>NW_020645971.1:5606020-6206020 GCF_003573695.1 Papaver somniferum | reverse complement strand
AGCCCAATTACTATCCACATACCCACAGGTCATACGAGCAAAACAATCCTTTTATTTCTCTAGAAGAGTCTCTCAAGAGTTTCAACGAGTCAACACAGAAAATTCAATTATTTATGAAAGAGACTTATAATATTCCGCTCCCAGAAGAGTCCGTAGAGCAGTCAACTAAGATGTCTCTAGAAGAATCCCTCAAGCAATTTACTGAGAGTACAAATATGATTGTAGAAAAATTTGCTCAAGATAGTCTTAAATACCAATATAGTGTTCCCAATACCACCCTTGAAAATAAGGATAGTTTTTATTCACATAATCAAGATGACGAGGTTAGAATTGGTAATACTACTTATTTAAATGGGGTTTGATAATTTTCATGTTATTATAATGATGATTATGATGAGGATAGTATTGATGAAGAACATAAAATATGTAGGCATAGTGATCAGGAATTTGTTACTCCGATTGAGCTTTATAACGATAGTGTTGTTTCTAGTACAAATCCAAATAATTTTAATAATTATTCACCTATTCAAAAGGATGATGATTTGACTAGAAATACCCCCGTTTTAGACGATGTAGTATTTCCTTTTCACGAAGCCAACGAAGGTTTAGAGGAACGAGTTTATTTTGAGTCTAGCGATTTAGAAACAATAGTTTTAGACAAAGAAAGTGAACTCGTAGAGATGAGTGAGGATGAACCTGACTTAGAAGAATCAATTGACCATTTCCAGGAATCTGATGACCTAGAAATTAGGAAAGTTGTGACTAGTCTTTCTAGAGACACTGAAAACTCTAAGTTTGGGGGTGATTATCATTCTTCATGTGCTTTAACTCTTAGAAAGGTCCCTCACTTGGGACTTGATATATGTGCCTCAACCATTGTGCCAGATTACCTTCATGCTAGATCTCCCGAACCTAATAATTTCCAGGAAGAAATTCAGTTGTTAGAAACCTATCCTCTTGTTGATGTAGTTTACCCAGGAGATAGTACCCAAATTAACTTTGTTTTCCCACCAAATATTTTTCAACCAATTGTGGGAATGTATAAGTTTCAGATGTGTCAGTTATTGAGTTTTGAGACTAAACCTAATTATTTTAGGAGATTAGGGTCGACACATTTGTTTAAGGAAGACCACTACTTTCATCGTGGTCAATTGTGTGAGTAAAAACTGATTGACTCAAAGGATCCGCAATTATTTAGGTTGTTATTATGTGCTTCCAAGTTTTTACTTGAGTTTTTACAGACTCTAATACCTGAATCGGACCTTAGCTACGAGGAAATGCAGTCCATGAAAATATTTTATCTAGACCCTGTTATAGAACCTGAACCTGAACCACAGCTAGATGTAGTTGTCTTAAACAGGAAACTATACAAGGGCGTACTTTATCCGTTAATTTTCTTGGCATGTTGCAGATTCCTTTTACTTGTGATAGCCCTATTTGGTTTTGGTGATCCGCAGTTATTCCGGCTATTACTTTATGATTCTATAAGGTGACTAATCCTTTCTTAGTCTGGCTGAAGACTTTAAACTTAGCACTTCTTGGGAGGTAACCCAATATTCATGCGACACGGTAATATCTTTCCTTATCTCTTTTGCTTCAATTGGTAACAGTTTCTCCTTGTTCATGCTTTTAATTTCATCTTTAGAACATTGAGGACAATGTTAGATTTAAGTTTGGGGGTGGGGGAGAACTTTTTAGTCGCATCTTTGAAACTTCCAGCGTCACATAGTATCTGATTAGATAAGTTTACATATTGTTTCTCACCGAAAAGATAGAAATTGGAATGCTAGAGATAACAATCTTTTGAGACATTAGAGAAAAAGACATTGAGATCTTTGAAATTCAGGAGAGAACTTGTTCCTTTTAGAGGGTAACCGTGATGGACCTAACCATCCATGATGGAAAGGCAAGTAGGTCAGGAAATGCCAGAAAGACATTAGAGACTTATCATCATCAACAACCTCACAATGTAGTCTTAGTTGCTGGATTACGACTCTCTCTCAGTAGAAACTTATCATCATCAACAAGCGGAGCGACATCAAAATCTATGAAGAAAGTTGAAGACGTTTAAGGTTTAGAAGCAACAATAGAAAAGAATAATTCAAAAATCAACAGTTGAAGACCGAAGAAGACGTTGTTTCTACTGAGCACTATGAGAGAGTCGAAGAAAGATACATTTTGGTTGCTTTGTTAGTCCGCTTTCTATCTGGCACAAGATCTTTCTAGCACTGGTTCAACTCATCACACGTAATTAGTCCAGCTGTGTAGTAGATGTCCTTCTCATCTTTATCTCTCTCATAATCTTATCCAGCTGTAAATCAGCGGACGCATCTTACAATGTTTATCTAGCTGTGTAGCGGATATCTCTTTATCTAGCAGTGTTGCGGATGTGTCTCCCCTTTGCTTTAGTCAGCTTTAGAGCTGACACCTTTAATTTCTCTGGCATTCTAGTTACTTGGAGATAGGTTGAGAATATGTGTGTCTTCATAGCTCTTTGGATACTTGTAACCAATTAGAAGTCATGGTTTTGTGGGTACACCTCTGTTAAATCCACCCGAGATTAACTCGGTTTTATTTTTTATTAGTTTTGCTCGAGGACTAGCAAATAATAAGTTTGGGGGTATTTGATAGACGCATTTATTTGTCTAATTTGTCCTCAATGTTTCGTATTGTTAGTACTCGTTTTCGTCCTTATTATGGTGTTTTTGTGTCTGTATAGGTGTTTTTGGAGAAATACACTTGTGTGGAAAAAGTTGCTCAAAAAGTGCTATTTAGACCCCCCAGAGAAAATTACTAAAGGCACCCTCACTTTGGATAAGGGGCACCTCAGCTGGGCACCTGCTATTCGCACCCCTGGTTTGGTTAGGGGGAGGCCATCTTCCTTATTTGAAGTTTCAGTTTTGCCGGGAATTTGTTGCAGTTCGCTGTGAGATTTTCTTTTGGATTTTTGGTGAGTTTCAATACGACTCTATCACTGATATCAATTGATATGGACGTGATATGCCCAAACAATGTTGGTATGGGTGTTCGAATGGGTTTAGTTGGGCTGGATAATCGTCGGGAAGAATACAGGGGAGTACGTGTGCGGATGTGATATTCACGGGATTACAGTGTGGTTAAAGGTGTGCTGCTCGTGTTTGGATTGAGCTTGGTCTCTGCAGAAGCATGGAGAAGTTAAATAAGGAAGATTCAGCATCTGTATACGCGTGGAAGAGCTAAAAGTGGAAGAAAATATTCCCGAGAAGATATTATTTACTGTCGAACAATGGCAGAATTATGGGGAGCTATTGTCGTGATTTCTTGCCCCTGTCGAGTATAAAAGAAGTTCTTGAAGGTCAGAGAAGGTTTAGAGAGAGTTTGGGAGATTACAGAGCATCACAGAGTCGAGATAATCACTTGCAGGAAAATTCTTTTCTGCTGGTGCAGCGAAGAACTTTAGACGCACAGAAACTGTCGTTCATCAACAGTGACAACGACAATCAACCGAGGGTCGTAGAACTACAGTGTCTGTGACAGTAACATTTTATCGTTCTCTGTAACAGTTCGGTTTGTAACAAATATAATTGTTACAAACCCGGTTTAAATCATTTTCACCCATTTTTCATCATTTGTAAACCATTTGAGCAATAAAAATGATTTTTGAGCGTGTTTCCAACATGATGATGAGCTAATTCTCTCACAACCAAGGCAATGAGGGAGCTATTTACGCATGAATAATTGGTAATTATTTATTTTCTCTAATTTATAATTTATAATTCACTCAATCACTGCTTTTGCAGAGTTTTTAATTGTTTGCATAATTTTCTTCATTAGTTGTGATTCAATTAGATAGGTTATACTTTGTTTAGATAATCTATGCTTAGGGGATACAATTAATATTTGATAATTTGTCTGATTATATGTGAATTAAGAAATAAGGGACTTAAAAGATAATTAGAGTTTTGGATTATTTACCATAATTTAATCATGTGTAATAGTGGAATCAGTGTCTTGGTCAATCCTAATATCTTGAAATCAAATTTTGATCTAAGTTTTCTTTACTTTTAAGTTTTATTAAGTCTAGAATCTTTTGCTTTCACAAGCCTCAACGAACCTATTACTACAACATTATTGAGATAACATCAAGCTGGACTATGCCGGAAACGTTTAAATCTTTGCTGAACAGCTGGAGGATTCTCAAAGTGAGTAACAGAAAAGCTGTAATCTGGCAGCTACTCCCTTATACAATCTTTTGGGAGATTTGGAAGGAAAGAAATGTGCGAGTCCATGGAGGTCGTAGCAAGAACTTGGAAGAGGTTAAGATGCTGATTATCCAGGATATTTGTTTATGGAGTCAATCGAAGGATATCTTCAGATATATTTCAACAACACAAGTTATGTTACAATGGGACTCTATTGTTTCTATATAATAGGTTCTTTGTTTTCTTTTGTTCTTTCTGTTTTTTAGAGATCTTAATCTCTTGTATTTTTTTGTACATATCTTTTTCTTTCTAATATATCCTTCCTTTAAAAAAAAAAAAAAAACAATCATCAGCTCGGGCCGTTACGGCGCGGGTCATATGCTAGTTTGTCCAACAAGAACAATCGGGAAATAGCACTTTTCTGTTTACGCTCTCCCTAGTCCCTAGTGTGTTTTTATTTGCACATGGATAGCGACTGTGACTCTGAAGCATCATCTCTGGTAACTGGTATGAATGAATTAATGCAATATGGACCCTCATCCAACCTATAGGTATTAGGTCTAGAAAAAAAACAAATCCAACGGCTGAAAAATAATAAGCAAAGGCGGCTGATTCCTCTTCCTCCCTCATTAAACCTCTGCCCTAAAACTCCTCCTCTGAAGAGACTAACATCTACAGCAGAGATATGGACATCCCATTCCAAACAAAACAAGAAGATTCAGATTCAGATTTAGAAATAAACCCTCTCAATGTCTTTTTACAAGATGATCATAATGATGATGATGAAGATCAAATGAGGTTATTAGCTACTGAAGAAGAAAACCTAGGAGGAGGAACAGGATATAAACAAGAGCAGCATTATCTTCACTCAATTAAAACCTCAGTAGTGATAAGACAACTTCCTTGTCAAGGTCTCTCTTTTCAGCTTTGGCCAGCAGCAACTACTCTTGTCAATCTCCTTGATCACCACCACAAATCCAGTAATCATATCAGAACCCCTCTTTCTGAATTTTGTCTTTGTCGGCGTATTCTTGAGCTTGGCTCAGGTACCGGTCTTGCTGGCATTGCGGCAGCAGCTATTCTAAGCTCTTCCTGCGTTATAACTGACCTCCCTCATGTCCTTCCCAACCTCCAATTCAATGCCGATGCCAATTCGACTATGCTCCTCTCTCGCGGTGCTTCTGTTAATGTTGCTCCTCTGAGGTGGGGAGACAAAGATGATATGGAATTAGTGGGGCGTGAGTTCGATATCATATTGGGTTCGGATGTAGTTTACTATGATTACCTCTACGACCCTCTTTTGCAAACTCTACGCTTCTTATTAGAAGGAGACGAAAAAGACACTAGTCAAGCTGCTCCAGTGTTCCTGATGGCTCATCTCAAGAGGTGGAAGAAGGATTCTGTATTCTTTAGAAAAGCAAGGAAAATGTTCAATGTTGAGGTAATTCACACCGATACTCCTAACCTAGGATGTCGAATTGGTGTTGTTGTTTATTGTTTCTCAGGGAAGAAAAAGCAACCCCCAGCCAGGGGAATGAATTCTCTTCAATGATATGTTTATGAATCTAGAACACATTTCTAAAGTTATTTAGCTTAAATCTCTTATAAAAGATGCCCCAAACATCCTGTATTGGATTTTTTTTTTTTTTTTTTAACTGGATCACCCGCCCTTGAGTAGTTGGTTGAATTTTCCTTGTAGTCACCTGCAAAACAAATGCATATTCATATTCAATCGATTAATAAATCACAGAAGATGAATTCCATTTTAACAGGTATCAGAATCTGTCTCATCCCACGGCCAACGGGGGTGCTCACAGTTTCCATAGTATTTCAAGATTTCTTTGCCTCTTCAAGGCTGCAATACAAGAGAGAAACCCCAGACAGATTTATCAGATTTATTTTTTTTCTTTCCCGGATTGGGCTAGTCCTACTCCAACAATTGTTTACACATGCACATCACTGTTTCTCATTTTTCCTAGAAGTTCTTTTTTATTTGGTTTTGACATGGTACGCGGATACCCCAACCACACAACAGAAGCATAAACCACCGAACAAAAAACCAAGCTAGATCGGCCTTATCAGCAGCAAGAATCTCCCTAAAGTCGGGGGGAAAAATTCACAAAAACCTCCCTAGGATGAACGCCAGCCAAACGATCAGCAGCCTAGTTAGACTCCCTAGCAGTGACTAACTAATCTCTACAGAAGTAAACTTGGATGGCCAAGTCTTGATCCTTCCCTGAGGAGGTTTTGGATCAGAGCTATTAAGTACCAAACCCAGTCTTAGAATCTGTGCGCAGATGGATGAAGTGAGCTTCCAGCTGAATAACAAGCTTCAGATCTAATCCCACTCCCTGTAACTCATGAGTAGTAACTGAGATTGGATGACGACCACATAATCCCTGTAACTCATGAGTAGTAACTGAGATCGGATGACAACCAACATAAGCTGCAATCGAAGAATCTCTAATAGTAGCTTCAAACCCATCATACTCTCATCCTCTTTAGAACCACCAGTATTGAGCATAACATCATATCCCTTAGGAGTAAGCCAACAGCACTGAATAAGGGACTTAAAAGCACAAACTCACAATCAAGTCTCCACCTTCCAAAAATCTCTGTTAGCTGCATTATCCCCAGTCTTAAGGTTCTGAGAACTCAGTTTCCAGACCTCCTGAGCAATTAAACAGCTAACAATTTCCATGGAAGAGTATTTAGAAGCGAAGGCTCAAGAATTCCTCTCCCTCCAAATGTGGCACAAGAAGCTATTAGAGAATCACCTTTAAAATTCTCGACACACCAGGCTATCTCCTCATTCCAGCTGCTACAAGCTTTTCTACCATAACCCATCTTAAGAATAAGACCTCCCCAAATCTGAGAAGCAAACTCATACCCATGAAACAATTTTTTAGGAGTTGCCCCTACCAAATTATCAAGTTTTCAATTCAAGATGGCACAATAACAGAAGAAAAATGGCAACAAGGCCAATTCTATTAACAATATTTACCATATCTTTCGGGATATAATACAGATTAAACTATGAACACCTACTGAAAAGTAAAAGCAAAAGTCAAGTGATTAATCAACAACTTCTTCTTCGGATGTAATTATTAAACTTAACATCAGTGAATAATTACAAAATGATTAACTTTGATCAATTCTTCTTAGGGTGATGAATCCAGACATCAAAACACATCCTACTTATAATTCCAATATATTAAATTCATGAGGCATGAAGTCTTCACTGGGTCGGTAGTATTTGTCAGGAGAGTATAAGCTTAAGTTGGTGACTTGGCTGGTATAAAGGCAGGCAAACCTCTCCACCTAACATATAAAAAAATGAAAACCATATAAGAGACCAAAAGAACTAAAACAACTTGTAAGATGTGCATAATTCGACTAAATTACCACGCCAGATACTGGTGTTGACAAGATGTGGAATAGGCGCAGTGGGACGTACTCAACCACATATATTAGGTCCACATGTTAAATCCATTCATCCAAATGATACACCAAATTAATTTGCGGGATTTATCTATGTTGCAGAATAAACAGAAGAGGATAAAGACCTGATGAGCAAAGCGAGAATTCTGATAACCAGTCTTCATGAGCTGCCCCCACACCTTGTGAAACTGAAAGCATACAATGATTAAAAATAATAAGAAAGCAGTCGACTAACACAAGGTTGCACCCTGGTGTCAGATATTAATCAGACTACTGTCCACGTGGGGACAACACTCAAATGCCAGTAGTATATAGAACAGCAAAAGGTTATTAAATCCATAAGGCTGCATAGTTTAGATGCCTACTTTGTGGTGACATTCTCTCTGTGCCTCTTGATGAAGGAGACGGACTTGTTCTCTTTGGATCTAAACATCAGAAAATTGAAGATACACAGTTAATGACATCGTGTTATTCAGTTAGTAGCCTACTTGCTTGGCTGGTATCTGTAGAAGCCACCAAAAGATAAAAGAAAAACAAAGTGAATCTTGTCTAATGGCAGCAAGTGAAAAGGCTGACCTCCAATTCACTGAGTTGAGACAATAACTTTTCCTTGTTGCTATCATCAGCAGCTTCATACCTTGGCCACAAAATGTCAAAGGTTATCAAAATATAGAAACAAAGAACATATGTTGCACTATAACTTGATTAACTTCTCACTCCACTTACTTCAGAGACCACTTTAAGTGATGTATGTTGTCCTCCACCAAAGCACGTTCTTCTCTCAAACGCCGCAATTGCTGCATTGATCAAAAAGAGAAAAAAACATAGATTGGAGTGAGTGCTCTTCAAAGTTCTCATTTGGAAAGTTTAAGAAAACTGGAAAATTTTTGCACCTTACGAATGTCCCTGGATTTCCAGAGGAGTTCTACCTCCCTCTCAAGCTCTGGAACAACAAGCATTGTTCTCCAACCTATTGCAAAGAAAAATAACAAAATCACTACCATCCCAAGGCAATGCTGATAAAATAGAAATCAGGGTATAGATGACACTAATAACCAGGAAAAGAGTGAATACCTAGGACTTTTTTGCTACGCAAAATATCTCCATAGATGTGATCTCCAACATAAAGTACCTACTTAAAATCAACAACATATAAGGATTGCAGGGAAGATATTGGTGCATTGTTGAGGGTTTAAAAAAATAAAATAATAGACCACTATGTGATTTAGAGAGTTATATTAGTGAATCAAAGAAAACATAAATAAGGAAGAAAGGCAGGCTTCAGATTAAAGCGTTAAAATTTGTCCATGACATTGTTCACCAATTTTCAGACACAATACGAGTAAAAGGAAACACCTGTGCACTTGATTCAATTGAAAGAAGCTTATGCAGGTGACCAACACTTCCTCCCTGAAAAGCATATTTCAGAGCATCAAGACAAGTCAATTAAAGGTGAAGCTAGCAAATTGTTTAAACCAAAGAAGAATGCCTTAACAATGACTATGCTTAACAGAAAAATGCCAAGATTTTCTTTGCTAATCCCAGTAATTGTACTCTTAATTACCTGGAAAACTCTACAACCCTTTTTCAATCCCGCTAATGATATTGCTGGAGAAGTGCTTCCTACCTTTTAACAAAAGGACAGTTGCATAAATTGGAGGAGAGAACAATAAGAACAAATAGAAAAATAAAAACGTTTGAAAACCATAGAATTCTTAAAAGACCTGAGCCATAGGTGTGCCATTGTCTGTATTTCGGAGCATCCCAGAGTGAGGTTCAACTTCAAATAGGTTTGCGCGGTTCTCTTCATGGAAAAATCCTGGCTTAGCACTGTACACACCAAAGGATGAAGCTAAGCCAAAAAACACATCCTACATACCATGTACTAATGTAAGAATACGGGTCAAAGAAAAGAAATGGACCTTCCCGTAATGACGACGTCAAAATTTTCAAGCCAATCAAAATTGCATGGCAAACTACCACCCATAGTGTGGTGCCCACAAAGGAAATTCATCACCACATTTGTGTAGTCCCATAAACTGCATAATTGTTTCAGAAAATTAAAGAAAAGAAGCATGAATGGTACATTTCTTTGTATCAGCGACTTTAAGTCAAAAAGGACCAATATGTTGATGAAAAACAAACTACCTATTCGTCACCAAGAAGGTTGAACGACCAGAATCTCTGAGCATTTTGATCATTGGTACTATTGAGGTATCATCATTGATATACCTAATATATAAAGGAGAATAAAATGGGAACTTAGATGAATGTTATTATTGTTCAGAAACATTCAAACATAAACATGCTTAGCAGAACATACTTTCAGAGGAATCCTACTTGTAGATGGTTCAAATAAAGATCAAGAAAAATATAAGATAAAAAAAGGAGCTAACTATGAGTTGAAATGATGTTAATTTTCAGACAATTTGAACATTTATCAGAACTGTTGGAGTAGTTTATCCTATTTCACAAGATGGCAATGGAATCTGTCTAAAACAATAATTCTAGTCTAATACGAAATAAAATTTCTTGTTCAGTACATACTTTCCAGGATCCTGTGCAACCATCTGTTTCAAGGTTCCATCACGATGGCACAAATCAACTGCAGCTCGAACATCTTTATACATTCTGGCATAGCTGCAAGCAAGTACAAAAACACATTGATAGATTGGAAAAAGCCATAGAATAAACACTTAGAAGAGTAAAAAGAGACGCAAGCTATTAGACACCGATGCGGCCCCTCCGTGAAATACAACAAATAATAAAGAACAAGATGAGTGAATCCATACTCGACATTATCTGGGATTTTTCCAGGATTGTTGTCCCTAAAATCAACAAGTTGAGCAAATAAGTAGGCTTCTGCGAGTGAGAAAAGAGTATCAATGAGAGCATATTCAGGCTCATCAAATGAATCTCTGATCAACGTGTTTCCATATGTTGCCATTTTTTCTTCTTTCGACATCTCCCTAAAGCCATGATATGCCACTTTGACATATTTATGGCGATCCATCTGTAATAGAAACAATTACCACATGCATAAGTTACAAACATTGCAAGAGCAAAAAAATCAAACAGCACCAGGATAACAAGAACCTTCAAGATATTTCCTCTCTTCTTATCGAGAACCAAGCCCCTGACCATGTACTCCCAGTCGAATGACCACTCTAGTAACTGCATAAAGATAAACTTACTTTAAGTTAAGCAGCCTGCAAAGCATAAGGTATTAGGTAGTAAGTTGAAATGATCGTCACGCTGGGAACAAACCTCGGTAGGGTATCCTAAATCATAAACCAGCTTCCTGACAGTTCCATCATAAGCAAGAGACTCAAAAGTCTGAGGCATGTACTGTGCTAATGTATAATCCATATCAAAACCCACAGCCACAATGTTCTTCATATTCAAAGACCGATTACAGAATATCTGATTCCGTAGTTCAATCTTACTCGTCCATCCTTGAGATGACCAAATACACCGCCCTCCATCATTTCTGCCAATATTTTCATCGACCAAACCTGCCCCATCCATCGTATGTCTCGTATGCAACTGCTTCGCTCCTGATACTTACAAACAACATTCCCAATCAATCAAACGAGAAATCAATTAAGAAACAATCAACTAGTGAAACGAAGTAATTGAGACTAACCTCCTCGGATATCGATGTTATTGATTTTCTTTCTTAGGGTTTCAAATGGTTGATTATTAGAAGTATCACTAGAAGCTCTACAATGGAACCTAACAACACGAGAAGTAGAAAGGAATTGAAGATTTAGGAAAGAGATACAAATGGAAATTGATGATGAAGAAGAAGAAGAGGGTTTCTTTAGAATTCGCATCTTGAGATTAAATAGGCAAAAATCTGATATGATTTAAAATTCTGGTAATAATGGAATCAGATCCATATCATTTACAACTTGCAGCGGGAAGAAGATATCTACTTACTTCATTTTGGAATCCCATGAGTGAGGAACCATATTCGGAAAGTTGAATTCCTTTTCATTCATCATCCGATTGATTGATGGAATTTTTCATCAAATTCTTTAGGTTAAGAGAAGAGATTAACGCCACGTTATTTTGGCGGGTATATATTTTGTTTAGTACAGAACCTACTGTACAGGTGGTTGTTTGGCCAAGGTGAGCCGTGTTTAGTTTAGCTTGATTAGAAAGGGTTAGCGCAGTACAGTAGAACCTTCATGTCTGCATTGATATTTTTAGAAGGTTATTATTGTGGCGTCACATTTTATTAATGGGGCGTCACCTAATAGGATAAAAATGGGTCATCCATAAATAATATCAAAAACCACTTATCTCAAATAATTTTGTAATGACTAAACAACCTTATTTAATTAATTTTAATTTAATTTAATTGGATAATAATTAAATTAATGAATTTTGTTGTATACTTGGTGAATTCTGGGACAATTTTTGTGGGAAAAAAAAATAGGGAGAAGCAAAAAAAAAAAATTAGTCAATCACATTGGTCGTAAAATAAACTTCTACGGTTAGAAATAACCAAACCTGGACGCAAAACCACTTCTACGGTTGGAATTAAAAGGAAACTGGACGTAAAATCAGATTTTACCGTTGGAATGAAAAGGAACCTGGACGTAAAATGAGATTCTACGGTTGGAACTATCCAAACCTGGACGTAAAATGAGCTTCTACGGTTGGAACTATTCAAACCTGGACGTAAAACTATGTGCAAATAAAATTCTGCGGTTGGAATTAATCCAAACCTGGCCGTGATTTCTTCTACGGTTTTTAAGTTTTTATTTTAGTTCAAGGATAATCTAGACATTTTGTATATGTGTTAGGATATCTCATAACCACTTTTTTGGACACTAAGAATCCAAGTGAAGCCTCTCTATTGGAGTGTGACGCCCCAATAATAGCCTTCTATTTTTACGAATGCAAATCTACAGAGGTTATTGGAGTAAGATTTTACGGATTCAATGTACGTTGTTAAGTTCTAACTATGGTGGATTTGTTTGCAGAATTATTACCGTTTCCAGGAATTTATAATCCCATGGGATTATAAATTCTGCGATTCATGTAAATTCCTTGTGTGTTTGGTAACTCAAGTAAAATTCCTAAAATTTATAGAGTTTTCTTGTATTAAAGTCTTTGTACCGTTTGGCATTACCCTCAAATCTTAAAATTGCATATATATGGGATTTAGAGTTAAAAAAAAGTGGGTCCATAAATCCCTTGATAAGTTAGGGGGGAGGGGTCGGACTCCATATGGAGGATTTGCTGGAAAACTGAATCCCGTAGGAAACGTGATTCCAAGGATTCAGGCAACCAAACATACAAAGGGAAATGTAATTCTATCAAATCCCCTGAACCCATGAATTCCACCTTTAAAATTCTACGGGTCTAGACCAGAGACTTGTAGAGCCATTCAAAAAAAAAATCGGTATTTCTTCCGCGATGAATAATACTCGTAAAATTATATGTTATAAATAGCTAGTTGCGATGTTGTTAGAGAAAATGAGTTATATGCGACGAAGACAAATATGTTATAAGCAAATATTTCCCATGAAACACTTTTAATACAATGAGTTATATACATCTCTATAATACCGGTTATTTTTATGCGACAAAGACAAATTCAACATGGAAAAAAGAGTACTCACTTCGTATCCAGAAAAGAGTACATTAATTTTAATAAGTAAATGTGGTTACTAATTATAATTGACCGGTTTGGATTTTTTTAGTTTATTTTTTGTTTTTTTTGTGTGTGGAAGTGTACAGTAAAGCTCGGCAGAATGAGGGTTGTTCTTGACTAGGTGGTGTGGTGGAGCCGCTTGTGACTTGTGAGTTGCACAACTTGCAACCCAAAACTTTGGTGTTTTCTGTTTTGAAGTGGATCATGTAGGGTTGATTTGATGCCATGCGATTCAACATTGCATTTCATATAAGGGACTGGTCTTAGTCTGTGGTACACAACTTGGCGTCTATTTTCGATCAACATTACAATTCATCGTCAACTTAAAAGTGGGTGAACAAACACTAAACATTCTATTCATATCCAAAAAGAATTTGAGTGGATTAGGGAGGAACCTTATCTTCACTAGATTTCTAAAGGACTTTCTTCCTGCATGGAGAATTATTCGATTCTGTGGTACCAAATTCTATTTTACGATGGCATTAGTGAACTCAACCCTTTAAATCTACTAATTAAATTGTATAGTCTTAAGGACAACTGCAATGATGCGATCAAAATCAAAGACCAAATACCAAAAAAAAGATCGAATTTTAGGTTTAGTCCGTGGCAACAAGCAACGGTACCCGACTAAAATTTGGTCGAGCGTAACTCAAATATCCGTCCCACATAACTTTCATCAGGGGAACACTATATGTTCGTCCCTCTTTTTTTTATAAAACATTTTTTCATGGGACGAACATTATATGTCCGCCCAATTCTTTTTAAAAAAATTTTGAAAACAACTTTTCAAGGGGCGGGCTCTAGTATGTCCGCCCCATTTTCTCTATTTTTAAAAAAAAAAAACAATTTTCAAAGAGCGGACATATAATGTCCGCCTCATTTTTTTTTCTTTTTTTAATTCAAAAACTTTCGTCAGGCGCATTTTATACTTACGCCCCACTCCCGACGAACTTTTAATCTCCGCTCGACCAAATTTGGTTTTGGTCTTGGTCCCAGACCAAATATAGTCTGAAATTTGGGTTTTGGTCCAGATTTTAGTCTTTAGTCCGTACCACTGTGTCTCGTTCCTCGACCAAATAAATGGGTTTGATCGCCCACTGTGGATGCTCTAACAAATCAAGAAAATATTTGTTGGGCCGTCTTATAGTTTTGGAGTGCCCTAGACGAACTTGAATTTTGGAGTCTTTTTATGTGATAGTTAGTCAAAAATATAAGCAATTTTTTAGTTTTGGAGATAAGTTTGCATACTCCTAAAAACGATAGTTTAGATTTAGCTTGGCGGCTAAAGGCCGTCGATCTTTTTTTACAGTTCTTTAGATTAGATTTCGGGTCGTATACTTCCAATTTGGCATAAAACATCCAAAATCGATAACTAGAAGATAATAAGTGTTGCTTTTAGTTGTTAGAGCAAGTCTTATGGTGGAAGAGTTCCATCTTCCATGCCACCTCAGCATTTGAAATTGTGGTTGGAAGTGCAAGTGTAGTGGTGGAATAGTGAAAACGCTATTCTTAATAGCACAAAAAAAAACGCTATTAAGAATAGCACTCAGTGCTATTAAGAATAGCGTTTTTTTCTCAACCGTTAGATTTCAACAACTCATTTTAAATCTACGGATAAAAAAGAAACGTTATTCTTAATAGCACTGAGTGCTACTAAGAATAGCGTTTTTTTGTGCTATTCTTAATAGCGTTTCTTGTCTTCTACTGCGCTATTCTGATTAGCGTTTCCATGGATTCCACGGACCCTTCCACCAATTCATGGAACCCTGCTTGGATTTTTTGTGGAAGACCCCAACTTGGAAGCCACTAGACTTGACATTCCATGATTTTTCTACACTTGGAATGAGTTGGATTACACCATAAGACTCGCTCTTACAGAATTATTGTAACAATTATAACTGTTACAACTCTCTGTTATATTTGTAGATGTAACAAAATCATTTAGCAACACTTATGACTGTTAGTAATTCACTTGTAAACAAATTTTTTTTGGAGCCCCCAACAATTTGGGGCCCTAGGCGACCCGCCTAGCTCGCCTGCGCCCTAAGACGGCCCTGAATATTTGTTCTTCTCACCCCAAGAATTGGGTTCACGGTACCATTTTGGTTCCATATATGATGCCGTGATGGTATCTTACTGTAATTTATCCCCACTAATGTCTCACTCAATTATGTTGATATCGTTGGTATAGCTCCGTATGATGATGTATTAAACACATTTCACTAACCTTCCCTGTGGTTTTCTCTTTATATCATGAACTCATGATAGAACTTCTTTTACATAATTTTTGATTTGACGGAAAATCCCAGTGCATACCCGAAAGAGTGAAGACACCAAATGTGATTTAGAGAAACAATATACGAATTCCATGAATGTGATTGAGGTGAGATGAGCTTCACATATTTGAAGCATGCAGGAAAAGTCCAGATATAAAGATTGTCCCGGAATCCCAACTCCCAAGTCAAATGCATGCGCCGTGTAAAACATAAACCGAAAATGAGTCATTTGTCCAAATCCCATAAAGTGTGGGAATAGTGGACTTGTAAATCAGCCGTGTTAGACCTACCTAAATTTGCACCACAAAATCTCTCGAGAGAGAATCGTACAACAGAGACTCCATGATTCTAGCATTTGGATAATAAAAGTATAAAGTGGGCCCTACCGCGTGAGTCTACCGGTGTAAAATTCGGGATTTTTGTTTCAGTCGAGTTAGAGTTATTGCTTGTAAATATAGGTCTCGGTGAAAAAGACACAATAAAATTTAGTTATATATATCCTTTACTTTAAACTTTATTCTTTATCATTTTTTTTTCTCTCATATTTATTTTCTCTCCAATTTAAAATTAATCGTGAAAAATGTCTTATCAATTTGTATGTAATTTAGGCATGTAACATGTTGATGTCGTTTGGGTGTCAATTCAGAATTTGTATGTAAGTTCAATTAAACGACATCAACATGTTACATACCACTCAGAAATTCACGCCTAAATTCAAAGAATGTACTGATTAGACTAGAATTCAACTAAACTAGAAAGTAGAATCAACTAAATTCAAAACATCAAAACATCCTATGAGAATAGCAAAATTTTCATCGAAAAAAATTATGATTGCACCAAAGTTATGTGAAATTAATGGAATTACTTGGTAAATAATATTACCGATTTCCATAAACAAAGAGGTCGTGATCACTTTGATCACAAGAAGAAGAAGCAGATGAATCGTAATCCTACTTTAGGGTTTAAAAGGAATTACTTTTCATCTTCATTGGCAGCACTTTCAAATGGTTGTTCTCTGTCTAATGTTTCTGCTATTAAACCAAATGATTTGAATTCACCACTAACCAAATGGTTTGAAATTCCTACTTTTAATCGACATTGTAACGAATCCTAGATTACTTTTTCTATATCTTTCATTGAAATCCAAGAGTAATTTTTTAATTTGTAGATCAAAACTAAAATTTGAATCCATTATTGTTTGTTACTCAATTAGTATTTGAATCATACAGAAGTTTTTTGTCGGGAGCAAAACGATGATTCGAAGAAGATCTATGACAAAAGAAAAAAAAAACGGAGAAGAACTCGTACTCTTGTTAAGATGAAGATAAAGGGAACAAGGGCATATAGGTAACCTAATATTACATGTGATATTTTTAATTTGGGCAGAATGCCCAAAAAGGATACTAGGATCATAGAATTTGAATTCTTGGATATTACACATGTACTTATATTTTACTTGTCTTCTATACCTAGAAATTCAAATCTAAGGGTTAATTAACCTGACTTGATTGGGGTATACCCAAATTAATTGGGATATACCTAATAAGACAAAAGCTAGGTCATTTTGAAGTAAAAGAAGCCACCCCTTAACTTTGCATTTTCTAAATGGAAAAATTGTCTCTGCAATGATTAACTCTAATTTAATTGAAATGATTAGATTAGTTAAATTAGTTAGATTAGTTAAATTAGTTAGATTAGTTAGTTGATTTACATGAGTGGATTTGGAAATAATTGAGAGCAGGAAAGAGTATGAAGTAGTAGGGGAGGTTTTGGGGGGTGGGGGGTGGGGGTGGGGAAGTTAGGGTTTTTGAGAAATTTGTGATATGAGTGAGATGAATTATTCAAATCCTGATTTTGAAGTGGGGGAGTCTTCTAACTTTCCTCCTACAAATGAGTACTTGAATGATGATCTACCAGATCATGATCAACTAGATTATATGCATGATCCTCACTTTTATTTTCCTCAAACTCAAGATGGGTATGGAAGTGATGAATGTCTTGAGCCAAACGTAGAATCCAATGACCAAGAAGAAGAGAATGGAGCTGCAAGTAATCAGGTAGACAACTTACGTGGTGAAGATTCTGATTTTTCCATGCAAATAATCGACTTTGTTTCTTTTTTTTCACTTTTGTTGTCCAGTGTCGGCAAGGTCGACGATTGTCGATCATGCCGACTGTAAAAGTCGGCGTGGTATATATTACCCAGTGCTCTGACTTTTCATGAGCTGTATTTTAGTCGGCAAGGTCGAAAATATGAACCCTGCCGACTACAAGTTTTTTTCCAACACAGAAGTCGTGATTTGAAACATGTTTTAAGCCGGCATTGTAGTAGTACGTAGACCCTGCTGACTATAGTCTAGTCGGCACTATTTTATTTTCCGACCCAGATGGTTGTTATTTAGCCGGCGTTGTTTTATATATAGACCTTGCCGACTACAAGATTTTTTGCAGCACAGGAAACGAATTTGAAACATGCTTAAGTCGGCATTGTTCTGGGTACGTCGACCCTGCTAACTATTGTTTGGTCGGCACTCTTTTATTCTTCGACCAAACCGCGGTTCTTTAGCCCGCGTTATTTTATATATATACCCTACCGACTTTTGTAGTACATATCAACTAAGTTGTGTTGTTTTGTAGATTGCATTGGTACCGATGACGGATCAGCCTCAAGCTCACAATGTTAGGGGTCCTGATACTTCCGCACATTATGTTAATGATTTGGAATGGAAGGAAAAAAAACGACGCGGTAAATTGGATTGTTGAGAAAGCAAAAACACTCAACAAAGAGGTACACGGTTTGAAATGGTATGCGAATGTAGTGGGTCGTCGGATGCAAGTCACAAGAGAAAGGGTTATGTGTATGATAAGAAGACGACTAGGGTGTACAAGACGAAGTCAAAGAAGTGTGGATGCCCATTCAAGATTATTTTCTGGACAAACAAAGAAACCGATAACATGTGGAGAATGAATAGAGTTGAAGTTGGTTGGCATAACCATAAAGATCCGAAAATTCTTGTTGGGCACTGCCAAGTTGCCAAGTTGAAACCGCACGAGTTCGAACAAGTAAGAACAAGTTGGGGAATTAAACCAAGCAAGCTCCTTAGTAAGTTCAAGAGGGACGACCCGCATAACCTTTCTTCATTGTCTACAATTTATGCGGCCAATGAAACCATCAAAATTATTGAATGGGATGGAAGAAAGAAAGGTAATAGAAGAATCACAATGGTTGGCACGCAAATACAACTACGCGGTGAAACACCATGAGTCATCGGAGGGGAAGGTGGATCGTATTTTTCTTGCGCATCCCGATATATTCAATTGGCGCGGTGCTTTTACCAAGTTTTGTTCATGGATTGTACTTATAAGACGAATAAGTACAACATGGCTTTGTTGAACATTGTTGAAAAAACCTCGGATAAGCAATCGTTCACGGTGGCATGGTGTTTTATGGATCGTGAGAAGGATGATATCTATATTTGGGAATTGGAAACTTTGAAGCTTCTCTACCACGAAGACGAGACTCCCGGGGTTATAGTGACCGACAATGAGCAAGCAATAATGAACGCCATGAGGATAGTTTTTCCCAATGCACAAAACTTTCTTTTCACTTGGCATATCCAATGCAATCTTAGAAAGAATTGTAGGAATCATATCCAAAAGCCAAAGGCAAAGAAAGGCACTAAACGTGAAAAGGAGGAAGATGGGCGTCTTAATAAACTAACTAAAGAGGAGAGAGAGGAAGAGAATAAGAAAGAAGATTAAGAATGGAAAGAAGGTGAGATCAAGTTTGGGTTATTCATGAAAGTGTGGGATAAGTTGGTTTGGTCGATGAGTGTGGCAAGATATGAGATCAACTTGAAGGAGTTTGAGGATGATTGGGGGACTAATTACCCCAAAGTAGTGGAATATTGCAAGAGACAATGGTTGAGGCTACATAAAGAGAGGTTTGTGTATGCTTTTACTTACGACTATAAACATTTCAAACTTGAATCCAAAAGTATGGTAGAGCAAGCTCATGGTAGACTAAAAGGTCTACTTTTCACGAGTCAAAATGGGATTGTGACGGTGCAACATGCTATCCATGAGTACACTAATAATGATATCAACAAGATAAAAAAGCAATTCCAAGAAAGTAGCTACCGTAAGTTGAAGGAGTTTAAGGAGGATAACTGGTTGCTTGTTGGTATACATTGCAACGTCTCGCATTGAGAAATACGTTTTATGATGAAACATCTCAAGTTGTATCAAAAGTATGACAATTCGGACACTCCTTGTAAGTGTAGGATAATGAAGGCTATCATACTTCCATGTCGTCATATGCTTGGTAGGTATAAAACTCCCATTCCGATTGAAGATATCGATCCTTATTGGAAGCAACTATCTTTCAAACCGGCTCCAAGAGAAGATCCCGGTGAAGAGTTTGGTGACATGGAACTTGGGAGAATAATCCTCGATAAGCACCCCAAGTTGAATAGGTTGGCCAAACAAACTATGAATCACAAGTTGATGCCGATTGTTTACCCTTTTATGGAAGAACTTGAAGAACCGGTGAAACAAGATCCTTGTGGTAGACCACCTACCACAAAGTCAAGGGCGGAAGAAAGGGAACAAATTAAAGAGTATTTGAGTACAAAATGCGATCCATCCGGACATGAGTATACCGAGGCGCAATACAAAGAGGAGCCGGCTAAAAAGAAAAGAGGTCGTCCGAGGAAAGAAACAACTACACCAACGGTTTCAAACTTGAATCCAAATAGCACTCCACCTCTTGAGAGTCAAGCAAATGTTGTAAAGAAAATGGGTCAGTCGAGCAAAGAAAAAACTACACCAACCGTTTCAAACTTGAATCCAAATGAAACTCCACTTCTTGAGAGTCAAGCAATCGTTGTAAAGAAAAGGGGTGGGCCGAGCAAAGAAAAAACTACACCAACCGTTTCAAACTTGAATCCAAATGAAACTCCACTTCTTGAGAGTCAAGAAAGTCAAGGAGATATTTTGAAGAAAAGAGGTCGTCTGAGGAAGGTAGTAAAACCGGTATTGGAAGAGTATCGCGTACAACTCCCTCAAATTATTCGAGAGTTCGTTATTGGTACCGACGACGTCGCAAAGGATGGAAATTGTGGGTTTCACGTTGCCTCCCAACAATTGGGACACCTAAGTGTAGCAATTAAGAAGAATCTCACCCAATGTCAATACATAAGAAAGAAGATGGCCGCCCGACTAGAAAAAGACAAGGAGTTTTATATCTCAATGATGCTAGAAGGTTCCATGGAGGAGATAGAAGCGAATTTTAAAGAGTTGCTTACTAGTGTTAAAGGCCCGGAGGGAAATCCACCGATCAAATGGGAGCATTGGTTGAGAATGCCGGAGTGTGGCCATATAGTCGCGGATACGTGGTCATGCGTGGTACATTTTTTTAGTAAAGGACTAAGTGTAGCATTTTTTTAGTATACCTAAAAATTCAAATCTAAGGGTTAATTAACCTGGCTTGATTGGGGTATACCCAAATTTTTTAGAGCATTGCTCGTTCGAACTCGCATGTGTTGCTATTACAAGCATGTTTGTCAATGTTAGTGATCAAAACTGTAAGTCTTGATTTCTAGTCTATTATAGCTAAGTCTTTGACTAGGATAGAAAGTGTAGTCGAGCTCAAGAACTCCATGGCAATCATCATACAAAACGAAGGACTACTCAAGAAACTGGTGGATCTTCATCGACTAAAAGGTATGTTGAGACTTGAACTTATCTATCACTCAAAATTCTATCTACTCTATCTCCTATTTTGAGAAAAAAGTCGTTTTGCTATATAGACTTTGATTATACACATTTACTATTTCGAGTCGAGTTTATCTAGCCTATCTATTTCTTGAAATATGTGTTGGTAAGCTTTTGGTTTGGCCAAGTTCATCTTTACCTAGTGACGACAGTCATGACACGTTTCAATCACCTTGAAAATTGCTTACTTTGACGAAATGTCCTCTAAGAATGTTTCAATGGTTGAAATGAGAGTTTAGATTAAATAACCAATGATGGATATAAGCATTATGTAGCAACACATATATGTATAAGTCCTTTTTCCTTGAACCGAAGTTTGCGAACTTTGTTGATCAAGAGAACTGGAACAAGAGCTGTGAACTCAGTCCGCGAACTGGCAGAAGTTCTCGACCCGAGAAAATCTGCTGGAGTTTGAGAACTCCTTCCGGGAACTTAAGTCCGCGAACTAAGTCTGCGAACTTAAGCTGGTTATATCTAAAGACGATTGTTTGTGAACTTATTTATATTAATTAAGGAATGCTAAATGCAAATCGTGGCTATATAGTTCATAAACTGATTCGAGTGAATCAAATCGTTTTTGCTTCGATTGTTTCTTGTGTAGTTACATAAGATTTCCTTGCAATTGAACAACTCTCTAACTAGTTCATTTGAGTCATTTGAACTAGTTATGGTGAATAAAAACATGGTTGATATGAAAGTGCTCATATGGCTAACCATTTGGTTAACTATTGTTGAACCAACAAATGTTCATGTTTGGGTACGGTTACATAAACCCAAAATAGTACATTTCATTTGTGTGTAACAAGCTAAGTTTTCGATCCAACGGTTGAAAGATATTAGGTTGAATCTAATCAGGTTTTCATCTAACGGTGAATATTGAATGCTCTGTTACCAAGCTTACATTGATTGCAAACCCTGATTTGAAAGACTATATAAGGGAGAACTCTGGCAACTGGGAAACCTAATCCCCACACCTCATGTGTGATACTAGTTGTATTAGCTAGAGTCGATTCTCCTTTAACCTTTGGTTTTCTTCTTAAAAGCCAAGTTAACGACTTAAAGACTTCATTGGGATTGTGAAGCCAGACCGATACTACTTTCTCGTAGTTGTGCGATCTGATATTGATGATTCTATCATTTTGAGTATGATCTTAACGATTGGCTTGAAATCTTTATCTCCGATAGGCAAGATAGAAAAGTAGTCACAAACATCTTCGTCTCATCGTTTGTGATTCCACAATATCTTCTTTCGTCGCGTCGATTAAGATTATTGTGAGGTGATTGATAATAGTTGTTCTTCGGGAATATAAGTCCGAGATATCAATTGGTTCCTGTTCACCTTGATTTATCAAAAGACGAAACAAAACTTGTAGGTTTATCTGTGGGAGACAGATTTATCTATTCTGTAGACTTTTCTGTGTGATACATATTTGTTTATTAAAGTCTTCGACTTTTGGTCGTAGCAACTCTTAGTTGTGGGTGAGATCAGCTAAGGGAATCAAGTGTGTAGTATCCTGCTGGGATCAGAGACGTAAGGAGCGCAACTGTACCTTGAATCAGTGTGAGATTGATTGGGGTTCAACTACAGTCCAGACGGAAGTTAGTTGATAGTAGGCTAGTGTTTGTAGCGGCTTAATACAGTGTGTGTTCAATCTGGACTAGGTCCCGGGGTTTTTCTGCGTTTGCGGTTTCCTCCTTAACAAAATTTTGATGTCTGTGTTATTTCTTTTCCGCATTATATTTTTCTATATAATTGAAATATCACAGGTTGTGCGTTAAGATCAATCAATTAAAATATCCAACCTTTGGTTGTTGATTTACATTGATTGACACTTGAACATTGGTTTTTGGTACCGTTCAAGTTATTTCACATAATAATCAGGCTCACAGATTTCTATATGTTCGATTTACTGATTACATTATGAAATAGAGATATTATAAATCTTTGATATACTTTATTAAGATTGAGTCTAGTTGATTCTCTTGAAAGTATATTGGAGTTAGTCCATACAGATTGCTAATCAAAATATTGGGTGAGGTTGTTGTACCCCCGCTTTTTCAAAATTAATTGGGGTATACCTAATTAGACAAAAGCTAGGTCATTTTGAAGTAAAATAAGCCACCCCTTAACCTTGTATTTTCTAAATGGAAAAATTGCCCCTGCAATAATTAACACTAATTTAATTGAAATGATTGGATTACTTAAGTTAGTTAGATTAGTTAGTTGATTTATATGAGTGGATTTGGAAATAATTGAGAGAAGGAAAGAGTATGAAGTAGTGGAGGAGGTTTGTTTGTTTTTTTTCTTAGGGGAGGGGGGGGGAGTTAGGGTTTTTGAGAAATTTGTGATATGAGTGAGATGAGTGATTCAAATCCTGATTTTGAAGTGGGGGAGTCTTCTAACTTTCCTCCTACAGGTGAGTACTTGTATGATGATCTACCAGATCATGATCAAATGGATTGTATGCATGATCCTCACTTTTATTTTCCTCAAATTCAAGATGGGTATGGAAGCGATGAATGTCTTGAGCCAAACGTAGAATCCAATGACCAAGAAGAAGAGAATGAAGCTGCAAGTAATCAGGTAGACAACTTACGTGGTGAAGATTGTGATTTTTCCATGCAAATTATCGATTTTGCTTTTTTTTCCCTTCACTTTTGCTTCCCAGTGCCGGCAAGGTCGACGATTGTCGATCATGCCGACTGTAAAAGTCGGCGTGGTATATATTACCCAATGCTCCGACTTTTCATGAGCAGTATTTTAGTCGGCAAGGTCGAAAATATGAACCCTGCCGACTACAAGTTTTTTTTGCAACAAAGAAGTCTTGATTTGAAACATGTTTAATCCGGCATTGTAGTGGTACGTAGACCCTGCCGACTATAGTCTGGTCGGCACTGTTTTATTTTCCGACCAAGCCGGCTGTTATTTAGCCGACGTTGCTTTATATACAGACCTTGCCGACTACAAGATTTTTTGCAGCACAGGAAACGAATTTGTGACATGCTTAAGTCGGTATTGTTCTGGGTACGTCGACCCTGCCGACTGTTGTTTGGTCGGCACTCTTTTATTCTTCGACCAAGCCGGCGGTTCTTTAGACGACGTTGTTTTATATATAAACTCTGCCGACTTTTGTAGTACATATCAATTAACTTGTGTTCGTACCCAAAATAAATTCTAGGCACAAAACACGATGATTTGATGATGATTGCGAAATTAGGGTTATGAAACGAATTGAAGAAAAATAAAGAGACACAAGAATTTAATGTGGTTCGGCGATGGATGCCTACGTCCATGGATAAATCCCCGTAGGGAGAAATATTGTATTAATATGAGGATTGCAATAATTAGGTTAGCAAACCTAGAATTCCATATCCTTGAGTTGGATTTTTAGGCTCTATTTATAGTAAAAAAACCCCTAATCTAGTTCCATAATAACCCTAGATTAGTAGTTATCCAAAATAACCATCTGGATTTGTACTTATTCTCCTTGAAGATCCATGTATATCTTGAAAGATTCTTGTATATCTTCACATGATTTGAGTTTATGTTGAAAGATCCTTGTATATCTTCACAAGATTTACATCTATCTTGGAAGATTCTTATTTATCTCCCAAGATTTGTGTCTATCTCAAAATGACTTCAAAAATAAGTCTTTTGGGCTTCCATAATAAGCTAGACCGGGCTTCCACAATAAGCCATGTGGGTTTCCTCAATAAACCCATGTGTTGGTTTCCTCAATAAGCCATGTTGGTTTCCTCAATAAACCACTGGGTTACCTTGATAACCCAGCCGGGCTTCTTTAATAAGCCATTTTTTGTTTCCTTAATAAACCACTGGGTTACCTTGATAACCTAGTCAGGCTTCTTTAATAAGCCATTTTTGTTTTCCTTAATAAACCACTTGGTTACCTTGATAACCCAGTCGGGCTTCTTTAATAAGCCATTTTTTGTTTCCTTAATAAACCATTAGGTTACCTTGATAACCCAATCGGGCTTCTTTAATAAGCCATTTTCGGTTTCCTTAATAAACCAATGGGTTACCTTGATAACTCAGTCGGGCTTCTTTAATAAGCCATGTGGGTTTCCTCAATAAACCCACATTATACCCATATTAAATAGCTTGTGTGGTTCGCACGTACACTATTTTAATAGGGTACAAACATCTCCCCCTCTTAATTCTCAACTTCTTGAAGAATTAAGAAGAGTATAATCCCGACTGTCCGTCGCAGCGTGCCTACGTCATCTTGCCGCGAATTTAGTGTTGCTAACTTTTTGGAGTGCCCCCGGATTTTTGTCAACATTTCTAAGTATAACAATTATACTTTAAAATTTCCATGCACCCTCATACTGCAGGTACCTAGCACACTGGAAACACGTTCAAAGTACCAATAATGTACTAAAATATTACTTATATAAATTTACGCACGTACCGGGATGTGAGGCTTGACGTATAGATGTTATCTCCGTTAGCACTTTCTTGTTTTGACCTGGAGTTAGTGACCAGCCACTTTGCTGTTTCTCTTTCATAGAATAGCATTCTATTTATCTGTTTTCCATTTGTTCGAATACAGGTACCACCAGTAGCTAACCAGGCACGTTAATTGCCCAGCTACTTCGGTCTTGCTTTGGCACATTTTGCTCCATCTCTTTGGTAAGATATTGCCATAACTCACTCGAATGCAGGCTGCTCTCATAACTTGTTAAGCACAGTGATTGCCTACATGCTCTCCTACTGCGTAGAATTTGTTGACTCAAACCTCTTGTGCCTGCGAATAACGAATGTACGACAATCTCCAGTGTACAGGTTGACCGGCTATAGCTTTTTGTCATATAATTCCTTTTGCTTCCTCTTTGATTGAAACATTTTACTCTTATTGTTGAAGGACTTATGTCAAAACACTTCGTCTTTGTTTTTCTCTTTTCTAGAAAAAACATTGCAAATATTTCCTTGACAAGCAAAACACTTCGTTTTTGTTTTTCTCTTTAATAGGAAACAATGCAAGTATTTCTTTAATAAATACATGCGAAGGTGCCCTAAATTGTAACTATAAACTCGATTTATAATGTAACAATCGGTGAGGACTTACCTCCCCGGGAGTTCGTTCCTTCAACCTTAGCCGCCCCCATTACTTGCCATGATACTGAAAAGGATGTCTTCTATTGTTCGACTTCTTTAAACAATTTGCTTTTGATTGCATGCTTGGGGTCACTTTAGTCGCCCTCAATATCTGTAAAAATATTCTCAAATAGAAAAGATGCCCCCATGTGAAGCAGGCACTAGATTTATTATATCCATTCCTCACTTGCTAGATGGATCTGGGCTTATGATCAAGTATCTTTTCCGTTTCCATCTTATTTCTGGTTCCATCGTGATTTTTCCTTTTGGAATCACCCTCCTTTTGAAAAAGAAGAAAAATATGAGATCGATTCCTCCCTCCTGAACATATTTTTCTTCTTTTTCTTGAACTACCAAGGCATTATCCTGACTGGATCTGAATGCTAACATGGCAGTCAATGAGTGGACTGATGCAGCTGACATGGCGGGCACGTGCTTACATGGTGAGCAAGTGCCGATGCGTCGTAATCTGATAAGCTGAAACTCTCTGAACCAGTTCGATGCATCGAAATCTTGATGTGTTGCTGGACAGCCTACGGATCAGATCTTCTTAATCTGACGTATCGGATTCGCTGGATCTGAAGCTGTATGGGAGACTGAACAGATCGTACGGATATGATCTGGTAAATCTGACAGATCCAGATCGTTGGATTTGAAGCTGTACACGAGGTTGTACCTAATGTTGGATGAAGATTAGGCTGTCGCAACGATTTCTGCAACATATCTGTTACAATATTTCTGGATTTCGCAACCCTTCTGCTACTGCTTTAGCAACAGCTGGTTCAACTGTTTTGCAACGGTGTTGCTTCTTCTGCAACGGTTACGGAAGAACCCTATTATTTTTTCTTTTTTGCTGCTGATTTTTGCATGGAATTCGTGCATATTTCTTCCGCGCTTTTCTCAATGGTAAAACACGATTGTTTTCATGAGTCCCCTTAGTCGGCGCCAATGTTCGTACCCAAAATAAATTCTAGACACAAAACACGATGATTTGATGATGATTGCGAAATTAGGGTTATGAAACGAATTGAAGAAAAATAAAGAGAAACAAGAATTTAACGTGGTTCGGCGATTGATGCCTACGTCCACGGATTAATCCCCGGCCGTAGGGAGAAATATTGTATTAATATGAGGATTACAATAATTAGGTTAGCAAACCTAGAATTCCATTTCCTTGAGTTGGATTTTTAGCCTTTATTTATAGGCAAAAAACCATAATCTAGTTCCATAATAACCCTATATTTGTAGTTATCCAAAATAACCACCTGGATTTGTACTTATCCTCCTTGAAGATCCATGTATATCTTAAAAGATTCTTGTATATCTTCACATGATTTGAGTTTATCTTGAAAGATCCTTGTATATCTTCACAAGATTTGTATCTATCTTGGAAGATTCTTATCTATCTCCCAATATTTGTGTCTATCTCAAAATGGATTCAAAAGTAAGTCTTTTGGGATTCCATAATAAGCTAGACTGGGCTTCCACAATAAGCCATGTGGGTTTCTTCAATAAACCCATGTGTTGGTTTCCTCAATAAACCAATTGGGTTTCCTCAATAAGACATGTTGGTTTCTGATGAGTGCTAAAAAGTGCATATTTCTATATATTTTTCTTGGCATTTAACTCATCTTTTGTGCATTAATTCTACATTTTATCCCATATTCTGTATTTTCTTTGTTTTCAAGAATAAATATTTTTATTAATTAATTTTTCATTTTTAGGTAATAAATAAAGTTTGGATGAATAGCGGAGCGGAAAAGAGCAGAAAAGCGGTGAAAAGCCGGGAGTAATTACACAAGGAAGCCGCGAAGAATGTTGTGCACAAGACCAAAAGGCTAGAAGTGGGCTTGGCATACCCAAGGCCTAAAACCCTCACCCAAATCCATTTAATATATCCATACCCGTTTCCCTTTCTAGCCGTCAGATTGGATCATCTCAGCATCTTACGGTCGCAGCATCGCCAGTCATCAAAGTCTGAAGCTCCTGTCTAACACTACAGCACCTAACTCCATCTTGAGCCGTCAGCTTCGTTGTACTTCAGCATCCAACGGTCGCTCCTCGCTCCCTTCCATCTCGCCGTTAGATCGATCTATCATTTCCGCATCACACGGCTCAGCTTCGCGAAACATCAAGATTTGATGAGCCCGCTCAACACCCAAACAACCAAATACCTATACCCGCAAAACAAACGCACCCTTCTTCCCAAAACCATCGACTCCATCTTCTCCATTCCTCTACAGCGACCATCACCACCACCATGTCCGCCACCAACTCCGCTCAACCACCTCCATCACTGTACCCCATCAATCAGCCACCCCTGCCATCACTAAAGGACACCACCATGATACCCTCTAGCTCCTTTTCTCTCAACCCTTTTATCTTTTCAAAAACAGTGAACCTAGAAACTAGGTTTGAGAGAAACAGAGTTAGTGAAATCAAACCACCAATTACGGAAGAGGAGAAGCAATAGAAGAATGGGTCGAGACCATTGATTGATTTCAGAGATTAGGTAAAGGTCAATTTTAGATTTTTTAGTAAACCCTAATTTTACTGTTTGGGGATTTTTTGGGGAAAAAGCTTGCATGTATAAATTGAAGACATGGGTGTTGATTTTGGGCATGCCCGGAGTAGCCGGTGCACCAAGTTGTAGTAGTTTATTTTCAGTATTGTGTTCATCATGTTATAATTTAATAACTAGGGTTTTGATGAAACCCATAATCATATGTTAAGATAATTCATGTTCATGTTGTTGTTCTTGTTGTGCTTCATTGCTTTAGGAATGATAGTTAGCTAATGGATCAAATTAGCATGTGATCAATTGTACTGTAAGAAGACAGTTGATACTAGGGGTGAGTTAGTGAAGTTGGTTGATGAGTCATCCATTTTAGACCTCTCTAGAAGAAGAAATGTGCTTAATTGATAAAGGAATGACAGTTATCTAATTGAACCAAATGAGCCTGTGATAGGTTGTACTGTAAGAAGACAGCTTATACTAGGGGTGAGTTAGGGAGACTAACTGATAGATCATTCAGTGTAGTTTTGTCTGGAAAGGAACAAGAACATAATTTGAATAGGTATTGCCTTAGCTTAGGATTATTGGGTGGATTCAAATGCCCTAGTGCTTTTAGTCACTAGAAAGATTTAGAAAACAACACCAGCTCTCTCCAAGTCCCTGTGGACAAACCACTATTTACATTCTATCTTCATCAAGACCCTGTATACTTGTAGGTAAAATATAGGTTGTAGTTTTTAGGTCTCATTCCTTGAGCTACCAAGTTTTTGGCGCCGCTTCCGGGGACTCGGTAGCGGTGCCATTGTTGTTTTCATTACTTTTCTGATTTTTAGCTTAGTCTTGTGTATTTTCACTTGAATTTTGTTTACTGTTAGATTCTGTAGCTTGTTTACTGTTTAGAACTTGTGTTTCAGTTTAGAACTCTTAACTTGTTTACTATTCTGTAACTTAGTAGCATCTTAATTTTTTTTGGTTCCATCTTTGCATCCTTAGTACATCCTGTTGCATCTTCACTGCAATTACTGTTTCATTACAACTGCATTCTTGCATTCTTTCATTTACTGTCATCTAACCTCACAGAATTCTTAACTTGCACCATCTAGCCTTTATGGATGCATCATTAGCTTTAGCTTGCATCTAGTTTTGTCCTGCATATTCAGTTATCAACTCATCTTGCAGCTCATTGATTCTGTCCTGTAACTTTCTTATTTGTCATCTGAAGCTTGTGCCATCTGCATTGCATCTTACATCATCTTGGCATACTTGTCATCTTATATTCTTGCATATCTTCTTGCGCTGCATCCATTTGCATAAGCATCACTGTGTAACTGCATCCTAGTCTCACTTGCTTCTGTGCATTTAGTGTAAGCATTTAGCTGGTCTTGCATACTTAGTTCTTGCATACTTAAGTTCTTGCATACTGTTTTGCATTACCAACTCATCTTAGCTTGTTCATCTTCATTTCTTTTCTGAGCTAGTCCTTTGCTAGTTCCTACTGTTTTGCATATTGTTCTCACCAGCTGCTGCTGAGCGTTGTGTAGCCCTGCTGCTGCTTGTTGCTGTTGTACTGCTGCCTGCTAGGCTGCCCTGGTGCAGTTGGAGTGAACCTGGTGCAGCTAGCCATTCTTGCTGGTGCTGCCTTTTCCAAGCTGCCTGGTGCTGTTGGGTTGACCCAACTGGGCTTCTGTTGTAAAGCCAAAGGAAAGCCAAAGCCCAACTGGGCCTCTTCAACAAAAGTTTAGGAAGATCCAAAGCCCAACTGGGCTTGTGCAACAAAAAAAATAGGGACCAAAGCCTAACTGGGCTTCCCTCCAAAATGGTAAGCCTAAACCCAAACCCAAATTTTTTGGGCTTGTAATTTTTTGTGGGTTTGTATTGTTATTCTCTTTTGGGCTTGTAATTTCAATTATCTTTTTGGGCATGTAATAATTATTTTAATTTTAATTTTATTTCTTTCTTTATTTGGGATTGTAATATTTTTAGTTTTATTTTCTTTTTTTTGTGGGTTTGTAATAATTAGTTTTATTTTTATTTCTTTCTTTATTTGGGCTTGTAATTTAGTTGTTTGTTAGGCTTGTACTTTCTTAATAGTGGGCTTGCTCTAAACTTAACTTTTTGGATTTTGGGCTTGCCTCTTTTGTGAACCAAACTTAACTAAATTTTGGGCTAAAAAAAAAAATTGCTCCTTATTTCAAAAACCAAAATTTTTCTCCCTCTTTAAAAACCAAAATTTTCTTTTCAAAACCCTTTCAAACCAAATTTTCAAAACCCATTAAAACCAAATTCTTTGAAAAAATGGGCGAGTGTGTGAATAAACTCCGTAGTCTCCATGAATACATGTACCCTAACATAATAAGTCAGTTATCATGTATCGTCTTACCCCAGACTGATGGCCCATTTGAACTAAACGCAAGCATGATACAAATACTTCCTATATTTCGAGGGTTCGATTCTGATAATCCCTATAACCATGTAAGAGAGTTTGAACAAATTGTCCGGCTTTACAACCTGACCATATATCCGAAGACTCTTTGAAATTGCGCTTGTTTACATTTTCTTTAAAGGAAAGGGCTAAAACATGGTTTTACAATCTGAGACCGCAGTCAATCACCACTTGGGACCAACTCACAAATCAATTTGTCGGAAAGTTCTTTCCACATCATAGGACCATCTCTATTCGTCGAAGTATTAATTGTTTTGTCCAGTTAGATGGAGAAACACTTTTTCATTATTTTGAACGATTTAATGATTTGTTGTTTGAGTGTCCTCATCATGGCCTCGAGAAGTGGAGACTGGTCGCCATTCTTTATGAGGGACTAGACTTTAAGTCTCGAGCCTTGGTTGAATCTATGTGTAATGGTGAATTCATTGATAAAACTGTAGACGATGCATGGTTATTTCTAGCTGAAGTTGCAGAGAAAACCCATCAGTGGGAAACTAGGACCATGCCACATGATATGGGTAATCACCATGAGTCAGATGTTGATTTTCCCAATGAGCTTAATTCTGGATATAGTGTTTCATACCCTATTGCTGAAAATGTCAATCCATATTCACCTATTTTAGAGGCAGATGTATGGACGAAAAACACTAATGGTTTTGACAAAGTAGGATTTTCATGTATTTGTGATGATGATGATTATGATGATGTTATATTAGAAGAACATGTCTATGCTGAAAATGTTATGGAACCTTTGGGTTCAAATACATTAGGCTTTTCTGCCCCGACCTTCATGAATGATGTTTCTTCTAGTATTCCATATACATGTGATGATGCTACTGATTTAGATATTGTGCAGTTATCCTGTGAAGAGCATGACTTAGGTAATGTTGAATCTTCTGTTGACACTAATGATCCTATGCATGAAAATATAGTTGATGTGTCTGATTCCATACCTAAGCCACAATATATTGCTTCTTTTGATGTTAATTTGGATATTTCGGATAACCATGATTCTGAATTTGGACTTGTGAAATTGTGTTGTGATGATGAGCATGCTACACAACTTGATTATGATTTAGAAAATGCTGATGTGACTGATAATATTGGTACTTTTGATCTCATGCATGTGAGAAACTTAGATGTCACCTTCTTGCCTAAGTCACAGATTGAGATTATTCCACCCAACCTAGATTTGGTTTGTAACAAAAAATTTAAACCAACTTTTCTGAAGATTCCCAACCTAGGATTGGAACTGTGTTCCTCTCAAGTCCTCTTGGACTATTTTGCATCTAAATACAATACTTTTAAGGATCCACAGTTGGAATATGCATGTTTGTCCATCCCAAACAAAGTCCATTTTGAGTTAGACCTTGTGAATCCTGCACCCCTAAAATGGAAAGATTTTGTGCTTAAAAGTAAACCTGCTGAAAATTACAGGTTTGGGGGTGATTCATCCGGTTTTTCACTCTCGCTCTCATTTCAGTCCAATTTTAGTGTTTTGAAACTGTCTATGTTTCAACACTTTGTCTTTTGGGTTGATCCTCAACTCTTTAGACTTTATGTATATAGTGAATTTTTTGTATATAATCTGGTAGGTAGTTTTTAGTGAAATTTTATGTTTTCTTTATATTTTGCTACTCCATGGTGATCGCGGCTGAAATATGTTGGATTCTAACCATGAACAATGGAGTTCGGTTCTTTCTTTCGTCAAATCGGGTAATCTCTTTCCTTTCTCTCAAAACTCAACATGTTCTTCTGATTTGTCCAAGTTATGAATATGTTTATCATTAGAAACATTGAGGACAATGTTTAGTTTAGGTTTGGGGGTATAGAGTAGATACCACGATAACATGTTATAATTGAAAACAGAACTCCCTCTTTTTGAAAAAATTTAAAAAATTCCAAAAAAATGAAAAATCATAAAAATCAAGCTCATTTACCTTGAAATGTTGACTCTTGTGCAAATATGTATTTTTATTAGGATTCTTAGTCTAGATATTTAGGCACCCCTGATTCTAGCACAATTTACATGTGATAAGAAACTTGCACGCGCACGATCTACCAATACATGTATAGCCTCGATCTTCAAGGTGTTTGATAGGAAGTTAGATTGCCAATCACTTTAGAATACTGAATGAGACTTGACTAGCTTGTTCTTTGGTTGGCTGGGATAGAAGTTGGAGGATACGTTAAGAAAAGCAACCATAGAATTTGACCGGATGCATTCGATAAGGGCCACCTCTTGCTAAGAGTCATGTAATTATGTTTTTCTTTTTGTTCATGTATCAAAAGTGTCACTATGTTGTAAAGATCAAAGTTATTTCTTACAAAAAAAAAAATCAAAAAAAAATTATATCAAAAAAAAAATAAAAAAATCAAGTATTTATTCCATGTTTTGTCATGTTAAAGACAATAGTTCTCTCTTGTTCCAAAAATAAAATAGAGTAATCAATGTAAATAAGAGTCATGTAAAGAGTCATCTTTTTGTTGTAAATAGTCTTGTAATAAGCAAGGAGAGTGCAGCCATCGATGTATAACGCGGGTAAACTGAAATATCACCAACTCATTGGGTGAACATTCACAATTCTCGTAAAGCCGGACAACTAGCTTGGCTTAGAATTCGGTTCTTATCCTAAAAACTATCTCTTGGTGATTAGTAGTCATAACTTCAGGTCATTCTAGAAACATGTGTAGATACACTTTACACTCTTATCACGTGTCTTTAGTTGTTATCAGTGCTAGGATTGTGCCTTTGATAGCTAGATTGACATCTCCATTTTGCTGTGAGCTTCTACTGTCTTGCACATGTCACATTTGATGGAATCTGAGCTTATATTTTGTCCTAGAACTTTGTAGGTACGTTCTAAGCAAACCTTCACGAGACTTCACTCGTCCACTAGGGACACTTAGTGGTTTAAAAGGCTTAGTGCATATGCTAAATGCATTCGAGAGACCAGCGACAGTGGTATAGGTAGGATTTCCTTAGTTTTGTTTTACTTGAGGACAAGTAAAATTCAGGTTTGGGGGTATTTGATGAGTGCTAAAAAGTGCATATTTCTATATATTCTTTTGTGCATTAATTCTACATTTTATCCCATATTCTGTATTTTCTTTGTTTTCAAGAATAAATATTTTTATTAATTAATTTTGCATTTTAGGTAATAAATAAAGTTTGGATGAATAGCGGAGCGGAAAAGAGCAGAAAAGCGGTGAAAAGCCGGGAGGAATTACACAAGGAAGCCGCGAAGAATGTTGTGCACAAGACCAAAAGGCTAGAAGTGGGCTTGAAGAGGAAGAATTGTTCTTAAAGAAGATATGGGCTTGGCATACCCAAGGCCTAAAACCCTCACCCAAATCCATTTCATATATCCATACCCGTTTCCCTTTCTAGCTGTCAGATTGGATCATCTCAGCATCTTACGGTCGCAGCATCGCCAGTCATCAAAGTCTGAAGCTCCTGTCTAACACTACAACACCTAACTCCATCTTGAGCCGTCAGCTTCGTTGTACTTCAGCATCCAACGGTCGCTCCTCGCTCCCTTCCATCTCGCCGTTAGATCGATCTATCATTTCCGCATCACACGGCTCAGCTTCGCGAAACATCAAGATTTGATGAGCCCGCTCAACACCCAAACAACCAAATACCTATACCCGCAAAACAAACGCACCCTTCTTCCCAAAACCATCGACTCCATCTTCTCCATTCCTCTACAGCGACCATCACCACCACCATGTCCGCCACCAACTCCGCTCAACCACCTCCATCACTGTACCCCATCAATCAGCCACCCACGCCATCACTAAAGGACACCACCATGATACCCTCTAGCTCCTTCTCTCTCAGCCCTTTTATCTTTTCAAAAACAGTGAACCTAGAAACTAGGTTTGAGAGAAACAGAGTTAGTGAAATCAAACCACCAATTACGGAAGAGGAGAAGGAATAGAAGAATGGGTCGAGACCATTGATTGATTTCAGAGATTAGGTAAAGGTCAATTTTAGATTTTTTAGTAAACCCTAATTTTACTGTTTGGAGATTTTTTGGGGAAAAAGCTTGCATGTATAAATTGAAGACATGGGTGTTGATTTTGGGCATGCCCGGAGTACCCGGTGCACCAAGTTGTAGTAGTTTATTTTCAGTATTGTGTTCATCATGTTATAATTTAATAACTAGGGTTTTGATGAAACCCATAATCATATGTTAAGATAATTCATGTTCATGTTGTTGTTCTTTTTGTGCTTCATTGCTTTAGGAATGATAGTTAGCTAATGGATCAAATTAGCCTGTGATCAATTGTACTGTAAGAAGACAGTTGATACTAGGGGTGAGTTAGTGAAGTTGGTTGATGAGTCATCCATTTGAGACCTCTCTGGAAGAAGAAATGTGCTTAATTGATAAAGGAATGACAGTTAGCTAATTGAACCAAATGAGCATGTGATAGGTTGTACTGTAAGAAGACAGCTTATACTAGGGGTGAGTTAGGGAGACTAACTGATAGATCATTCAGTGTAGTTTTATCTGGAAAGGAACAAGAACATAATTTGAATAGGTATTGCCTTAGCTTAGGATTATTGGGTGGATTCAAATGCCCTAGTGCTTTTAGTCACTAGAAAGATTTAGAAAACAACACCAGCTCTCTCCAAGTCCCTGTGGACAAACCACTATTTACATTCTATCTTCATCAAGACCCTGTATACTTGTAGGTAAAACATAGGTTGTAGTTTTTAGGTCTCATTCCTTGAGCTACCAGTTTCCTCAATAAACCCACGAGTTGGTTTCCTCAATAAACCACTGGGTTACCTTGATAACCCAGCCGGGCTTTTTAATAAGCCATTTTGGTTTCCTTAATAAACCACTGGGTTACCTTGATAACCCAGTCGGGCTTCTTTAATAAGCCATTTTTGGTTTTCTTAATAAACCACTGGGTTACCTTGATAACCCAGCCGGGCTTCTTTAATAAGCCATTTTTGGTTTCCTTAATAAACCACTGGGTTACCTTGATAACCCAGCCGGGCTTCTTTAATAAGCCATTTTTGGTTTCCTTAATAAACCATTGGGTTACCTTGATAACCCATTCGGGCTTCTTTAATAATCCATGTGGGTTTCCTCAATAAACCCACATTATACCTATATCAAATAGCTTGTGTGGTTCGCACATACTCTATTTTAATAGGATATAAACAAGGACAACATGCACCTTTGGAATGCTTTAGATGAGTCTAGGGAATGTCCCATAGATTTGACTAAAGGAGGTTCAATAGATTTGAATGAACTCTCTCCAATAGATTTGAGTGATGAGTGATTATGATTAGGGAATAAGGAATCTTTTTGGAGTACTTTTATAATCGCATTCGTGTTTTGTGGAATGTACTTTGGAGTACTACAAATCAATGAAATGGATGTGGTTTTTTTGGTGTATACTCCTTTGGGTCGGCAGGTTATAAATTAATCAGGTTTTCGGCTGCACTGCATGACAGCACAAGAAAAAAGGCCTGGGACGGTCGGCAAGGTTATTTCCCTCATACAGTGTCGACTGTCCTAGGGTCGACAAGGTCTGGATTTCTTCAGGTTGCCGACTTTTTTGTGGTCGGCATGGTTTATGAGGACAACCATGCCGATCAAAACAGAAAAAAAGTTGTTCCTGGATGTTCCTCACACATTGTGGTCGGCAGGGTGTATTAGGAGAACCCCGCCGACTATACATCCGTCGCCAGGGTTAGTAAACTGTTAACAGTCGGCACACTTTGAATTTAGTATAATGCCGACTAAAATCGAATACAATGATTCTTAAAAACTTAAAAAAAATTAGAAACTTAATTAGAGCATACAAACCTTAAAAACTTAATTAGAGCATACAAACCTTAATTAAAGCATACAAACGTTAAAAACTTAATCCTAACACATTTGGTACATAGATAGTATCTTCTTCCGGTACACAATTTCTTAGGAGAGGTAATTAGCTTCATCTTATCGTCGCAACATGGATCTGTGCGTGGTAGAAGGTTGATTTTAACAACTTCATCTTCATACGGAGCTAGGCGCTCATCTATCCAATAGAAAAACCCACATCAAGTACATTTTGAAGCATACGGCTGATATACATCTCCTACTGCAGCTTTCATGAGAAATAAGAATCCCTCACAACCTTTAATAGTGCATTTGCTTCCTTCAAAGGGACAATCGTTTGCAAAATGACCACTTATTGTATAAAGACTACAAATATTTGGTTGTGTTGCACTTGAAACTTCCATTCTTTATGCAAGGTTGAAGATGAAGTTGAGAACACACTTAATGTATTGATTTTGAAATTTATAGACGTTGAGCATTCAATGGCTTGTACTTTGTACCTAAAAAGTAATATTTTTATACTACTAACATTAAAGTCGGCAAGGTCGAGATTTCAAACCATGCCGACTACATATCCATGACAGCACTATATCATATATCATGGGATGGTCGGAAAGGTCGAGCTTACAAACCATACCGACTTAGTAAAACTCTAATATTGTCTAAAACTGCACAAAAAAGAATAAGTTCTAAAGCAACTGAAGCTGAAAATTAACATAAGTCAGGTTTAACAAGTCTAAAACCACAATTTAAAAGTTCAAAACATAATGTACGAGTTCAAACCACAATCTAAGTTTCTAAACCAAGTGAAACATAATAAAATTTAAGAATTTCATGGACCTTCTTGTTGTTGTTATCTTCCTCCACATCACTAGCGTTTTCACCAGCATCAGCTTTTGCTTTTCGCTTATCTGGACCTATGTAGTCACCGGCCTCACTGTAATATGGGTTCACTCCAGAAAAGTCACATGCCTTGAAAAGTTCTTGGATCAACCTCCTTTTCTTCCTCCTCTGATGATGTGCATTCTTCATAGTTGAGGGGATTGCTAGGACTATCCATAAACCTTAGAAATTCTGCAGGATCTTCCTTACCCATCAGAAGTAACTTTATTACAGGGCAATTCTTTTCAGTTTCATCTTTAGGATCTTCTAAACCAGGATAAATCATGTCAATAAATTCCAATAGCTCTGCTGTATTGCTAACAATACAAGGGATATCTTCTATTTTTGCTTCTGGGAACCTAAACAATACACAAATAAGAGATATGAAAATTCTACACATTGAAACATGGTTCTGGTAATACAGTCTGCAGGGTCGAGAATCTATACACTGCCGAATAAATCAGAATCGGAGGGGTTGTAATCATATACCACGCCGAATTATACATAGTCGGAATGGTCTTATTCAAGAAATATGCCGACTATTAACTAAGGAAAATCAAGTTTCTGTGACCTAAAGTCGGCATGGTACAAGTCTAAGACAATGCCGACTAGCTGTAAGTCGGCAGGGTTGGTTATTGTACCATGTCGGCCCTGGTTATTGTCTAACAGTCGCCATGGCTGTTATGAAACGTCGGTAGGTTATTCATCCTGAGACCATGCCGACTCTTACAAAATATCAATAGTCGGCATGGTTTTAAATTATCGACCTTGCCGATTAAAAACACATAAATCATAATTTTCGATTTCTAACCTAATGTAACAATCATACAACACATCAGAATAATGAGTTTGAGTTTAGAAATCACTTACAGTATTCTTTTCTTCGGTGGATGGATCTTCTCAGCATTCTCAGGGATTGCATTCTCGGGTTTACTCATTCCAACTTTTTCCTTACCTTTTCCCTATGATTTGGATCTTTTCATGTTACCTGTTGAATCTCTCTTGCTACTAGATCGAACCATTTTTTGTAGAATATCAAAAGTTGAAATTTTTGGTTGATTTTTGGTTGAGGGAATAAGATGAAGGAAGGAGAAGAGGAGAGGGATTAGAGAAGATAGATTAGAAGAAGATTAACAGTTTTTAGTTTTTAAGTTTAAGGTTTAGTTTTAGGTTAATTAGTTCAGGGGTACTAAAGTAACTTCATCCTATTTTGGCCTCCCTTTAGTAAGGGCACCATGTCCATTTAAATCTGGGTATATCCCAATCTAACCAGGTAAATTAACCAAAAAACTGAACCATAAAATAATATCGTGTATATCCTGATCCCTAAAAAGGAATTGTGCAAGGGACTACCGGAAACACACGATTACTAAAGGCGGGTACCAGCATTTGCAGTCGTTTGACCATTCAAATGGAACCAGCCCAACTGAAGGCTCGTACCATTACACATAAGATAAAAAAATTATAAGTGGTCCGGTCGTTGGACCATTCAAATGGAACCAGCCTAACTGATGTTGGTAACTCCTTTAGTAATCATGTTGGAACTGTTCATTTATATAGAAGCAAATTTTTGGATAAAAAGATACTTCCCCGTCCGAATTTAATTAATAAAATTACATTTTTATCTTATCCAGGTTTAGCTGATAAAATTGATATTTTTCCCAAATTTTTTCTTATATGTCCCTACATAGTAATCAGTCCCTAATTTAGAAATTTGTGTTTGTTCCTAGTAGGAACCATTAATTATCCAAATAATTAATTATAGCTAAGGATATTTGTGGAAAGAAAATTGTTCTCCATCTATTTTTTAATATCCGTGTAAAATGCAATTTTAACTAAATCTGGACGGAGGGAGTATATTTTTTTTTATAACTCTAAGTCATACCGTCATATGAGCCCCTACGTCAAATGGTGAGTGTGACTTCCCCTAAAATTAAATGAGAAGAGAGTTTTGGATATTAGTAAATCGGGAAGACATTTGGCGAAACTTTATTGATCGAGATATTAAAATTTTGGTTACACTTTGTTTACAACGAATACTTAATCGGATGTCGGTAAAACCATCTACAGAATGGTGGGTAGACAATACTTCACTTATCTCACTATCCCACAAAATCTAAACCTAACAAAGTTTTTTTTTACTTTCTTCTTCGGTGAAAAACGGCTTCCATGGTTCTTATTCATATATACTTTTTCCTGAAAATCTATTGTATTTTTATCGTCATCTTACTATACTTTAGGTTAATATAGGGTTCTTATGTTCTAACCGGAATCAAGAGTGTTCCCCGTTTAGGATATGTCAATCCTTAATCTTGATTCCGTTGTCTTTATTATTTGTAAGCCATGTTCTTATCTATATTAATTGTATTCGATTATTAAAAAAAGATAAAAGACCTTCATTTGGATTGGGTCATGTTAGTTCTGGTTTTAGCTAAGTTAAATTATTAGTATTATAATTACGCGTCTTCTTTCTTTGCAAATGTAGCTCATACGAAGAGCACTGGGTGGGAATTGGATGTGGTAACTCTTCTACGTACAGAAGCTTTGATTTTCGTATGAGTTCTGAATGAGCTTTCTAGTTACCCCAAAATTGAAACAAGGGTACAACGGGGATTATGTCTCAAAAACATGGTCAGGAGGATGAAAAGAGGAAGATATCGAGCTGAGCAGATGAATGATTGGAATAACAACCTATAACTAGCTAAGCAGTTGGAAAAAACAAACGGTGGCACGCGCATACCCTATGTGCAGCGCGTGCCAGGACAAAAAAAACTTGAGAAAATGGTCAAGGGAAGATGGCATGCGCATAAGGTACCCCTATATGACGTGCATGCTATAGTGAAGAAAAGAAGTTACCAAAGTAGGATGACACACGCGTAGGGTACCCCAATGTGCCTCAAGTGCCATAGAAAAACACAAGTAAATGGTTAAAGGGAAATGGCATGCGCGTGAGGTACCCGATGTATCGTGCATGCCAATGACAAGAAAAGAGAGGAGTTGATAGAGATGGCATGCGCGACACACAAGGTAAAAGAAAGAGGAATTGATGGGAAGTGGCATGCGCCACAGATACCCTTATGTACCACGCATGCCAAAGAACAAAGAGCAAATGGGGTCAGTAGTGGGAGTGGCATGCGTGTAGGGTACACATGAGTGTCGCGCATGCCGTATCCAATTCATGTGAAGAATTGGTGAGACTGGAGATGACGCCATGAAGAAGTTTAACGTCAGCGTGATGGAAGACTGCATGAAAACAATAGGACCCAGACAGAAGCAGCTGAAATTCTAAAGCAGGGCACCTTCAAAGAAGTATAATCATCAAGCACACGTGTACGGATCCAACTGCGAGAGTGGGGAATAAGTCAGGAAAACTACACATGTACTATATCTGTAAATATAGGAATACTATAAATAGAGTCTGAGAGATAATGAGAAGTTAAGGCATTCTCAGTGTAGTTTAAGCAGTGTACTATTTTCTGGGTCAAAGTAATACTCTTTCGACTTAGGTGTACCCCATTGGCTTTAATACTATTTTCATTTAGCGACTTCACTGGCTCCCGCCTCAGGATTGGTCCAATGAAAATAAGCATAGAGAAGAGACCCCTCACAATGAGAGGGAGGAGATACCACACACTTAACAGGTACTAACCAATACTGAGGCACCCAAAGAGATACAACAATCATTGTTGGACTTTCAAGATATGAGGCGTTGCTGTAGAGCTTGAAAACACTTGGGGTACCAAAATACACCACCAACCTTTTCATAGGCAATCTGTATGAACAAACTCAACACAACTCTGAGAATTAAATCAAGAAAAATATCTATATCTCTATCTCTCTTGTGATTAGAACGTTTACAGAATTGAATCCGTGAACCTAATCTCAATGAGAGTTCTTAGACGGTACCAAAGACCAATGTCCAAGGATCAATCGAGTCATATCCAACAAACTAGGTCGGATGTATCTACTTAGATTGATCGACGCACAACCTATAATATTTCAATTATAAAGATAAACAATATAATGCGGAAAAAAAAATAACACAGACACCAGAAATTTTGTTAACGAGGAAACCACAAATGCAGAAAAACCCCCGGAACCTAGTCCAGATTGAACACCAAACTGTATTAAGCCACTACAGACACTAGCCTATTACCAATTAACTTTGGTATGGAATGTACTTGAGCCCGAACCCTCGTTATCATAATCTTTGTTATACCAAACCCTAGTTATCCTTCCCAAGAACAAATTCTTAAAAAAAGTTTCCTAGTATTTAAAGTCTTTGAATAATTCTTTATCATCTCCTAACTCCTTATCAATAACTGGAATAAGAACATATGGTTCATGAATGAAGGAGTTAGTTTCTGCAAACCTGGCAGGCTGTTGATTGACAAGCGCTTGTAGTTTGAGAGATCTTTGTAAAAATCTTCTCCAGTCCTTGCACCTCCTTCTAGGTTTTCTTAAGTTCTCCAAGAAGATTTTTAAACCTTTTCTGATTGGAATAAACCGATCTAGGTTTCTTCTTATTCTTCCTTTTCCTCTTAAGAGACGAGACAAGAGGAAGAGACATCCCATTTTCCTTTTTAGTTGGATCAATATCAACAACTATTGGAGCATAGACTTCACGAGAAGATGTTGTGTTTGGAGCATCCATGATTCGTGAAAATAAAATGGATTTGTGAGACATAAATAAAAAGGAAAAAATTCTTGTTAAAGAGATACGAGTCTTTGAAGAATAAGACATTTATCATGCAGGATTCCGGAAATTATAAAGGTTCACGCACAGGAACATACAAAACCTAAAATGGAATGAAAATATCATTTTTATCCTTTTTAAGTTTATCAGATCAAAATTTTCAATACCATTACTTGAGACATAGATAAGGATGGACATATAAGGATGGACAAATAAAGATGGAGATCCAAGTAATAATATTCAATTTTGATCCAAAAGCCCTGATATGCATAGTTCTTATCTCTTTCAAGGGCGCATTGTGTAAGGACCCTCAAGCTCGTCAACGCTATTAGACCAGTCAAGAGATGATCAGGAGACGATTTAACCGCTAATGACTCGATTAGCCAATATAGATTTTAATTAATAGGAATTAATCTTACAACGATTTAGATACGAATCTAGCACCACTAGATAGATCTCGAAAAGTTACGCAGGACGGACTACTCGAACGTGTCTTTTGTATAGCAGACAAAGAAGATATTATCGGCCGAGTATGAATGGAAGATTAGTCATTTAGTAGACAAACCGCCTTGGATGCCCTTATCTTTTGGTCGGGTTCCTTTAACATTTGGTCATCCTTATCCCTAGTTGACCGAGAAGATAAACTCGTGTCTTCCTCATTCTTCTTCTTTATTATTCTTTTTCATTCTTTTCATCCGTTGCTTCTTTCTTCTCTTTTCTCTTCTCATGTTCTTCTGATTTTATGAGTTTGAGAGAATCAATTGAGGTTCTGCGTTCATTAAAGGATGGAGAAGATATTTTAGTAGCCGGTGGGGATGGTGATGATGTTTGTTGTTGATTCAAATTCGAAATATGTGATGAACTGAATTTAGGATTTCTCTGTAAATCGATGTAGGTGAAGATGATAATGAGTTTTAGATCGAAAGATGAACAATATAGAGTTGTGGGTAGATGAAGAAGCAAGGGTTAATATTTGATTGAAGCTATAGGATTGTTTAATGTCTGAATCAAAAGTTAGAATTTCTGGAAGAAACCAAAGATGAATTAGAAGGTGAAATTGATGCTTTAAGAAGGGTATTTGAGATGGGTAATGTTCATTTGGATGAATTAGAGTTAGAGATGAAGAATAATTCGAGATTAAAGAAGATTAGGGTTTCTGTTCTTCCCCAATTTAAGAACTAGGGTTTTGAGAATTGAACAAATGGTTTAGGAAGGAGATGGAGTTGTATTGATTTGCTGGAATCAGAAGAAAGAAGGGTTGGTTTCAATTTGGTTGAGACAAGATGGTTGAGGTAATTATTCTTCTTAGTTAAATTAGTAATGTTTATGTACTTTCATTGCTAAGTTATGAGTTTGTTAATTGATCTAAGTTATGAGATAGATGTGTGTGTGGAACTGGAGGAAGAATTATTATAGTGAACTGATGATTGAGACAGTGAAGAACTGGAGATGGTGGATATGGAATTGATTTACAGTTGTAGCTTGTTGAACTAGTGGTGCTAAAATGGTTAAGATGTGATCTGGAATGGTGGTAATGATTGTGTTGGTTCTGAAATGTGGATTCAGGTGGTTGCAGTTGATGATGGGTATTGGTTGTGAGTATGTATGTCAATGGAGGAGGAGGTAGGTTGTTTAGTATTGAATTAAGTTGATTGGTGGTGATGGTGGAATTGCAGTTCATGGAGTTGGGTTTTCTGAAATGGATATGATGTTTAGCTAAAAAGGAAACAGAATGGAATTGAGTTTGTGGTCGTTAATGAATTGAGATTGGGAATGATGAGGAAGCTGAGGTTAAGCTTAGATTGTTGCAGATGTAGGTGATTGTGCTGAATTATGAGTTGTGATGATGTTGTTGAGGTTGCAGGGGATATCAATGGTTTGATGAATTATGAGTATTTTGCTACCACTCCCCGGCAGCGGCGCCAAAAACTTGGTAGGTTCGGAAACCTACAATAAAATACTGCAAGTGCACAGTGTCTCACTAGTAGAACAATGACAAGTACAGGTCGTTCCCACGAGGAGTGTGAAAATACTATTTCTAACTAATACCAAGACCAAATAATCAAATAGATAATGTTTAATGAGTTTTCAGAAATTTGAAACAAAATGAAACAATAAATAATTTTAACGAAAAACAGAATGATAGAAGGTTGTTAGGATTTTCGGTTTCCACCAATTAATTATGCAAACTCTACTAATCTTTAAAACTCTATTCCATACATTTTCAAATATTGTTTCTCCGCTCTAGTTTTCTTCGCTTCATGAGTAGTGATTCTAAAGCATTACCTATCTATCCTTGCATACCACGTCTAGGGATTTAACCGAAGCACGAAATATCAATTCAAAAGCATAAATAATCAAGAAAATCACATGAACAATAAAATACCAAGCTATATGAAGAAAAACTATTAGTCATTTAAATCATTATTGAGCATATAAATGTAGAGTTTACACAATTAAATTGGTTTCTACCCAAACCCTAACATAACTCTAGCTAGACATGGCTTTCTCAAAAACCATAAACATATTAAAATCAAACTTTAGCTAAAGAAAAACGAAGAATCGAAAACAAAACTTCAAAAACTTGGTATAGATTTTAGATAACCAAAATTAATGATTAAATGAAACCCAGTTATATCCGCAAGCGCACGGGTCAATAGTAATATAGATAGCAAATGCGGTTCGTTCCCACAGGGAGTGTGAAATACTCTACCAACTAATACCAAAAATTAAATAATCAACAAGATAATGTTTTAAGGATTTTTAGAAATTCGGAACAAAATGAAATGATAAATAATTTAAAGATAAACAAAACGAGTGTGGGTTATTAGGATTTTCGGTTTCCACCAATTAATTATACAAACTCTACTAATCTTTAAAAGTATATTCCATGCTTTTTCAAATATTATTTCTCCGCTATAGTTGTCTTCGCTTCATGAGTAGTGATTCTAAAGCATCACCTATCTATCCTTGCATACCACGTCTAGGGATTTAACCGAAGCACGCAGTATCAATTCAAAAGCATAAATAATCTAGAAAATCACATCAACAATAGAATACCAAGCCAAATGAAGAAAAACTACTAATCAATCAACTCATTATTAAGCATATAAATATAGAGTTTTCATAATAAAATTGGGTTCTACCTAGACCCTAACATAGCTTTAGCTAGCCATGGCTTTCACAAAAAACCATAAAAAGATTAAAATCAAATAGCTAAGCAAAAATGGAGAAGAAAAACTCCGAACTCCTTCTCCTGTTTCTCTTCCAGCTCTGTGGTCGGGCGCCCCCCAGTATATTTTGAAACAACACATAAATATAGCTCACAAATGAATTCACGTTTTTCTTCTTCGTCGCCACATCACCTCCCAATAGAAGTCTGCCACATGTCATGAAAATATAAATTCACCCAATGATGTTGTGTCGCGTGTCATAATATGACGAGACATTGTAAAGTATCACCGAATCTCCACTTTCCATAGTATATGAATTTCATTTAGAAAGCATGGTATTTTCTTGCATGTGCTGGGTCCCACCTTAACTGTATTTGCAAAATGAAGTCAGTTGGCTTCAAATATTCCTTCAGATTCTTTATATAAATATAGCAAGAGAACTTATGTAAGGACAAGATATATTAATCTTTCCTTTTTCTTCATTTGCACGTGGTCATGGAGGTGATATTCTTCCATTCTTATGCTAACAATAATAAAGTCACTCTTGACCAATCTTAGGTGGCATTAGTGTGCTGACATCGACTCGCTTCACCATTAAGTCTCACATTTTGATGTTTATTCGCTGGATGATCGAATTCACTTGTAATTTCTGCAAAAGCACTAAAATAGTGTCTAGTCAAAATATTGAGTCCTAGCTAATATAAATATGGGTATAAAATGTAGCACTTTCGTGCTTATCAGTATTGTTGTAATGAAATTATAGGTGTTATGAGTTTGATATCAGTGAACGAGATATTGTGTGATTGAGATATTAGAATGATGGTTAAATGAATATGTTGGATTGAGCCTCCTCGGTGAAAGCTTGCAACTGCATTTGCTGGTAAAGCTAAGTTTGTATTTGAAGTTCAATCATGAAGTTTAATTGAAATTTATATTTTTTTGTTGTAATGAGGGTTGTAGCTTTAATTTGATTGAGTTAAGATAATTAAGAAGTATCTAGTATTGTAGAGTTATGTTGCATGTTGATGGTGCATTAGGGGCAGAAGCCTATGCAATGGCCTTGGCCAGATTGCATTTAGTCTAGCTGACTGAACTTAGTGTTTCTGACTCAGTTAATCTGACTGAGTTAAAATTAATCTGACTCACCTTAATTAGTCTTGATGACTGAGTTAACTCATCGAGTTTCCCTACCTTGACCGAGTTAACCCTGACCGACTCCTATGTGACCAGGACCAGACCTTGACCTGACCTTGGACGTTGACTGTTAGTTGACCTTAGATCAGACGTTGACCGTTAATTGACTCTGTGGACCACACCTTTTGTTATCGGGACGGTTTGATGGGAAGAGCCGGAGTAAGCCGCGAGTCATGGGCTTGGGCTTTGGATCAGTCTTTCTTAATTAGATGTTTTGGACCTCTTAAGATCCGAATTAGACTTTGATTTCTTCTACAAAGTTGTAGATGTTCATAAGAATTAGCTAATGGAATATAAATACAACCTAATTGAATTAGTATACTTTAGATATACTAAAGATAGGTAATAAAAAGGTGTAGAACCATAAATGGGCCTAGAACCATTAGATAGAACTGTATGATTCTTGTGTGATCCATTTTGGCTAGATTCTTAGAGTTCTTGTGTGATTAACAGTTAGTTATTAACACCGATCGATTCAAATGATGAACCAGTGGATCGTGGATCTCGAGGTAGGCGTGGCTTGTCATCAAAAGAGGTCGGAATACATTTAACTCTTTTGAAACCATTGTTGTTTCTTTTACAAAAGTTTATGTTTTACAAACTCATGCATTATCTGTTTGTGCAATCCATGCATTGTTTAGTTTGTGTTATGAATGTTCTATTGATTCTTTTAATCTTTCCATGGTTTGGAAAGGACTTGTAATGTTTTGAATGTCATTATGAATTGTATGGGAATTAAGAATTTCCACCTGTGGTATATAGGATACGCTCCTTAACATTTATGCCTACAGCTTTTATGATATATTGGTCGACAGTTTGCGAGTTCAGAATTGTCGACATCCATACATACGATTAGGTGTGGATTGCGAGTTCGGAATTGCACAACCATATTATACATTGTTTGAAGAAGGGGTTTGTCCATATACATGTTTGTTTGTTACAGTGACTTGGTCACTTTTAATGTTTGGGAAAACATGTATTTTTTTCCATGTCTTGCCATGATTTCTTGAAAGTTAAATGTTATTTCTACTGGGCACCCCTTTTAGGGATGATGTGCTCACCCATTCCCACTTTCAGTTTCAGAGACAGATCAGAGTTCCGCAACGAAAGCTTCAAGGGTTGATTTCGTTAGTTAGTTAACTTTTGCCATGTTTATTATATTGCATATTGTATTTTTAAACCAAATGACTATTGTATATGTATCATTTGAGAGGAGTTCTTGTATATATATAATTCTGAGTGGGGCTAGTTTTGGGTTAAGTTTGTAGCAGATATCTTAATTGAATGTTTAAGTAAATGATTTAGATTTTTAGTGCCTCTTATTTAGTTAATCTCTTGGATTAGTCAGCTGCTAGCTTAGGGGGCGCTACACATTGGTAGGTGTAGAATACACCTTAATTTAATATTTATTGTTTTTGCTTTCTTTGCTATTTTTCTTGTAAATTATGTATTTAACGCGTGTTTTGAGTTTTATAACTACTTTGGAGTAATGCGGAAGAAAAGAAGAAGAAATCGCTCAATTTGAGTTGAAAGTGCAAAAAGGTCATTTCACAGGCGATTGATATATGGAGTCCAGACAAGGTTATGGGAAAACTCTATTTTAGAGGAGTGTTAAAGACAGCCAACTGAGGTTAAGGGGATGTCATTGGGTGACCATGTCCAAGTACGGTGGGTGCAAATAACCATCCCACATTTAAAGCCCTAGGTCGAGAGATACAGAGAAGAAATCTTGTCTCAATCATTCGTTCCTGAAACTGAGAACAACGGCTGATGCTGTTGAAACCAAGAAAATAAATCGAGCAGATTCTATAGGCGGTGAGAGATGATGTTCATGGGGGATCTGTGAATAGAGAAATGAAGAGAAGAACTCTAAATTGAAGTTGTTGCTGTGTCTGCTGTTAAACCGAGAGAGAAATTTGAATCGAGAAATAGAAGATTTGAGATGTAGAGATGTTAATTGCAGATGGAAGAATTGGTTTTACAAAGAAGCAAAGGGAATCTGTGTCAAATTAATGGGATCGATTCATAGAATCTGGTGGTGCAATTTTGATGGGTTTACTCGATGAATTTTGTTGTTGCTGCTACAATTGATGATGTTGTTAAATTCGACAGTAAGATCGAGAATTAAAACTGGTGGTTGAAAATGGTGGAATCGAGTCTGTGGTTTTGACTGAGAAATAAGAAGAAGGAACGGGTTGTGGCTATGTGAAGCTGTAGAATAGGATTTCAGAGAACCAGAAGAGATGGATTTGGTGAGATATAACTGCCGTCGATTCGAAGAAGAATATGAATTTCAGATGAATAGTGGTAAGCTGATGCCAGGAGTTGTGGAGCAGACCGTGAGAGAAATGGGTTTGTGTTGGTGATGTGAATCGGGGAAGTTGAAGTTGATGTTGTTGGTGGTCAAGGATGAGAGGTTAGGAGATGAACAATGGGTTCTTGTGTGATTGATTGTTGCTACAGGGAATGATAAATGGATGCTTGAATGATTGACTGGGTTTTGCTGATAAATGATACTAGTATGTTTAGGATATTGAATGATGCAGAGAAGGAGCTGTGAAAAGGCCGGAAGTTGCCTGGAATCGATGGAGAAACAGACAGAACTCGACCGGCTTTCTACTCCGGCGATTCAACTCGTACCAGCGATGAGCCAATTGGTGTCCATCACTGTGACTCAGTGAGTAAGACCATTCAGCCAGCCTGACTAAGACAGCTGAGTGAGCTGGCTAACTCTCTGCCTTGACTCCACTGACTAACGTTTGATCACTATGACTGTTAACCGTAACGGCACCGGAACTGAATATTCTGTTACCGGAGAAGAATCTCAGTCAACGGCAGTGACTTTCTGGCCGGATTCCGGTGGCGATCCAAAATAACAGAATTTTTTGTGGGTATTTCTCATGGGTATGAAGACATTGACTTGGAATTGGATGAAGAATTGGGCTTGGATTTGGAAAGAAGATGGAAGGAGTTGAGAAAGACTTGGATTTGGAAGTTGAGCTATTATGGGAAAGGGAGTCTATTCCCAAGAGGATTGCAAGCAAATTAAATCCTATAAGTAGAGAAGTTCTCTACTTTTCTCTAGACATTTCTACACCTCTACACACACTACACTTTGGTTTTTGTTCGCTTTCCCTTTTCTTTATTCTTTGTGAACTTCAAACCATGAGTAGCTAATTTTATTATTGATTGAGGATGAATTCCTAGTTCTTGACGTGATTTGAGTTTTGTTTTAATTCTATCTTGAAGTTTTCACATGATTATCGTTTGTTTTTGATAATTCATTACACACCACAGGCCCATTAGAATAGTTATTACTTTGAAAGAAAAAATCTTCTTTATCCCTCGCCTCCTTGTATTGATCAATGTCTCTTTGTAAATTGTTCATGCCCTCTTGAATTTGTTGCAATCGCTCATGTGTTTTATGTTCCATGGCCTGGAGTGTACCAGTTGTTTGTGGGTGAAAACTGTTTCTGCTGATTTTGGTAATTTCGGGTGTGTGGGTGAGAAACAAATCTAAATCCTAAAAAATGTACTGCACTAGAGTACTTTTGATTCGAGAGATCAATTTGTACAATCCTGGCTTAAACCAAGAAATGGCCGTTCCAGGCTTGCTTCGGTCACACAGTGAAGGATAAGGGTTGGTCTTAGGGAGGGAACCGAAGAAAGTGTTGAGACCAGAATAGTTGATTCTGGAAGTGTGGGTGTTTCGTGACTTGTATCAGAAAGTCGAACTGGCTAGCTGAATGAAAAGTTATCAGATGATTTCTGGATGTGGTATTGTTCTCCTGACCAAAACTTGTTGTTTGGTGGAAAATAGGTGAGACCTATTTATACAAGTTGCATCAAAACGTACCCTGGTCACGTGGGAAGTGGAAACGATTGAGTGGTGGAAGAAGGGAGTAACGGGTATCACCTGGAATTTATGTTCCCATAATGAAGGATACATTTACACCATTATTTCTTGCCATTACTAACCGCCCCGATTTATGACACTTTCTATAACGGGCGTATTGCACGCCGCCTGCTGCAAACCGCCAGACCAATACCCTGATGAGTATCCCCCTGTTTGTGACATGTTTTGATGTCTCGAGTGTTTTCGTGGAAAACACATAACGCTTTGCTACGTGTGGAAAGTTTAGAATTGAGAGACTTGCCGTAGGTAAATAGCATATGTGATGCTAGGCTCGTTTTGGCTAGTCGAAGTGGCGCCAACAGTAGTGCACGGTGGCATGCCGGTGGCCGCAACACGGTGGCATGGCCAAAGTTTTAAGATTTGGCTCTGTGAGTAAAGTTAAGGTTTGGTGGTGATAAACACATTTTTGTGTCTAAATTGTCCTCAATTTTCTCTATGTTGGTACTCGATTTTGTACTTATTTTGGTGTTTTGTGTGTTTGTAGGTATTTTTGGAAAATAAACGTTTTTGGAAGAATCGGCTCGAAAAACTGCTAAAGGCACCCCCGTAGGACATTTGCTAAGCGGACCTCAGATTTGGCTAAGGGGAACCCGCGGTTATGTGCATCCCAAATTTGTTCTCAGCACCCAAATTACTATCGGCACCCCAACAGAAGGATAAGAGGCACCCTTCATCTTCAACATTCAAAAAGAATATTTGCGGGAAATTTGGTTCCACCAGTAAAGGATTTATTATCTTTAAGATAAGAATATCTTCTTGCTTATAAACAGGAAGAATTTGAAGAAAAAGGAAGTTATCTTGTATTAAACAAGAGAGATATCCTTGGAAGATTTTATCTTGGATTTTATTCTGCGAATTAAAGAAGATATGAGTTTAATAAAGAAATATGGAGAATAAAGAGAAGGAAAAATTCCTGAAGATACTTTTAATTAAAAAGAAGAAGATTTTGGAGTTATGGAGGAATATATTTGAGTAATGTGTATTTGTGTGTATAAATAGAGAGCTAGAGTGCACATTTGAGGGGGAGAGTTGGGGAGAGAAAATAAAATCATTGCGTTAATAATTTTCTCCCATTTTCATTATTTGTAAACACTTTGAGCAATGAAATTATATTTCGAGCGTGTTTCCAACCTAATGAGCTAAACCCAACATTGGGATGACAGAGGAAGCTGGATTTCATCAATGTGGTAATTTGATTAATTCTTTTATTTACTTTTTGCACCGATTTTAAATGATTTATGATTTCTATTAATCAATTGTCATCTTGTTAGATAGTGTATGCTTAGTCTTAGGTGCTTTAGATACACTATGCTTGTAATTTACAATTGATGTTTTACGAAATCTATTCTTAGCAAAATATTAGAGTTGATATTTCTTTTGTTTGAACGATAAATGTCTAGGATTAATTTTTGAACCACTTGAATATGAAAGCAATGAAATCCTGAGTCCCAGTGAATTCTTCATCCCGTGACATATTTTTTATATAATTTCTTATTTTTAGTACTTTTATATTTAAGCCTAGAATCAATTTCAACAAGTCCGAGTGAACGACAACTCTACTTACCACTATCAAAATTCCATCAATTTTTGGCGCCGCCGACGGGGATTTGTTTATAGATTTGTTTTTAGGTTTTCTTTTTCTTTTTATTATTTTTGTTATTTTTTATGCGTTTTGGTATTTCTTATTTGGTTTCAGATTTGGAGCTAAGTTAAAGAAAAGGGAGAAAGTGTTGAAAAGAAAGGCAAATCCCAAAAAGGAAAGAAAAGAGAAATCCAAAAGGAGTGAAGAAGAAGATTTTGTAAATAATTTTATTTTATTTTTTTTAGAAACTGTAATTAAGGTTTTTATTTCTGTAATCTTTTATTTTTGGACCTTTTTTCTTTTTGGACTTTATTTTTGGACATTGGACTTTATTCTATTTTTAAAAACCCTACGGAAGGGTAGTTTTAAATAAACTGTGTGCAGAGAAGGACGGCGATTACAATATCGCCTCGGCCCCTCGGGTTCGTACATGACATATGAGTCATGGCCCGAGTCGACTTCAACGGTTCATCCTCCGTCTGGAACGGGAGGTAAGAATTCTAAACACCCGCGAATCCCCTGTCAGCGGGTTTACTGGATGATTTTGTATGCATATATGTTGAGGAATCGAATACGGCTGTTTTAATTTCCTAGTAAAGGGCAAGGCCTGGCCATACAAGATAAGGGTTCGGATTTCATCACCGTTCTCTTCTTGCGCGCCTTAGGAAAACGAAACCAAACGCGAACCTAAGCCTAAAATTTTGACTAGAACGAGACCGATAGGGTAACGAGCTTAATAGGAAAGTCATTCGAAAAATATTGGTTACTCTTTTAAGCATACTTCGAAGTTCATGATGGTTTCTGTGAGTTGAATGCGTGACTGCGCCACCTTGTAATGCGGTGAGGCCTTGGGTAACAAAGATCCACGCAGCTTCCCTCGCCTCTATTCAACTTACTTTGACTCGGATTGATTCCAAAGGGGTTTGCTTAAATTGTAACGAATTCCCTTTCGAAAGAATAGAAGCTGGTCTACAAACAATCTAAGTGGAGCCATCATGATTTTTGTTTGCTAGATAAAATAGGCTTTTTGTGGTCGAGTCAGCCTTCTTTGTGTTTGTTTAGAATTCCCTTGCGGTTAGGATGTCGAACTGGTATTATAATAGCCAATACAATGAGTATCCGACTGAGCAGCTTGGACATTATCCTTTTTATGACCATAGTGTGAATAGTGATTGGGAACGCGAAACTTTTGAAGGTTATGGTCCATACCATTGTGATCCCAATTACTATCCATATACCCACAGGTCATACGAGCAAAACAATCCTTATATTTCTCTAGAAGTGTCTCTCAAGAGTTTCAATGAGTCAACACGGAAGTTATTTATGAAAGAGACTTATAATATTCTTCTCCCAGAAGAGTCCATAGAGCGGTCAACTAAGATATCTCTAGAAGAGTCCCTCAAGCAATTTACTGAGAGTACAAATAGGATTGTGGAAAAACTTGCTCAGGATAGTCTTAATTTCCAGTATAGTGTTCCCAATACCACCCTTGAAAATAAGGATAGTTTTTATTCACATAATGAAGATGACGAGGTTAGAATTGGTAACACTACTTGTTTTGATGAGGTTCGATCTTTTTCATGTTATTATAAAGATGATTATGATGAGGATAGTATTGATGAAGAACATGAAATATGTAGGCATAGTGATCAGGAATTTGTTACTCCGATTGAGATTTATAATGATAGTGTTGTTTCTAGTACAAATCCAAATAATTTTAATAATTATTCACCTATTCAAAAGGATGAGGATTTGACTAAAGATACCATCGTTTTAGACAATATAGTTCATGATCCTTTAGCCTGCAGTATGTTGGATAATCTATTATTTGATGTGCCTATCAGTGAATCAGAGGAAGTAACTATGATTAACACCTTAGTTAATGAGCCTTTACTAGAAACTTTCGCTGGTAATCCTTTATATGATTGTGATGATGGTTTAGAGGAAAGAGTTTACCCTGAGAATAATGTTTTAGAGTCTAGCGATTTAGAAACACTAATCTTAGAAGACCATAAACTCGTAGAGATGAGCGAGGATGAACCAGACTTAGAAGAATCAATTGACCATTTTCAGGAATCTGATGACCTAGAAATTAGGGAAGTTGTGACTAGTCTTTCTAGAGACACAGAAAACTCTAAGTTTGGGGGTAATTCTCTGTGTGCTTTAACTATTAGAAAGTTCCCTCGTGTAGGAATTGACATATGTGCCTCAACCATCTTACAAGATTATCTTCATACACATTTTACCGAACCTAATGATGTCCAGAAAGAAGCTCAGTTGTTAGAAACATCCTCTGGTTGATGTGGTTTACCCAGGCGATAATACCCAAATTGACTTTGTTTTCCCGCCAAAAACTTTTCTTCCAATTGTGGGAACTTATGATTTTCAGATGTGTCGGTTATTAAGTTTTGAGACTGAACCTAATTACTTTAGGAGAATAGGGTCGACACATTTTCTTAAGGAAGACCACCTCTTTCATTGTGGTCAGCTGTGTGAGTCAAATCTGATTGACTTAGAGGATCCCCAGTTATTCAGGCTTTTGTTATGCGCTTCTAAGTTCTTACTTGAGTATTTCCAGACTCTTCAGCCTGATATTCAGAATGCCTTTGAGGAAATCCAACCAATGAAAGCTTTTTATCTAGACCCTGTTATAGAACCTGAACCTGAACCACAGCTAGATGTAGTTGTCTTAAACAGGAAATTAGACAAGGGTGTGCTTTATTTGCTAATTTTCTTGGGATGTTGCGGATTCCTTTTACTTGTGATAGCCCTATTTGGTTTTGGTGATCCACAGTTATTCCGGCTATTACTTTATGATTCTAAGAGGAGACTAATTCCTTTTGATGTCTGGCTGAAGACTTTAAACTAAGCACTTCTTGGGAGGTAACCCATGCTCATGCAACACGGTAATATCTTTCCTTAACTCTTTTGCTTCAAGTGGTAACAGTTTCTCGTTGTTAATGCTTTTAATTTTATCTTTTGAATATTGAGGACAATGTTAGATTTAAGTTTGGGGGTATGGTAGAAACCCTTTAGTTGCAGTATAAATAAACTCCAGAGCCTAGAAATTTATGCCTATTAAGGATAGCACTAACCTATCTAAGTGGATGGAAACATCTTGGTTGTAGGAGTTGAGGAACCAATCTGATTAGATGGAAACATCTAAAGAGTCTATTCATAAAAGCACAGAGCTCAGGTGTTAGAATTAAAAAAAAAACATGGTAGTTTCACCATATCTCGTTGAATCCTAATCCTTCTGTTTTTATTTTTTAAGTGATTTGGTGGGGCACACGATTCAAGTTGTTACCTTTGCTAGGGTGAAATAGGGTGATTGAGATACCAAAAAAAATTAAAAAAAAAAAAGAAAGACCAGACCAGACCATCAGACCAACCAGAATAAATTCAATAAAGTCGACCACTGTTTCCCTTGTATATGCCAGTTGTGTTGACCTAGAGTTAGGTTTATCGACTACTGGTCCCCTTGTATATGCCAGTTGTGTTGATATTAGTCAGACCGGTATCTCAGTCCATTAAGATAGGTCCATCTTGGCAGAGGCCTTCAGAAAGATATGGGAAACACTGTTCACTTTAAACCATCTATCTTTTCTCTTTATCCATCTTCTTAATATTTCCATTTGATTGATTGACTCCGGTTATGATGTACATAAACTATCTGAGTAGAGCTCTGTCACTTTATATGAACTTTAATATGCTTGAGTGCAAACTAGTGTACAACAATTGGAATTTCGCATCAGGGTACTTCCTACTATAATGAATGATTGTATGCCAACTAAGGAGATTCTTTAGTGCCTTCCAAAGTTCTGCATAGATAGCTAGGATTTGGAGTAAAGGTTTTGAGGGTACACCTCTGGTAAACCCTCACGAGACTATAACTCGGTCACTAGGGCCACCTAGTGAGTTTGAATTTTCTTTTCTAGAATAAATTTGCTCAAGGACTAGCAAATAATAAGTTTGGGGGTATTTGATAGACACATTTTTGTGTCTAAATTGTCCTCAATTTTCTCTATGTTGGTACTCGATTTTGTACTTATTTTGGTGTTTTGTGTGTTTGTAGGAATTTTTGGAAAATAGACGTTTTTGGAAGAATCGGCTCGAAAAACTGCTAAAGGCACCCCCGGAGGACATTTGCTAAGCGGACCTCAGATTTGGCTAAGGGGAACCCGCGGTTATGTGTAACCCAAATTTGTTCTCATCACCCAAATTACTATCGGCACCCCAACAGAAGGATAAGAGGCACCCTTCATCTTCAACATTCAAAAAGAATATTTGCGGGAAATTTGGTTCCACCAGTAAAGGATTTATTATCTTTAAGATAAGAATATCTTCTTGCCTTATAAACAGGAAGAATTTGAAGAAAAAGGAAGTTACCTTGTATTAAACAAGAGAGATATCCTTGGAAGATTTTATCTTGGATTTTATTCTGCGAATTAAAGAAGATATGAGTTTAGTAAAGAAATATGGAGAATAAAGAGAAGGAAAAATTCCTGAAGATATTTTTAATTAAAAAGAAGAAGATTTTGGAGTTATGGAGGAATATATTTGAGTAATGTGTATTTGTGTGTATAAATAGAGAGCTAGAGTGCACATTTGAGGGGGAGAGTTGGGGAGAGAAAATAAAATCATTGCGTTAATAATTTTCTCCCATTTTTATTATTTGTAAACACTTTGAGCAATGAAATTATATTTCGAGCGTGTTTCCAACCTAATGAGCTAAACCCAACATTGGGATGACGGAGGAAGCTGGATTTCATCAATGTGGTAATTTGATTAATTCTTTTATTTACTTTTTGCACCGATTTTAAATGATTTATGATTTCTATTAATCAATTGTCATCCTGTTAGATAGTGTATGCTTAGTATTAGGTGCTTTAGATACACTATGCTTGTAATTTACAACTGATGTTTTACGAAATCTATCCTTGGCAAAATATTAGAGTTGATATTTCTTTTGTTTGAGCGGTAAATGTCTAGGATTAATTTTTGAACCACTTGAATATGAAAGCAGTGAAATCCTGAGTCCCAGTGAATTCTTCATCCCGTGACATATTTTGTATATAATTTCTTATTTTTAGTATTTTTATATTTAATCCTAGAATCAATTTCAACAAGTCCGAGTGAACGACAACTCTACTTACCACTATCAAAATTCCATCAGGTGGCACGGCCAAGGTTAGGGCTTGGCGCCGTGGCCAAAATTTAGGTCTTGGCGGCATGGTCGCTCAAAAGTTGCCACAAGTCCGTTAGTTTGGTGGCGAACTTGGATGGCTGAGATTGCATCTCAGGAGGAAAGATAGTAGTCGATCATGGCTACCTTCAATTGGCAGTGACGCCTTCAACTCGTGCTAGTGGCATGCGGCATGGATGGCATGGCTCGTGCATGCCTTCGGCGCGGCTGTGTAGCCATAGCCATTGAAACCTTGGCACGTCGGTGTGGAAATCTTGCTTAGGGTTTGGCTTGTCGAAACCCTTATTAGCCTATGTAGCACGTCACATGAGGCGAGTGGCCATGTTTGGCGCGTTTAGCATGTGCATCTGGTATGTGTGCCTGGCGTGTGCGTTTTTTGGGAAACCAATTGGCTTTGCGTCCATCCAGCGCGGTTTCTTTCTTTTCATCATTGTGGCGAGTTTAAGGTAACCTGATTGGTTAATGTAAGAGGGACGGCCACGCATGTGCGTGGCTACACTTATTTGTGAGTGTGGCGGATTTAAAGCGACCTGATTGGTCGATGGGAAGTGGGGCCGGCAATCTAGGGAGTGGTCACACTTCCACTGCGTTGTGGTGGATTTAATCGCCTTATTTTGGCTAAGCATAGTTTTTCGACCAACGGGGTCCACTGTACTGCGCGAGGCGCGAAACCCTAATTTTGAAAATTAGTCAGGTTTATGAGTTTTTTATGAGTCATCACAATAATCGACTGGATTTTGTATGATGTCACAAAAATCCTTATCTACAGAATGCAGTGTGCTTTCCGTCTGAGCATTTCATGCGATGGCCTTAACTTTGGTACTTGGAGGTTCATCCCACTCCGCTGCGAGTGAACATAAATCCGTCATGCCATACCGATATTAAGGGTTCTGCCGGGGAACACAGCACAGGAGGGTACCCAGCGAGTCTTGCATTGGCGAGGTGCCGAAATTTACAGAGTGTTTGGGATGGTTGCTAAATTCGCCAGTCTGGATAAATTTCATGTAAATATATTGAACGACTCAATAAATACGCCGGTGGAGAGGTTAGCACTCGCAGCACCGTTTTCTTGCAGAGTGACGTCAGATGCAAGGTTTTACGATTTTAACCCTAAGCTAAAAACCACCATCAACACCCGTTTAAGACACGATTCTGCAAAACTAGAAATTTTCTGATCAAGAGCATAACTATCCTCCCATCCTTGTGATTTTCCAGTTACATACCCGTCATAAGGTTGTTGATATGTATGAGAATATCCATAAGGTTTTGTAGGAAATTGATCATAGCCAAAATATTGGTTTTGATTGTGTCCTAAGGATGGTTAGAAGTTGCCACAATGTTGAGAAGTTGGAAGTTGCCATAATGGTTTGAATGTATGCGCTTCAGAAGTATTTTTGAATGAATTTGTTTCTCGATATCTACCATTGGAAACACTTGATGCTAACACTATGCAGGTTTGCCAAAAGGAAACCATAGAAGTTCCCAAATTCTATGTTCTCTATACACTTCCGAGTGTAGACAAGACTAAGTGTGGGAAAAATTTCTATCGAGCGATAATTTCACTATTGTTTTCTTGTTTCACCCGAGAGAACTGTCACATCTAGGTGATCATCTAAACATTCTCTTAATATGGAACCTGTTGAAGTCTGAGAAATACGCCTAGAAGAACAATTGGATGAACTTTCTGATGAAGGTGATTTAGATATTGATAGGGATGTTGATGATATTGATAGGGATGTTGATGAGGAAGTCTCAGAGTATGTTAAGGTTTTGAATTCATTGGAAAAGAAGAAGATGACAACTTCTCATGTCACACCTCTTCTGACTCCTCTCTGTCGAGAAAACAAGAAATTGAGAAAATGTTACGCAGGTATTTATGTTTCAAATCGTTCTAACGCATCGATCCTCAAGTATTCTGAGGAAAACCTACGTATAAAGTCACTTGAATGTGATAATCTTTATCAAAATTATGTTTTGTTGGAAGAGAAACTTGCAGAATCTGAAGCAAGGATTAACTCCCAGCATACAAGTTTTGATGACAGAGAAAGCGCTTATCTCGCTCGAGAAAAACGCCTTGAAGCTGATTTAACTACTGCTCTTGATAAAATCAAGACGTTGGAAGATGACTTGAAAAAGTTCAATACTAGTTCAAGCAAATTAACCACAATGCTAGGAGCAAGTAAAAATCATCGTGATACACGAGGATTGGGCTATAAGGGAATAAATGCTCCAAGTATTAGCAAAGAGGTAAAATTTGTCAAGGCTAGTGATTCTTCTCAACAAAAGGTTTCCACTGATGGCAAAAGTGAAATACCTTCACCGGCAGTTAAGGTTCGAAAGAGCAAAGTATATCAACCTCCAAAGTCATCACGCACAAATCGAGATAAAAACATTCCTCTTGTTTGCCACTATTGCAGAAATAAAGGTCACCTGGAAAGGAGATGTCGTTTCCGTATAAGGAATGAGAAACTTCATGATGTTCTTGTTTGGGCATCACAATAAGTTGTGAAACCAAGATCATATGTTATAACTAATCCCCTTAATGTTACAGGTTGTAACTGTCCAACCTTTAGGCAAAGGAATCAGTATTGTGATAAACCTAGATTTGCCTATAAAAGTCATACGAATCCTTTTCACAATCATAATGGTTATCAAAAGGATAACTTCATAAAGACGAAGACAAGATCCGATGCTCCCAATTGGAGAAAGACTAACTTGCAAAAGAATAGTCAATCTAATTCTCTTCCGAGAATTACAGAAGAGAGTAATGGGAAGAAGGGTCGGGTTGTTTCTAAACACACTCAGAAGTGGATACCTAAGAAAGTTAATGATTCTTTGAGTGTGAAAAGGAATGATCTCCCAAAAAAATTCCATCACTATGGAGAAGGCAGTATCCATGATGTTGGAACTTAAAAAGTTCTTTGGAAAGATGGATTTGGATGTGAAAGGTTCTAAAAACGATCTCTTTCATGATAATCCAAAAGTGAAACGGAATAATCCAAAAACTATTGATGGTGGAAAATCCATAGTTGCGGAAAAGTCTGTTTCAGTCACTTGTGGTGAGCAAGACATTATTCACCTCAACACAACTTGATTGTGTTGTTTGTGCATCCTCACCAAGGAATTCCCTGCTATGTATAAAGTGAGGGAAACACGATAATTGGGGCACACATATTGTGCCAGGTATGATTTTGAATCTTTGGTAATGCCGTAAAATTCGATTGGATTCTTCTAAAAATGTATGTCTATAAACTTTGAGAAAGATTTGTGTTTTTATTTCCTTGGAGTACTTATAATGATCCATGTACCTTGCTTATCGTTCATTTCTTCCTAACTTGATCTGTGTTTAAGGTTCTTACATGTTTAGGTTTGAAAATAGTAGGTCGGGATGTTTGGACTTCATGGTACACATACAAGGTATGCATACCATCTTTTAAAATCAAAATCTAGGGATTTTAGTACGCAAAGCCGTTTGCATACTGCTCCAAGTCACGAAAATTCGTTTCCAAACCGGTATGCATACTGGCCTGTAGACGTCGATTTTCAGTAAACTTGTTTTGGCCATAACTTCTTCGTACGAACTCGGAATGACCTCATTCCTTTTGAATTCTCTTCAAATTGAAGATGAGAATTCTTGAATTTGGATGAGTTAAGATTGGTCAATGTCCTGTCTCTTGTTTTTGAGTGTTTTGCTCCGTTTCGTTGCACTTGTTCTACTTCTCTTGAACTTGGGCACTTGGATTCTTGGAGTACTTATAAGCTCATTTGTAGCTTTACAAGAATGTTGTTGGTGAATCACAAAGAAGGAAGTTCAAGAATGGGCAATACATTGTTATGGGATTCTTGAATGTTCACAACCATCTTATGTGAACTATGTGCATGGTCGTTAATGACTTTGTATGTTCTTCTTTGTTAAGAAATTTTTTTTATACGCCTTTGGTAGCTATTCTTGGTGTAAATCTGTGCGAAAAAGATTGATTCTACCTTCAAAGGGCAAATGATTTTGCAGTATTATTCTTTATTGGTTTTATATATGGCAAAACTTGTTATGGGGTATGTGTGTTTGCGTCCGATAACTATGACTGTCCCATATATGTTAAAAGTTAAGTCTTTCATATATCATTATTCCAATATTGATAAAAGGTTGAATGAACTTTTAACAAACAGTCAGACTCAATCTATCGAAAAGTATATCAAAGAGTTATATCTCAATTTCTCAATTCGATCTGCAATCAAACAGATAGGAATTTGCGAGCCCGATTGAATAAGAGAAATAACTTGGACGGTATCACAAACCAATATCCAAGTGTCAATAGATTCAATCAACAATCCAAAGGACGGATTCAAGAACTGATTGAACTTAACGCACAACCTGTGATATTTCTATTATATAACAAAATATAAAACGAAAAAGAAATAACACAGACACCAGAAATTTTGTTAACGAGGAAACCGCAAATGCAGGAAAACCCCGGGACCTAGTCCAGCTTTGAACGCCACATTGTACTAAGCCGCTACAGACACTAGCCTACTACCAATGAACTTCGGACTGGAATGTAGTTGAGCCCTAATCAATCTCACACTGATCAATGTACAGTTGCGCTCCTTACATATTTGAACCCCAGCAGGATTCTACACACTTGATTCCCTTAGCTGATCTCACCCATAACCAAGAGTTGCTACGACCCAAAGTCGAAGACTTGATAAACAAATCTGTCTCACACAGAAAAGTCTATTGGAATAGATAAATCTGTCTCCCACAGAAATACCTATGAGTTTTGTTCCGTCTTTTAATAAATCAAGGTGCACATGAACCAATTGATAAACCAGACTTATATTCCCGAAGAACAACCTAATATTATCAATCACCTCACAATAATATTAATCGTATGGTAGCGAAACAAGATATTGTGGAATCACAAACGATGAGACGAGGATGTTTGTGACTACTTTTAATCTTACCTATCGGAGATAAATCTCAAGCAAATCTTAGCAAATATAATACTCAATCACGATAGTAGGAGTAAGATCAGAACACGCAACTACAGAGAAAATAGTTGGGTCTGGATTCACAATCCCAATGAAGTCTTCAAGTCGTTAACCTACAGGGTTTTGGGAAAACCTAAGGATAAAGGAGAATCGACTCTAGTCGCAACTACTATCACACATGAGGTGTGGGGATTAGGTTTCCCAGTTGCTAGAGTTCTCCTTTATATAGTCTCCAAATCAGGGTTTGCAATCAATGTTACCTTGGTAACAAAGCATTCAATATTCACTGTTAGATGAAAACCTGATTAGATTCAAGCTAATATATTCCAACCGTTAGATCGAACTTAGCTTGTTATACACAAATGAAATGTACCATCATTTAGATAAAGGTGACCGTAACTAAATGTGTACACTTAGTTTGTTCAACAATTGTTAACCAATGGTTAGCCATATGAGCAATTTCATATCAACCTTATTCATCTTCATCACAACTAGTTCAAATAACTCAAATGAAACTAGTTAAAGAGTTGTTCAATTGCTATATTCTCATATAAGTATACAAGAACACAATTGAAGCAAAATCGGTTTGATTCACTCGAATCAATTCATGAACATTATATCCACGGTTTGCAAAGAATGCATTCCTTATTATATAAATGTATTTGTTCATGTCACAACAGATTTTAGAACTTTAACCACTCAAGTATGCAAACGGGTACGCATACCTGAATAGCAGGACCAAGTTTGATTTTCGCCAGTATGCAAACGGTTACGCATACCTCCAAACCCAGAAGAATTTTCCGGACATGAACCTTACGCTAATATGCGTATGGGTATGTGTACTTAGGTTCCCGAACTTCTCAAACCTACAGGTACGCATACGGGTATGCATACTATGGTTCCCGGACATGGATCACATATATGCAAGAGTGCATAACATGTTTACAATCCAATGTTTGTTAAGTGTTCTAAACTCTATTATAATCATTGAAACTTTCTTAGAGGATGACAATAGCCGTTTTCACACACTATTAGTATCAAAGCAATTTTCAAGTTATTGAAATAATCATAACGAAACATTCCAAGTCTACACCAAATGATTGTATCACACAAACCATGTAAGATGTTACTCGGCGATTTTCACATGATCATCTTTTGACTTTCGTCAAGAATATAAGATGAACTTGGTTGAAGCGAAAGCTTACCAACACATATTTCGAGAAATATGTAAGCGAGTTAAACTCAGCTCGAAATCTCAAATGTGCATAATCGAAAACCATATAGTAATACGACTTATGTCTCAATATAGGAGATAAAGTAGAAATAGACTTTCCAAGTGATAGATGAGTTTTAGTCTCCATATACCTTTTGTTGATGAAGTTCCACAAGCTCTCCTTAGTAGTTCTTCGTCTTCAATTGATGAATGTCGTGAAGTCTAATGCTCAACTAACATTGACAAACAAGCTTGAGATAGCAACGCTTGCGAGTTCCACCGAGCAGTGCTCTAACATAACCGATCCTAAGTAATCACCTGAGATGGTATGATCGATATTTGTAATTGGTGTGACCGATCACAAAAGAGTTGTGTAGTCGATCCTTGTAATTTGCGTAACCGGTCCTAGTAATTGGTGTAACCGATCCTAGTTACTTGTGTAACCGATCACAAGTAATACCATGAGAATATGGTAACCGGTCCTGGTAATTGATGTAACCGATCCTGGTAACTAATGTACCCGGTCCCAGTAACCATATTAAGGTAGAACCGATCCTTGTGTTTGGTAAAACCGTAAACCCATGATTAGTGATTTGATATTTGATCAATCACATAGTTGTCTTGGAATACAGATGAACCAATTATAAACTTGTTTGAAAGTGTGGTATAATCTATTCCAAGATTGTAAATATGAAATAGGGTTTACAAAGAAAAGATGTCGACATACTTTGAATATGATCAGTAACTCTTATCTTTTAACGTTCAAAGATATTCCTTAATAACTCAAGGAGATCCCGGACAGAAATAATCTAAGAATTTTTTAATTAAGGTTATTAGTTTTATATGCTTTTAATTACCAGCAATTAAATGCATATCTCTGGAAAATAAAAATTAGTAATGTGCATTTACTAATTGGAGATTTTCTAGTGAGATTTCGGAAATATTGGACAAAGCATTTCCAGGAATTATTAAAACCGATTTTGGCATGTATTGCATATCTTGAGAATATTCGGTTTTGGAAATTCCTTGATGTCCAAACATCCTTGGTCTATAAATACCCAAGTTTGTATTTCGAGCAAACTACCCTAAGAGCCAGGCAAACTTCATCTTCTTGTTGTTTCTGGTGGAGTCGTCTATCCGCAGAGGAAAATACCCTAATTAGGTGAAATCTCTTACAACCGCTCGTTTAAAGATTTCTGTTGGATCAAGAATCTCTACGAGTACCGTTAGTGGGAAACTAGATAATTACAGTTTATTTTAGTTTTCGATTGATTTGATTGACTAACGGTTGTTGAACTTTGATTGCACCTAGTTTGTTTATTCTTGAGATCTTCTGATATGATATTCACTCAAACTGGATCGAAGTGTCGACGGGATCTTTAGAAATGTTTGTAGATCTAAAGACGTCTTGTGATAATCCATTGTTAACAGACTTCGTTCTGTGCGTGATTGATCACAATAGGTTCAAGTGGTGTTGTGCAAGTGTTTATTGAAGATTAAAGAAGATTTGAAGACAAAGAAGATTTCTGATTTGGTTTCTATATATTTGGGTGTGCACAAACCTTGATCGGCTGGGATCCAACTAGAATCGGATTTATTTGATTGGTTAGTTGTGTAAGATCGGCATCACCTTATAGTTTCTTGTTTGATTCTATATTTATTGATTGCAAATCTAAACTCTGCTACTTCGACAGTTGTTGGATAGATTGATCCGATCAGGCAAAGGAGTTTATTGGTTAAACGGAAGAGCCTTTGCATAAGACTTGAGATATCTTCATCTGAAAGAATCAAGAGAGTTGTTACCAAACAGATTTGTTGTTCCTTTACTGTTTGGAATACGATCCAAAGGAATTGTTCCAGTGTGTGCACTTATTGAATGTCAGAAGCGCAGGGATACTGAAGAAACTAGGTAAACTATAGGTTTATTTGCTTGGTCTCTACTATACAAAGTTTGTTAGATTTTGTATAGCGTCTTAATTCTGAGAGTATTCAATTCTGGACTAGGTCCCGGGGTTTTTCTGCATTTGCGGTTTCCTCGTTAACAAAATCTTGCCGTGTCTTTTTCTTTTTTATTTCCAAAATTATAATTATTAATTATAATTAAAAGTAAAATACACAAACATTAACTCTGTATTACTTGATACTGATCCTATAGAGTTTGGTTAAGTTCGAACCTATTATCAAGTAATCATACTTTGATTGTTGTATTGTCTTGATCTCATATCCATAGACGATCACACAAAGTATGAATACCGATTTGTTGTATTGTCTCGACTTTGTCCATAGATAATCACTTTCGGTAAGAGAACTTATAGGTGGATAATTTAAAGATTGTGGTGTATTTGGGTACCCTCGTCTTTTCAATAACTCTTTGATATACTTTTCTTAAGATTGAGTATGACTGTCTAGTTGATTCTCTTGAAAGTATATTGGAGTTAGTTCATACAGATTGCTAAGAAAAATATTGGGTGTGGTTGTTAGACCCCCGCTTTATCAATTGGTATCAGAGCAGGCAAACACGTTTAAGACCTCATAAGTATGTGTTTGTAAGCGATCTGACTCTATGGACAATATTGTTATCTTTGACAACGCTACACCAGTTCAGAAGCACTCTGATTTGATTCAAAGTCTTGAGTCTTCTGAGAAATCTCTCATATCTTCTCCTTTAACTGAAATTGTGTTCCACTGGAAAAATGCCTAGATGAACAGTTGGATGAACTTTCAGATGAAAGTGATTCAGAAGAAGGACAAGGTGTTGATGAGGAAGTCTCTCAATATATCAAGCTCTTTGACCATATCTTAAAAAGAGAAAAGTCAACAGCTTGCTTGGCTGAATATCTGACACCTCTCTGTCAAGAAAACATGAAATTGAGAAAACTCTTTAAGGGTTATGATTGTGGTTACAAACTCTTACAATCTACTGTTAAAGATCGCGAAGAAGATGTGCATTCAAAGAGGTCTGAATGTGATAATCTTCGTCTAAATCTCTTTGTGTTGAAAGAAAGACTTGCAGAATCTGAAGCAAGATATGACTCTCAATAAAAATGTTTTAACGACAGAGAAATCAGTCTTTTCGCCAGAGAAAAATAATTGGAGGATGATCTAAGCTGCTGCTCTTGAGAAGGTCAATTCACTGGAAGTGAATCTGAAAAGATTTAATGTTAGCTCTACAAAATTATCCTCCATGCTGGGAGCATGTAAATAACATTGTGTTATATGTGGTGTGGGCTATAAAGGAATATACGCTTCGAGTACTAGTAAGATCAATTTAGTATGTGCTAATAACAAGTCTCTAAGTGAAAATCTCACTGACATCAAAAGTGAAAAACTTCACTCAGCAGCTGATGGTCCTAGGAACAAGGATTGTCAACCTTCGGAAACAGCTCATATGAGAACAATCAAAAACATTCCCTACAACTGTTATTATTGCGGAAACAAAGGTCACCTTGAAAGGAGATGTTGTTTCCGACTGCGGAATGAAACTTCATAACATTCTTGTATGGATGTCTAAAGAAGTAATTAAACCTGTTTCTCATCTTGCTGGAGTAAAATATCTTGTATGCAATCAAGAAAAATGTTGTGATGAGCCAATTCTTAATCATAAATATGACACAAAACCTGTCTACAATTGTAAAGGGAAGAATGTCATATGGACAACTGACTCTTCAAATTACTCCGTGAAGAGAAAAAGTCATCGGAGGAAGAAGAAATGTTCGAGCTCCTTGCCTCTCACTGAAGAAAGTCTTTAATCTAAAATTTCTGCTCCAGACTACATTCACATCAGTAATCGAGTCTTGGAGCTCAAGACGAGTATAAACATACTCAAACGCAGCATTAAGAAGGCAAGGAATGCGGCAGTTTCAGGTATCTCTTGTCCTCCTCTTGTTAATTCTTTTTCGACTAACCCTATTGTTTTTTCTGAAGATCTTCATGAAAGAAAAAGGGAAGATATCAATATCCTTGATGAGCAAAATGCTCATCAAAATACAACTTGACTGCTTAAAATAGCATCCTCCTTGTAACTGTGTGAGGATGCTCATAATTCTCAAGAAGTTCTTTTGTTTTGAGAAAGTAGTTTTTTTGTTGTATTATTACCATTGTTTTTTTTTAACAAAAAAAAATATAATGATGATCATGCTACTGTTGAGCCCTGCTCCAGCATATCATTACATATTGTAATATATTTGATCAATAACTCTTGAGATTTTTTTTTTGTTGCTTACCTTGAAAAAACTTATGCTTTCTTCCTTTTCACGGGTGAGTTGTTGTTTATCAACAATTATCTTATGTTCTTTTGAGATAAGACTGTCTGTCAATTTGTTTAAAATTTGTCTTTGATTTTTTATCAAAACCTACTTCTAAATTAGGCTCCATTACTCTCGTGGTTTTGAACCTGGTTCGTAACCATAAGTGCTCGTGCACCTGATCCTTACCGAACGTATACGAGTAACCCTAGGGTTTCCGTATGAAGCACTCATATATATATATATGTATCATGTTTTTCATCTTCTTCTGATACATACACGTTCCGTAACGTCAAAAGTTCTCCTGAATTTTTGTGGTGTGCACAATGGATGGATGCAACAAGGAAGACAAAGTTGAGAAGGGAAAGGTTATTGAGTTTCACGAGAACCCTGTTTTCATAACTTGCTACCATGTTGTTGATCATGAAAACAAACTTCTGGTTCAGATGTCATATCAACTGGTAGGAAATCTTCTTCGAGATTTTTATGTCGTACGTGAACAACTTGGAATTGCAACAAAGAATCTTGAATTTCTGAAAAAAATGAACTGAAGAAAGCAACTGATGAACTTGTCTATGTTCGATCTCTGGTTCCTGGTCATGTCTGATGATTTTCGGTTGCGTTCTTCCTAGGAGTTATAATTCTTTTTATCTATGAAACTTCTTATGAGAATTTATTCTTGTGTTTTAAGAAGGAATAGGGTTTAGAATAGCCATTATTTTGAGTACACATAACTATTTCCAACGATTTTCATCTTGCAATGTTTTTAGATTTATTTATTTAAATTCTAAAGTTTATTTGGAAGATTATTTTGCAGTATTAATCTTTATGGTTTTATATATTGCAACTTGTTATGGGATATGTGTGTTTGCGTCCGTGAACTATGATTGTCCCATACGTTGTCAAAAGTTAAGTCCTTCATTTGTCATTATGCAAATATTGATAAAAGATTGAATGAACTTTTGACAAACAAAAGTTAAGCCTATTATGTCAGTATGCAAATATTGATGGAAGATATGATGAACTTTTGTTTACAAATAATTAATTCTTGATAATTCCGCAGTATTGGTTGTCATGATCCACATCTTTGTGTAAATACTGTGTGGCTCCGTAAGTTTACTTATGTTGAGCATTTCCTATTAAATTAATCATGGGTTCTCTTCTGATTAATTGAGTAATTTGGATACAAATTCATGTTTCATGTGATTTGTTAATGTCCAAAGAAATCCTTCTTTTCTTGTGAAAGTAAGGTCACTCTTGTTGTTCCTTTGGGGATGACATCTTATGGGGGAGAGTTCTTATTTGAACTTGTGCTTAATTGCCAAATCTTTGTGGGGAGTGCGGCTGTGGAATATTATAGGGGTTATCTTGTATCTTTATAAACTCCTTGATGAATGCATTTAGTTTCGGCCATACGATTGCATCTAAACAAAGTTGATATGTGGTTTTCTTTTGGTCATGAAGTATCTCTATGGAAATTTCATTAGGATCCCACTAGTTTTCGTACCTTTTCCAATTTATATTGACAAAATGGGGGAGAATTAATGTGTAGTTCATACTACAAACACGTATGGTTTACGGATCATTATGTAAGGGGGAGTGGTTTTCATGGGAGACGAAGTATTGACTAAGGGGGAGTGATACATATCACCATAGTATTGTTGTCAAAGTTGTGATACAATTAAACTTTGATGCTGTGTAATAATACTATGACACTGTATAACAATGATTGAGAGCTATTGTTTTCTCATTGTTATAGCTACGGATCTTCAACAACTATGATACTGAGTTGAACACATTTAGAATAATTAGAATACTTGGAAGTGACGAAGATTTCAAGTAATTTTGAAGAACCAAGGAGATCAAACATTTGGATGAGAAGCTACAAAGTTTATTTATTTTGTAATCCATATGTATTGATAGTTTTGTCACTAAAATTGACAAAGAGGGAGATTGTTAGAGCACTTCTCGGTCGAACTCACAAACGTTGCTATCTCAAGCTTGTTTGTCAAGTTTAGTTGCCAAAACTATAAGTCTTGATTTCTAGTCTACTTATAGCAAAGTCTCGGATTAGGATAGTAAGTGTAGTTGAGCTTTAGACTTCACGACGTTCATCGAATGAAGACAAAGAACTACTCAAGGGAACTTGTGGAACTTCATCAACAGAAGGTATCTGGAGACTTGAACTCACCTATCACTCAAAAGTATATCTACTCTATCTCCTATTTGAGACAAAATTCGTATTACTATATATACTTCAATTATACACATTTGATATTTCGAGCCAAATTTATCCCGCTTATCTATTTCTCGAAATATGTGTTGGTAAGCTTTCGCTTTAACCAAGTTCATCTTTTATTCTTGACGAAAGTTAAAAGATGATCATGTGAAAATCGCCTTGTAACATCTTACATGATTTGTGTGAGACAGTCATTTGATGTAGATTCAGAATGTTTCGTATTGATCATTCGACCACTTGAAAATTGCTTTGAAGCTAATAGTTTGTGTGAGACAGCTATTCCCGTCTTCGGAGAATGTTTCAATGGTTGAAATGAGAGTTTAGAACAATTCGATTTAAGCATAGTATGCGTATTTTCATATATGTAATCCATGTCCGAGAACCATAGTATGCATACCCGTATGCGTACTAGTTGGTTTGAGAAATTCCGGGAACCTTGTACACATACCGGTACGCGTACTGGCGTAAGGTTCGGGTCCGGGAATTTCTGCTGAGTTTGGAGGTATGCGTACCCGTTCGCATACCGGCGAACCCAAACTTACTCCGGCCACTAAGGTATGCGTACACGATTGCATACCTGAGTGGATAATGTTCAAAAATCGGTTTGTTCATAAACTAATACATTTATATAATAAGGAATGCAATCTTTTGCAAACCGTGGCTATAATGTTCATGACTTGATTCGATTTAATCAAAATCGATTTTGTTTCAATTGTGTCTTGTATACTTCTATGAGAATATAAACAATTGAACAACTCTAGAACTAGTTCATTTAGTGTCATTTGAACTAGTAATGGTTAAGTTGAATATGGTTGATATGAATTTTTCATATGGCTAACTTAGGTTAACTATTGTTGAGCCAACAAGGTGTACACGTTTAGGTACGGTTACTTATATCTAACTTAGCTTTGAAGCTAATAGTTTGTGTGAGACATCTATTGTCCTCTTCCAAGAATGTTTCAATGATTGAAATGAGGGTTTAGAGCATGTAACCATGATTGGATATAAACATAGTGTGTATTCACATTTGTGTAAAGTCCAAAACCAGGAACCATGTTATGCTACCCGTAGGCGTACTGGTTGGTTGTTGGAAGTACGTACGCATGGTATGCGTACCTGTGCTCATACTGGCGTAACCAAACTCAGTCTGTCTACTTAGGTATGCATACCCGTTTGCATACTTAAGTAGGTTATGTTCTAAAATCGATTTGTTCATGAACTAATACATTTATATAATAAGGAATGTAATCTTTTGCAAACCGTGGCTACAATGTTCATGAAATGATTCGAGTGAATCAAAGTCGATTTTGCTTCAATTGTGTCTTGTATACTTCTATGAGAATATAAAAAATTGAACAACTCTCTAACTAGTTTCATTTGAGTTATTTGAACTAGTTGTGATGAAGATGAATAAGGTTGATATGAAATTGCTCATATGGCTAACCATTGGTTAACAATTGTTGAACAAACTAAGTGTACACATTTAGTTACGGTCACCTTTATCTAAATGATGGTACATTTCATTTGTGTATAACAAGCTAAGTTCGATCTAACGGTTGGAATATATTAGCTTGAATCTAATCAGGTTTTCATCTAACAGTGAATATTGAATGCTTTGTTACCAAGGTAACATTGATTGCAAACCCTGATTTGGAGACTATATAAAGGAGAACTCTAGCAACTGGGAAACCTAATCCCCACACCTCCTGTGTGATAGTAGTTGCGACTAGAGTCGATTCTCCTTTATCCTTAGGTTTTCCCAAAACCCTGTAGGTTAACGACTTGAAGACTTCATTGGGATTGTGAAGCCAGACCCAACTATTTTCTCTGTAGTTGCGTGTTCTGATCTTGCTGTTTTCTATTGTGATTGAGTACTATATTCTTTAAGATTTGCTCGAGATTTATTCTCCGATAGGCAAGATTTAAAAGTAGTCACAAACATGTTCATCTCATCGTTTGTGCTTCCACAATATCCTGTTTCGTTAATCGAGTAAGATTATTGTGAGGTGATTGATAATACTAGGTTGTTCTTCGTGAATATAAGTCCGACTTATCAATTGGTTCTTGTTCACCTTGATTTATCAAAAGGCGGAACAAAACTCGTAGGTATATCCGTGGGAGACAGATTTATCTATTCAATAGACTTTTTTTCTGTGATACATATTTGTTTATCAAGTCTTCGACTTTGGGTCATAGCAACTCTTAGTTGTGGGTGAGATCAGCTAAGGGAATCAAGTGCGCAGAATCCGACGTGGTTCAAGAGGCGTAAGGAACGCAACTGTACCTTGATGTGAGATTAGTTAGGGCTCAACTACATTCCAGTCCGAAGTTAACTGGTAGTAGTCTAGTGTATGTAGAGGCTTAATACAATGTGGTGTTGAAATCTGGACTAGGTCCCGTGGTTTTTCTGCATTTACAGTTTCCTCGTTAACAAAATTTCTGGTGTCTGTGTTATTTCTTTTCCGTATTATATTTGTTTATATAATTGAAATATCACAGGAAGTGCGTAAGTTCAATCAATTAGATAATCTAACCTTTGGTTGTTGATATAAACTGATTGACACTTGGATATTGGTTTTTGATACTGTTTATGGGTGAAAACTATTTCTGCTGGTTTTGGTAATTTTTGGTGTGTGTGCATGAGAAATGAATCTAAACCCTAAACAAATGCACTGCACGGGAGTGCTTTTGATTCGAGAGATCAATCAATACAATTCTGGCCTAAACCAAGAAATGGTCGTTCCAGACTTGCTTCGGTCACAAAGTGAAGGAGATGGGGTTGATCTTAGGGAGGGAAGCGAAGAAGGTGTTGAGATTGTGAAGGTGTTGGATATTTATGACTTGTATCAGAATGTTGAACTGGCTTATACAATGTAAGTTGTCAGCTATGGTGTTTTCTGGATACTGTGACAACACTTGATTTTTCTGTGCTTGTCTCTTGTGTTTTTGGAAATAGGTTGAGGAACCTATTTATACAAGTTATTGAGCGCAACCTTCATCTCATAGGAAGTGGAGGAAGTGAAGTGATGGAGTAGTGGGTCGTGTAGAAGTGTTACACGATCACGTCTTTGCCCACTTCCCTTATCATTGTTAACCGTCCGTCTTTCCCTGACACGTTCTTGTAATGGCGCGTTGCACGCTGTAAACCGCCAGACCAATACCCCATTAAGTATCCCCCAGTTTGTGACATGCTTGATGTCTCGAATGAGTGGATCGTGGGACCCACAGGAAGTAGCATACGATGCTAGGTTAAATAACTGAGTTATTTAGGAAATCGATATTCATAAAATATCGTGTATACTTTATGCATGTAATGCATCGAATACAATCAATATGTATGAAGCATCATTGTTTTAAAGCTTGACCGAATAAGTCGCGGATCAAGCGCCTTTCACGTCCAACCATCTTCGAGTGATTTTTTGGAGGCTGCTTGGGCGAGCCATGCTTTGGTCGGTCACTCCCTGTGGAAGAGTGGAGGACGGTGATCATGGGATGCTTTATGGGTCGTCTAGCTTTTAATCTAGGTTTTCCAATCAAGCTAGCAAAGTTGGACGGACGAGATGGTTTGCGACTCTCATTTGCGACCGTTGATGGAATTTTAGGGTTTTTAAGAGGTGTGCAAGCATCACTCTTTTGCTCGATCGAATTTAAGCATGAAAGCCATTTTTGGTGGAACTGACCAGGCATGTGTGTAGACGGCCTGCCGGTGTACATGCCCATGCTGTCTCGTCTCACGAAGGTGCGATCTAGGCCACTCAATTTGACCGGCAAAGGTGAGTGGTTGAGATCGGTTTGCGGAAGAAATCCATTGCCGCAAAGGATTTGGAAGCTGCGCGACATGCCACTTTTGGGCGTGCGTTTCGAGGCACTCGGCCATGATTGTCCTAGGACGATCGGTTACACGTATAGGTGGGCCCATGGTGATACTCTCTGGACCTCCTTAATATATATCTACACCCTCCATCCAAGCTGGCGAAGATGGATGGTCGTGATCAAACTGCGGCAGTTATGCAATGTCGCAAACCCTAATTAAGGTTTTGAAGCAACCACGCACGCATGACTTCAGCCAAACGGTTTGGCAGGCTATGCTTCTTCTTTGGGGAGACCGACTGTGTGGGGACCATGTTGGGCCGACGGTGAACATATGTGTACTTGTTCGATGGCCCTAGGAGCGATCTAAGACATCCAAATATGCAGGCGAAGTTGGATGGTTGTGATTGACTTAAGACGCTAGTGGAGTTCCAACGACCCTTTAAGCATCACGCCAGCCTCACTTCGAGCAAGCGTTAATTGCTCTAGGGCTAGGTCGTGAGAAAACTGATCAGGTGGGTGAGGAGTGGGCCCGCTAATGAGTACATTAGCGCTTCACTGATCAATCATGCGATGACCAAAGTCTTCCAACCAGGCTGGTGAAGTTAGACGGCTGTGATGACTTTAAGACTGCCTTGAACAGTCTAAGCTCGTCGAGCTTCTTCCAAAGCAGCGCAACCACCCTATTTTAGGGCTGGCGTTTGACGTGCTGGGAGGAGTTCGTGTGATGTTCGACCGGCAAGGGCATAAGTGGGCCCGCCGATGGTCATGATGATGCTCGCCTACTCTTGCCAGAGTTTGGATGGGCTTGTTAAATTGCATGACCAACTTGTGTGGCCGCGATCGTTTCTGAGACTGATTTGGACAGTCTAGATTTCCCTTAAGGAAATTAAGCATGCTTGATCAGGCTAACCAAAACGCGTTGATGCGAGACTCTCTCTGTCAGAGGGTGGTGTAGCCTGTGTGGGTATTCCATGCATGTCTCAATATTAGCACGGAGATTCATGCTACTCTACTGAGAGTGAACACTCAGTCGTCATGTCATGCTAGTAATGAGAGTTCGGATAGGAACAACAAATGAAATACTGGGCTAATCATGCATTAATTAATAATGCTAAAAATTCACAGAATATTCGGGATTGTTGCTATATGCACCATTCTGGGTGAATTTTATGTATTTATTGGATTGCTTCAAATAAATGAAGTGAAGAGGTACTCATCACGGCTTTACCCTTTGCAGGATGTCGGCACACTAAATCTGTTTTTTTTAATAATTTTAGCCCTGAACTAAAATCCACCATCAACATTAAGTCCCCTGCCTAGCGCATAATGGTTACACTATTGTGGGATAGACATTAGATGGTGACAAATAAAAATAAATTTACAGAAGAGGTTTCAACGCGTGTTACCAGGATGGAGTCTGGCTCGTTCCTTGGGCGAGATGCATTTCCTCTTACTGCACGGTAACTGCCCTTAAATATTCGATAAACATCCACTGATCGTTATCCCGCATGTGTAGCCTTTGCAGACGGCAAGTGGAGACTCATTTTCTTCCCGGGATCTTGTTAACTTGTGAAATATAAAGAAAGCTCTGAAACTCCTCCCATCGCAAAACCACTATCTCCTCTATTCCAGGTATTGCTCCAGGCTTATCAGATCTTCTGATTAATCATGATGATTTTTTTTATGCATATATCTATATTGATACAATCATAACCTCTTCCTGCAGAATCTCATGGAGGCTGCTGGTGATGACTACTGTGGTACCTCTCCGGAAAGAAGCTTTGAAGTCAACAAACCTGAGGCTGACGCGTTCGAGATGGTGATGGATAAACTTGATCTCCCACTTCGCGAGGCTGGCTATGCTATACAGGGCATGTCAATTATGCATCTGCACATCGCTTGAAACGCATTCAAACTCTCTTGGCTTCAATCGACGAAGAAGAAAAAAGGAGACACGATGAAGCGTTGCTATCATCGGTAAGCGCGAGGGCTGAGAGGTTTACGGCACGGCTGAAGAGGCGAAGAGTTGAACATGAACGCCCTCCAAATGAAGATAAGTGTGACTATGTGATCCAAAATGGCGTGATAATCCTTGATTCTGATACGGATGATCCCGAGTGCCCAAAGGTTGTCAGCATAATTTCCAACGCCGCGGTGGCCCTTGAGGAAGATATGAAAGCTATCCCTACTGAGGATGTTGAAGCGGAGAAGGTTACTGCAGAAACATCCGAAGGGGAAGCCGACGCAGATCCAAAGAAAGAAGCAGCGGCGGTCCGCGATGATGATGTTGAAGTAGACTCCAACGGTAGTGAAGACACGGTCGATCTCCCTGATGACTGAATATCCCCTTTTTCCCTTTTTTTTTGACGAGTATTTTCTCGTAATTTGTGAACATTTTCTCCTTGTACTCAGTGGCAGCTGATTTCAAGGTCTTCCACCTCTTGCTTGCTTGTTTGAACAAGGGTTTTTATTTATGTTAGAAATAAATCTTCTATTAAGGCTGTATCAGAATCTCAGCGATGTGCCTCCATGTGATCGCATGCTATGCTTGTGATGAAAAAGCAATGCCGTGATGAAATACCACGAACCTGTCTACCCTCCTATCATGAGACCTATCCAATTTCTGTTGGAGTAGCCTGCTCAAGGCGCTTTCCCATTTTTCTCTGTACATATTCTTCCAACGTTTTCAAAGGATACGAAAGGTTTTTCTTTTTAGGGTTTTCTTTCTGGTTTAATCTGGTGGGTAATGATGATTCAAGATGACTCAGAATTTTGTGTCATCTCTAAGAAGTAAAGAAATTCCTTAAAAGGAAATAGTACTTTGATTAATTTGAAAATTGAAACCCTAACTATGAATGCAAGTAGTGTAATCATTTTGGAGGAATTACAAATATTGCATGAAAAGGGAAATTTCTAGAAGGAATATTAAAGAGAACACTGGAGGAAAGAACAACACAACGTTTATGGAGAACGCTGGAGGAAATGGTAGCACGGCGTCTTAGGTCTTGTAGAGTTTGAGCCAACGTGAGTGAATCGTCACGCCTTCCAGTTTGTTCGCATTGATGAGCTTGCAGTAATCGTCTAAGATGACATCTGCCACTAGATACGGCTTATCTTCCCTTTCTGTAGGTGAATCAGACTGGGCGGTTACTTTCACTGTCACATCCCCAACTTGAAATGCGGTCGCCTTTGTTACCAAGTCTCCAATTTGAAATGGATTTGGGCGTTGTGTAACTACCTGGTCCTTGGACCCGTCATTTTTGATCGAGATGGCTTCTAAACTTTTGAAAAATCGTTTAAAAGGACCGGCCTCCCATTCACACCTCCTAGTGGTGGTTGGATTGTTGATTGGAGCGAGTCCCCAGGACTTATCAGAAGAAGAAGTGACTGGTTGTAAAAAGGGTTGTTTGATGAGATTTACTTGAGCTCGGAACCTTTTAAGGTATGCTGACGGGCACTCTCCGGGAAGTTGTGTCACATCTGCAAGATGTCGATACGACAACAGGTAGTCTTCAGGACTGGATGGTTTGTTGGAAATCCTTTCAGGTGTTGAAACATGCAAAGGACATACTCCCCGCATTATTTTGTTGTCGTGTATCCACGAGCGTCCCAGGACCATATCATAATTCAGGTATTCCTTGACTATGTAAAATTTAGCATGTGTCAGAGCGTCACCCACTTTAACTTCGAGATCGATGTACCCATAGGCGTCCACGAACTCTCCTTCTGAACTCTTGATTATGGTTGGGCTAAGAATAGCTTCCTGTCTTGAGATCTTTGCGGCTTTCAGGATCTTGACAGTGATGATGTTGAATTCGGAAGATGCATCAATCAATGTGCTATAAAATTTGACATCCTTTAAACGATGACAATCAAGAGTCCCCAGTTACTCTTGCCGGTTGCGTCTTCCAGGAAAGACCGAGGCTTCGAAATTGTATCCACTTCTGGATATATAAGCCTGCCTGACACAATGCGGTTGATGGCTGCAAATATGTCTTGACGCTGTGCCTTAGAGAAATACAGGATTTCACACTAATGTTCCATCATAGACTGTACAGTCTTGTGAACGAAATCCCCGGAGATCATGCAGCTCCTAATAGGAAGAGGATCCCTATGAACTCCTTCATTTCCTAACTGGAGTTATCCTGCCTCTACCTTTTCTCTGAAAATGTGCTTCAATTTGTTGCAATCTTTAGTCGGGTGATGGACGAACCTATGGTAACAACAATATTTGGGATTAACCATCTCTTCCTCGGTTGGCGGACGTCTAAGAGGAGGTAGCTTGATCGCGTTATCTTGAATCCATGCTTCTAAGAGTTCGATGACTTCATTCATGGGAAATGGGAAGTCCGGGAAGGTATCTCCAGCTTATTGCACAGGAGCCTTGCCCTTTCCCTTTCGAGATGAAGTTGTCTGCGCTGAAGCTGCACGCTTCGGTTCTCGTTCCGTTGCTGAAGCTTTCCTTTTTCCTCCTTCGCCCACCACGCTCACAGAAGGACCAGTGTTATACTGCTTGTTGATGAGACGCCTGCTTCCTCGACTCTCACGTGTATCTTCGTTTCGAACAATTCTGGTTCTTTCTAACAATGCTGGGGTTGTCATGGCCGAACGCTTAGCGGCTTCGTGGAGCTCCGAAAATGTTTGAAATCCCGGATTCTCCAACAAAGCTCGGTATATGGGAACCATTCCGTTAATGCATAGCTCCACCAACTGGCTTTCGGTGACGTTCAGATCATGACAATCCAACGCTTGAATCCTAAACCTCTTAACGAAGTCGTTTGGATGCTCGTTTATCCGTTGAAATATTCTTCTCAAGTATGAAAAGGTGATCTGCTCAGACACAAAGAAGTACTTCCTGTAGAAGGAACTGACCATCTCACTCCAATTGGATATGTTGTTAGGTGCGATATTGTTGTACCAGGTGTATGCCTTTCTAGTAAGTGACTTCGAGAACTCTTTCAGGCGGAGAACATGGTTGTATTCATGTTCTCCTAAAGATTCCAAAAATTGAGAGATATGTTCACGAGCGTTACCAGTACCATCGTAAAGGGAAAATTGAGGAGAGGTGTACCCTCTTGGAAGAGGAATCCGTTGCACGTCTTGAGGGTATGGAGGTTGATGCTGGTGTGCTTCCATTGAATTTCCTTTGCCCCGATTTTGGAGGAATCGCTCCAGGTCCTCACGCGTGATGAAGTTGGATGGCTGGTCTCTTTCCCTTGGGTGTTCACGAGTTTCCTCGTCCATGTAGGCGCGCACCGCTGAAGTGCCTGCTTCGGGTGTATTGATTGCGCTCCTTGTTGGTTCCTGGGGCTGTCGCGGCTCCTGTGGCAACCGTTCAGTCAATGTCTTGAGAAAAGTGAGTACCTCTTTTGAGTTGCAACCATGTATGTCTGAGTCTTAGCAAGAACTTCCTGTCTTTCCATCAAATCTACCATGGTAATAGAGGGTTGTCCTGCTCTTGTTCCTCCAGTCCCCCGCCCTGATAGGGGAGTGGCCGCGGCTCTAGTGACGACTGGAGGCGTTACACTTGAAGAAATATCAGGGTTTGCGGCTGCTCTGGCTCTAGTGATAGGAGGCGTCACACCCACTGGAATATCTCCTGCTCCGCTGGTGTTGGTGGTAGAGGAGACGACTCCACGAGATGTATTGACCACATTCTGCACGACATCTCCACTGACAGGGATATCGACACCAAGAGTGTTGTCGGCGCTAGTTCCATAGGAATTGATCGCTAATCCTGACCTAAGTTTTACCATCTTGCAATATGAACAAATTGAAATGAAATTGAAAATTGATCTTGCAACCGAGAGATTAATCTCCCACTATGGTCGCCAATTGTTTATGGGTGAAAACTATTTCTGCTGGTTTTGGTAATTTTGGGTGTGTGTGGATGAGAAATGAATCTCAACCCTAAACAAATGCACTGCATGAGTGCTTTTGATTCGAGAGATCAATCTATACAATTCTGGACTAAACCAAGAAATGGTCGTTCCAGACTTGCTTTGGTCACAAAGTGAAGGAGATTGGGTTGATCTTAGAGAGGGAAGCGAAGAAGGTGTTGAAATTGTGAAAGTGTTGGCTATTTATGACTTGTATCAGAATGTTGAACTGTCTTGCACAATGTAAGCTGTCAGCTCTGGTGTTTTCTGGATACTGTGACAACACTTGGTTTTCTATGCTTGTCTCTTGTGTTTTTGGAAATAGGTTGAGGAACCTATTTATACAAGTCATTGAGCGCAACCCTCATCTCATAGGAAGTGGAGGAAGTAAAGTGATGGAGTAGTGGGGTCGTGTAGAAGTGTTACACGATCACGTCTTTTCTTTTGATGTAACGTCTGTTTTAATTATTTGTTTAATTAGTTGTAACGTCTGCTTTTATTATTTGTTTAATTAGTCGCAACGTTTTTAGTTAGTTGTAACGTCTGTTTTAATTAGTTGTAACGCCTGCTTTTATTATTTGTTTAATTAGTTACAACGTTTGTTTTTATTATTTGTTTAATTAGTTGTAACGTCTGCTTTTATTATTTGTTTAATTAATTATAACGTCCGTTTTTATTATTTTTCATTCATTTTGTTTGTATTAAATCAATAAATAAATTGTAACTTATGCACCATTCCATGTTTCGTGTTATTTTTCACATTGTTTTTTTTTTGTAATGTCTGCACTATTATAATGTTATGACGTTATTGTTGGCAATTGACTAAGTATTGTCAATCATTAACGGGGTTATTATCATTGGTTGGTTATTGACTATCAACTTTGACTGTTAACTGAATTATGATTATTGGCTGGATTTCTGACTTAACCGATTGACCTTTAGAACCATCAAGAAATTTGGTCTATAAAAATCCATTTTGATTATAAAGAAATTTGGTTTGAGGATTATTATACTGGAATTATTTATTTTAATGTCCTTTATTATGGCACTTTACGGTTTGGTCCCAACTCGACTCAAAAATAACATTTTGGATCCAAAAGTACTTGAGAACCATTATTATGTTTTTTTGTTGTGGAAATCATTTCTTTGTGAGAAATGAATATATTCCTTCATAAAACCTTATGCCAATGACAAAGCACCGTCTAGGTGGAGCTAAATATACCTTATGTTTCTAAGCACATGCATTCCAATTTTTGTGGAAGCACTTACAAAGGGCGATATGAGTCGGAAATTATTTTTTTCCATTTTTCTACTTCATTCATGGTACTAACAAACCAGTCTATCTTGAAGTAAGCCAACAAGAGATTCAATATCTTCAGTAATATATTCAACCTAAAGTAAGTGGTTGACATGCGAAGTGAGATTCTGTTGTCCTTTTGAGATAAAGAAATTTCTCAAACTAAGCTAATCGTAGCAACATTGAAAATGAAAAACCCCAAAGTAATGAGGTTTAGGCATACTGACTCGTGTGAAGCATGTGAAAACGAACATATACATATATGAGAGAAATATGTATTATTGTCCCAGGTAGTAAAAACACCAAAGTACAGGTATCAACCGAACATGGGATCAAGATAAGATGTCATTCAGCTCACATCAAAAGAAAAGAGTTGGGAATGAATATTTCTACTGGTATTGGTACAAGGAATGCAATGCGGGTACCATAGTAACAACCGATTTCCAGAGGGAGGTCATACTTTAAAAATCAAATTTATTGGCAAGAAGAACTATGCTTAGCAAATTGACTATCTTATTCAGTTGAACTTTACACATTGTCTGCACTTATGGAATTAAAAGTACATCATTTCCAAGAGACATTAGTTTTCTAATACACTTGAGATATATTTGGATGAAATATATATCATCCCCTCTGAAACGTAACATATATTCACTCTAAAGTACTTGAGTTAAATCCCACTTTTGTTGCGAATAAGGCCACACCACTTATTAAATCTCTCAAGATTCAACGACTAACTGATAGTGGTTTTTCTCCCACTAATTTAAGGAATATACACTAGTTTTTGAACTAATTCTTTGTAATGTGACTACGATATTGGATTATCGAGCGAAGCAATGCTCAAATTTTGTTTCCAAGATGGAACAAGGATTAAAAGTCACAAAATCTCTATATGTACCGATAGCTAATCACCTTGTTAAATTCCAAAGATACCCATGCAAGTGGATATCATATGGAAACTCACAATGATGAGAATGTAATTTATTGCATCTTTTATAGTCTCTAATATATTTGAAAGGAAAGATATCTTAGAGAAACTAATGAGTCAATCTAGTGAAATGTAAATCACTATAGTATTTGGATTATTTTATCCATATTGACTCCGAGGATGAAATGTTGGGAATTGATTCATACAGGATTTTACATAACCATAAAGGCACTTTGGTTGTGACATGATGTTTCATTTTGAAAGGAATCATATGTACATCACTGTGTTTGAGTGGACGAGACAATGGGAAAAAGATTGACAAAATGTGAAATGACGGCATATCTCTCAATAAGTGTTTTCTAAAGTACTAGATGCACAACCCCCTTCCCATTATTCTTTTAGGTAAGAAAGAATATTACTCATTTTTACAAAGTCTTCAGTAAAACAGGATCGAGACCATCCTAAGATGCAAATGGTAAAATTTAAAAGAAAACAAGGTGAAATTCAGAAAAATATTCATGCAGAATGCGGACCATTAAAGTGACTTATGGCTCTGGTGAATGTTTTGACATTTTGGACTAATTATAGTTCCCAAGAAATTTGCGTTTGGAAAACTACTAGCACATATTTTACATGTAAGGACTCACCACCCCTTGTAAATACTAGAGAGTATACATCAAAAGGACTTGATGGTTACTCCATGTTTAATAGGATCAATGTAGAGCATCCTATACCCCATGGTCTCGCAAAGGCTATCATCAAAGGTTACAGATGGTGCATAAGGCATGGTTATGCGTACAGACCTACCTTTAACTGCTTGGGGAATATGAAATATTACACGCATCTTACTTAATTCGTTTTAGAACCCAATGTTAGTCAACCTTTTCTGTGTACCAGTTGGAAACTGGATTTAAGCCTGACATTCGTGTTCTTACGCATTTTGGTTGCCCTATATATGTGCCATTACGACTCCATATCGTACTATGACGGGTCTTCAAAATTGTTAAGTAGTTATGTTGGAAATGAGTTCCCAATAATTATCCGCATTTTAAACCTTTTTGGCGGGAGATCTCTTACCGCTAGATTTGTGGGTTGTCATTTTAATGAGACAGTTTTCTCGTTGTTAGGGGGAGATAAGAAAAAGTATTTTCTAAGGGAACGACAGGAATTGTCATGGTGTGTTCCCACTGTGTCTCATATTGATTCTTGTACTCCACAAATGTAAATGTGAAGTGACAAAGAATAATCGATTTCAGAAAGTACACTGATATTGACAATGTGACAAGATTACACTTACCAGCTGCAAACGTGGTTAGAAATCCTCAGTATGGGGTACACCGTAGACTAGGGTGTTGTAACTACTACACTTGGTGGAAGTGTAGTTAAGGTTGTGGCTCCACAAACGAAGATGGAGAGACCACCAGGTTCGATCAATACTCACCTAGAAAAGAAGTAGATGAGTAAGGAACAACCTAATTTATATCATTAATGAAATCATCTCATTTGATTGTCTCTGACTATGTCCATGAATCAATACTGGAGGACGCTCCGAAATTTAATGATTCCAGAGAACAATGAAATCCTAAAGGATTATGAGAACACACATGAGTCAATGGAAAGATCGTGCGAACATATTAATGATTATTTTTATATATAGTTGCTCAATAAAATAGAGCACGACGAGATCGAACCATGCTTCTTATTGCTTAATGTCAGCGAAGAGCATATTTGGCCTATATAATCCAGATAGAACTTGGTTCTTTGACAAATATACAGGTATTTGGTATGGTAGTGCTAACCAACCAAGTGTAAAGTCTATTGGACATATGATTATTTTGTCACAAAGCATAATGAGAGGAAAGCAGTCTTAAAGTATAAAGACTCGCCTTGTGGTGCGAGGTTTCTCACAAAGCCCATGAACTGTTCTCTTGTAATGAACTTTATAGTGTTCCGTTACTTAGTTAGCTTGGTAATTTCAAAAGGACTTGAAATGCGGCATATGTATGTGGTTGTTACGTATCTCTGAAAGAATCAAGAGATAAAAGATATTTACAAAAGTACTTGATAGCCTTTGTTTCCCAAATTAAGTGACTCTAAACCACAGAGTGCGTTTACAGTTAGATATAAAGCTCACTTATAGATTGAAGCAATTAGGCGGATGTGGTATAACCGTCTAAGTGACTATTTGATTTGGAGGGGATAAACAAGTAAGTTATTTTTCCTTGCGTATTCACAAAAAAGTTCATGATTTGGAGTTGTAGCTATCTATGTCGATGGTACAGACATGATGGGTACTCTTTATGTAATAAGAGACCTTAAAAGCTATTTGAAATCCGAATTTGAGATGAAAAGTCTGGGGAAAGCTCGACCGAATACTAAGTTTGTGGTATATTATTCCACAAGTTTGCATATGCCTAAAGTTGTTAGGAAATTTAACAAAGACATGCATCCTGATAGCACTCCCATGATTAGTCGAGGTTCAAATGTAAGTAAGAGACCATTTCGTCTAAAGGAAGATGACGAAGATGTGTTGGGAGATGAAATTCCCATATCTAAGTACAGTAGACGCATTTTTGTACTTGGAATAATAATGTACTCGATTAAATTTTACATCCTCAGGGAACTTGTTAGCTAGATATAGCTCTGCGCCAACGCAACGTCATTGGAATGGTATAGTGAATGTAATCATGTACTCAAAAGTAACCATTGACATAAAAAAAAATTTCCCTATAAGGACATAAAAATGAATTCTAATGAAAGTGCAATCCAAAAGCTGTTGATTATAAAGGAACAATAATATCTTCTCCAACGAAAGTGATCAGGGGAAGATATGATAGACTATTCTCTAAGTCATTATCGATATTCAGTTTCGAAAACTACATGACTAAAGGAACTGTCTGGAACAACTCTGAAAGTAATTAGAGGGAGATGCCGACATCAGGGGGAGGATCCAAGGATATGATGTCGACATATTTTACTTCGAAATTGAAGTTGTGTTGTACTCTTTTTCCCTTCGATCGAGAATATTTTTTCCCAAAGGGTTTTGGTACTCGACAAGATTTTTAGCGAGACAACACTAAAAACATCAAGTATGTTGAACGTTGAAGATATAACGATCGCGTTGATATTACTAAAAATATCTTAATCAAAGAAATGAAACGCGGTATTCTCTTAAGCAACGAACTTCCAGAATCAACAACAGGGTCTTATAAACATTCAAGTCACCAAAGTAAAGTGTGATAAACTCCTTTTGACTGCATTAGACTAATGAAAATTGCCTGACATCAGGAGGACTATCTAATGTTTTTTTTTTTTGCTAAGTCAAATATATTGATATAAAAAGATATTTACAAGATAGGTGAAGGAGAAAAGGGATCAGAGAAACCCCTAAAAAACTCCTAAAACCTATTTAAAACGATAATAAATTACATTTGGAAACTCAATAGAACTTAAAAAAACTGGTCGACCTTCAAAGTGAAAACCAACCCCGTCCTCTAATAAACAACCACGCTTTGCCATTGTATCAGCTGCAAAATTTGCCTCTCTAAAAGAATGCTCAAAACGAATTGAACCATATAAACCTTTAACTTCCATCCATCTTTGCCTAGCAAACCAAGGAACGTTATCTTCTTCTAAAGCCCTCAACACACTTGTAGAATCTGATCTAATAACAATGCACGTATAACCCCACTGAACTGCCCACTCCATACCCACAATAATACCATACAATTCAGCCAAATAATTAGAAGTAACTCCCAAACCAATACACATTGCACCTACCACTTCACAATTTGCATTCCTTGCAACAGCACCAGCTCCCGCCACCCCAGGATTACCTCTTGATGCGCCATCCGTGCACAAAAGCAATTCATTATCATTAGGAGGAAACCAAAAACACTCCTTGGGATCAATAAACTTCACCTTTCTATGCCGAACCCTAAAGAAATCTAGAATTCTCAAGTCATCCATAGAATTATGCATATAACTCTTCATACGAACTGAATAATCTTGCATCAGACTAAAAACACGTTTTTGAAATAAAGACCAACAAGGTTTCTTCTTTTCATACACTTTTTTATTCCTAGTGAACCATAATTCTGATCGCACAACCAAATTCACTACCAACCACAAATCCTTAACAATACCACTATGATTTTTTGCCTTTTGGTAAGAATTAATGATATCATAATTAGGTTTAATTTTGAAAATACCTTCAATCCACTTCCAAGCTTGACGCGCAAAATTACAGCTCCAAAGAATATGATGGAGAGACTCCTCCTCAATCTGACACACACTACATTTAGATGCAAGTTGAATTTTAAATCTACTACGTACCTTATCAAGAGTAGCACACGCACCACGAATAAACTTCCAGTTTTGAGCCGCCAAAGAAGGATGCACCACCCTCTTCCATAACAACCCCGCCTCCTTCAACTATCTAATGTTGTGTTGAACTATTTTCCTTCACCGAGGTTGCTTTTTCCCCACAGGGTTTTAATACTCGACAAGGTTTTTAATGATACAACAACAAACACCAGGAAGTAATTTGCTAACTAAGGCTATTGTCTTCCCCACAAGGATTTTCTTCCTTATGAGTTGTGAAGCAACTAATCAACTTCAACAGAGCAAAGTGATCATCTGCAACGGATCACCTTTACTTACATCTGTCACGTTGTACTCTTTTCCCTTCGTCAAGGTTTTGTCCCACTGGGTTTTCCGTTGTCAAGGTTTTAATGAGGCAACGTATACGCATCCAAATATGTTCTAAGTTTTCTTAATATTGTACTCTTTCTTTAGTTCAGGTTTTGTCCCTCTGAATTCTCCTAAAGAAGTTCAATCGAGGCAATTAACTTAGACATGTCGGTCTTTGAAGATCGTATTGCATGTGATGAACTACATGTAAAGTACGAGACAACATGTGAAGTACTACATGTGAAGAGTTTTAATAAGGTTTTGTCCCACTGGGTTTTTCCCTTGTCAAGGTTTTAATGAGGCAACTGATTTCAGTACAAGTCATCAAGGAGAGAACAACATTTGAAGAACTACATTTAAAACACTATATGTGAAGCACTATGTATAAAGCTTTGTTATTGAAACGCACAAGGGGGAGTGTTATGGGGCCTATGGCTCATGGATGTGCGGTCCATTAGATGAATAGGTCTTCCCTTTCATGTATATAAGAGAACATTATATGTATGTAATTGATTGATGCCTCTTTATCAATATCAAGTTCTTCTCCTTCTCTATTTCTTACTTTTCCCTATTATTTCCACTGCAAAATTTTCCACCGAAATTGATCTAGTATGAACAAACATTTATTAAGCTTAGTCATTATATTTCGATAAATTCGTAAACTAAATAATTAGTTCTCGACTCGAAATTCTTGTTTATGCAAGCTAGTCTAATTAGTTATGCGACAAATGTCTCAAGGATAGAAAGGTGAATATAACTTAAGCAATAAATGGTTCAGTTCTCACTTACCTTTTGTTGATGAAGTTCTCAAAAAGCTTTGGTTGATCTTCGCCTTCCAACGGTAGAACGCAAATGATGACTGGTTCGTTTCTCAACTACCTCTATCATAGACCGAGATTTAACTAATTGTAGACTATAAATCAAGATATAGTTTTGACAACTAAATTTGGCAATAAATTGATATAGCAACACTTGTGAGTCCGACCGATCAATGCTCTAATAGAACTGATGGCACACATCACTGCACTTACCCTATCATTTCGAGAAGAAGGGTCAGATCAAGATGAGAAACAACGTCAAGAGACACCCCAAGAACAGGTCGTCAAGAGACACTCCAAAAGGGAGGACGCAACCATTGAATTTGGAGCATCAGATCGAATCTGTTCAATTAAAAAAAATCGTCCGGATCATATATAGTCACAATTCCATAATTATAATTCAACAAGGAAATCCTGCACGAGCATATCTAAAAAGATTCTATAAATAGGCAACCTTATGGTAAGTAATTTATTTCAAATTTGAAAATTAATAAGATTTTCTATTTAAAAAATTACAACATTTAAAACGTTTCTTTTCATATCAATTTTTTGTATAGTTAATAATAAGATTTTCGAGATTTCGTTTTTTTTTTAATATTTCGCGCCCCTAAAATATCCTGGCCCTCTATTATTGATTTGATTATACGATTCAGATTTTATTAATATCATGTAAACGTGGTGTAAGAAATTTTAACGAATTTCAGCCAACCAGAATCAAGGGTTCCGTCTACCTACCAACATAAAAGAGGGTGGACGCAACCACTAAATTTGGAGCATCAGATCGAATCTGTTCAATTAAAAATTGACGGCCACGAAATGTAAGGAGCTAACTTGTTTTTCAGCCAATCAGGAGCGAGGGTTTTGTTTACCGGCCAATGGGACGGGAGGTAAGCGCAACTCTCGATGTGGTGTGAGAGATTTGATTGGGTATTTAGGTTGTTGATATCTATATATTATAAGGGACAATGGTGTTTTACCTAATGGATGGTTATCTACAGTTCGGACACGTAAAGGATGGCTTAGATGGAGTCACTATCCAATCCACGGTAATCTACATTTTGAGTACATAAAGAACGGACGAGATTAAGCCACGATCTAAAACAATGTTTTTGTGAAATAAAGCGTGTGCACTTAACGTGCCAAACCATAACTAGGACAAGCCCTTAGAAAAACGTAAAACATTAGACCCAAAAATCCCCCTTTCTTCAGCGGTTCGGCCATCTATTTCGCGGTTAGGAATGGCAATTTGCCCCACCCAAACCCATCTTCGTGAGGATCCGTCTCCATGGGTTAGAGTTTTACCCGTATAAACGAGGAACGGGATGGGGTACGGGGAATCCCCGAAAGTAGTGATGCGGGGATGGGGTGGGGATGGGATTCAAGGTCCCCACCCCATACCCGGCCCATACCATAGTCTATTATATCTGATCGAGGAACTTTATTGGAAGATAACGAAGAAAATCATGATGAGATGATTAACATAGAGGAACATGGTTAATAATGGGGAACTAAGAAGTAAAAGGGATCATAGTACTTAATTGTGGATCAATTGTTTCATTTATTTTTCAGTTTTAGTTGGTTATTATAAACTTAAAATTTCAAAATGCACTGCTTATGTTAGTATCATTGTTTGAATCATTATAATTATTTTTAAAATATTATTATTTACAAAATTTTAAATATTTATTGTAATGTTATGGTAACCCATGGGAAACCCATCCCCTACGGGGATTCCCCGTATCCGTGCCCGCCCCATTTTTATGGGGAACGGGTAGGGGATGGGTTTTGGTTTTTCGAATGGGTAGGGGATGGGATTCAAGGTCCCCGCCCCATACCCGCCCCATTGCCATCCCTATTTGCGGTAGTGAATTAGGGAAAACTGAGAGCTTCTCCAATGGTTGTTGTATGTATTTCCTATGTGGCAACACAAACAAGACATTTTTATTCCAAATTTTCCTTAAGTTTAGGTGAAAAAAGTTATTCATCTCCAATGGTGTTGTTTGTGGTCATTTTCTTATTAAATGTAAATTTTATGTTTAATAATTTTAAGATTTTATTAGATCTAAAAATGATTATTTATTGTATTAGAATTAATTTTAGTAAATAAAATATATTTTTAATTTAAAAAAGCTTACTAGGATGATAGACAATGTTAAAGGAAATGTAGGAAACTAGACATTCTCGTTGACATTTTCTACCTAAAGTCATGCATACATTGATTTATGACATCCGGGTTGGAGAATGATTTAAAAAAAAATGGGTGTGCATCCTAAATGGATTTTGACATTTATCTTCACACACATGTCATCGGAGAAACTCTGAGATGGAGAGACCGTGAGATTTCGAGATCCCGGGAAACCTGAAGGCGTTTCTTTTTTCCTATCAAACAATGTTACCAATTAATTTCAAACGTTTCTCTTCTTCTGTATAAAACATCTTTGTAAAACCCTAGCCTTTCTCTCACCTTCTTCCTCAGTTTCTCTTTGTGAAATCTAGGTTGTCGTAACAAACGCTCCATCGCACAACTCTACAACCCCAGGTATTAATCACTGTTATTTTAGTTGATTATGTTTTCACCCAATTTTAATTTGGTTTTATTTTTCTGTCTCACTGGGTTCATTTAGTAATAATTTTCATATTTTAGATTCAGTTATTTCGTTGATTGTGAAATTAGTACATCACTGGGTTCATTGTTCAATTTATAAAGTCACATTTAATCTGTTTGGGTAGTTTGGATTTGATAAGTTGGTTTTGGTTCTATAACATGTTTGGAAGATTTTTTAGGAAAGTAATCTTTTAATTTTTCTAATGATCTTAAAATCCATTGCTACTGTCTTTTTTATTTTTTAATCAGATTGATTTTTAGCTGATTGTTTTTGCTTTTCATCTTCATTGTGTTCTATGAACCTTTAAAATAGATTTGTTCCAATTTACACCCTTTGTTAGTATTATGAAATGGGTATCTTTGTTAGATTTCTATTTTATGTAGTAGACATCCCGTTTAAATTTTTGTTATTTTTTATTTTACCGAGCATATGGAATTTTTTGTTATTTTTTATTTTACTGAGCATATGGAAGTGTTAGTTGTATATTTGGTGTAATGAAAGATTGTTACAATATTATTGAAAGGATGAATACATGGTCTTAAAATATTTGTTATTTTGTTTAGCTAGAAGTTCAGATGCCGGTATGATTCAGTATGTTTCGGGCCTTACAATGCTCAAGGAATTGTCGTTGATTCAGCCAAAATGTGAATGTTCTTTTCCATTTGGTTTTGTTCGTGAAGATGTTTGATTGGTACCTTGCTGCATTTTTTTTCCTATGTTGTGGATTCACATTTCTACATGTAAGTACTCAATCTCCTAATTTTTGTTGGTTTCCTGGTAGGAAAATAAAACGAGGAAAATTTGATCTTTCATTTTTACTCTGAAAGAAGAACTGGGGGAAGCCTGAATCTATTAAGTTTCACCTCCCACTTCAAGGTTTGATATTTATCTCGACGCACAACCGTATTCATATGAATAGAAATGGCATCTCTATGGTGGAGGTTTTTCTTTGTCATTTATCATTATTTTTATGCATGGTTGTATTGATTTGCTTCAAATAGATGACATCGATATCTTCATTTGCACGTTTACTTATGGTCGCTATATAGTTCCATATGTGTTTTATAATTAAAAAATCTATTGCACATATCGAAAGTTTCGAAGATTACTGGTATTTCAATGTGCTGTTTTAAATTGTGAAAGTGAAAGTGTGAATATATAGCAAAGAGCCTAAACTCATGGTGTCACACATGCTACTCAAATCAACGTGAGAAACTAATCAAGTTGAATTGATAGCTAAACTTGAACATAAAATCTTTTGATGTGTCTTAGCTAAACTTGAACATAAGCAAAAGGTTTTTGACACAGAGGTTTTGAGAGTATAAACAAAAAAAAAAGAAGAAGGTAAAAACACTGCTATGGGGATCTGTAGTGTCCAATTCAGTTACATATACTTCTTTAGAGTGTATAGATTCTTAAGTGGCCTTATTTCATTTTGCAGAAGTCTTGATGGATTTTTATAAAGGGGCAGAATTAGAATGAAATGTAATTTATCTGCACAGTCTACAGCTTAGAAATGAATATAGGAGTACAACAAAATAGCAATGGCTTGGGCTATGACATGACACTTTAATATGTTTACTAAGTAGTTTTCTTGCGTCAATGGTGTGTATGCAGATGCAAGTTTACTAAAAATTCTGATGTTGGAGTTAATAGATTTTGAAAGATAAGCCTGAATTATCATACCGGGTCTCTATAGTACGTATAGGGCATTTGGTCAAGAAATTTACACTGATTTCTTGGCTTTCTCGCAATATGCAGGTCAGGATTCGTTCAACTTGAGCTTAATATTTATCTGAATATTGAAATGCTTGGTTAATATTTAGCCAACCAAAAAATCCACTGGCAATCATTAGAAGGTCTACCTATGGTCACTGGCAATCATTAGAAGGTTTACCTATGGTCACTGGCAACAGTAGGGTGAAAAGTCTTAGATTTTTTTTTCTGGGGGGATTCGGTTATTTAAATTGTTAGCGAAGTATAATCTTTCATGGTTTATAGATAAGTTTATAAGGCTGTCAAAAGGAATTTTTTTGTGACAGCAATATCATCTTGGTAGAGCCATGGATATACAGGGTCATTTCTTTGGTTATCTTCTTTCATTCTCTACGCAATGGAGGTAAGTCCTGCTTCTACCATAAATATTCCTTGAAATTAGAATAGTACCATGTGAAGTTGTTTGTTTAAATGATTAAATGCAAATATTTATGGTATTACTGTTTAAAATATCAGGAGTTAAGCTGTGATATGATTTGATTACAATCTATCATCCCTCAAAAGCAACAACAACAAAACAGTAGCGCTGCAGAGGTGTAGGTGTTAAGCATCTTTGCTGATGCTAGAATATACAAGATTCACACCATGAATTTGGATTTCATTTGAAATTTAGATGGTTTTTATGATCGATTGATACTATTTTGTGCAATGTAGTTGGAGAATTGATTGAGGAACACATGTTTGGATGGAACTACTTCAACATTATTCAGTGTAAAAGTAATTAATTGGTAGAAGTACCACTAAGCTATTGTCTTTTCTCTAATGATTCTAATGATTAGAGAAAGAAAGCAACTTCATATAACATTAAAGGGTCAGTACAATTCTAATAATTCTGCAACCATATTACAAATTTTTGCATTATCTTATTCTGATAATTGAGTTAGTTTAATAGCTAAAGGTATCCACCAACGTTTGTTATGAAAAAAATAAACTTTCTAGCTTTCTTTGCAAGCATATCTTCCAATTTGTTTCCAGTTCCGTTAACGAACTGTAGTCTGGAATCCCAAAAAGTTGTCAACCTCAGTCGTGTTCTTCTATGCCTCATAAATCTTAGACGCCTCCCAAAAAGTTGATGATAATACATCACCCGTTTACAGTCACTTTTATCAAAAGTTTGATAGGGCCTTTTCTCTTGCTCATATTGTTGCTCCATGTATTGTTATTTTCTTGATAGTTTCCTTTTCTTGGTCCTTGGAAACGTGTGATATTGACTGGGGTTATATTTCGACTCTGACACTATCGAGATGTTGGTCAATTAGACAAAATTCATTATCGTATCTGTTACCGGGAGAAGTCTGGCGCAGCAGAAGCTGCAACAACAATTGATGGAATCTAAAAATTGGACTCCCGGTGTCGTTTTCTACTGTCCATTCAAATGAGATTTATAACACTGACGCACCTTTATATTTTGACAGTGGTAAACAATAATACTTGACAAGTAGCATGCTAAGATGAGAGCTAGATTTTACATTGTACCGGTTCATCCCATATTTCAGTTTTATAGTTGTTGGAAGATTGCCATAAGTAACCTGCAATCTAAAGAAGTCGTTGGTGTTATGTGTGAATCTACTGGCATATTGATTTGGTGATGTGGTTATAGACTTTGTTATCTATGATTAAAACTTCCTCAAGTAAACATTTTGTTGGTAATTATTGTTTATATTACCACTTTGAAGGGATAGTGTAAGACCCCTAACAAGAGTTGGGCCTAAATCATACCACTTAGGAAATTCTATAACCAACAATTTAAATCAACAATCTAAAAATGGTTCAGTTTTACCAATTTCATTTTATCTTGAGCATCTTAAAATTACATATGTGTGTTCCCGAAGAGACCAAATTGAAAAAGAGACCAAAGCCCGTGTCGTTATGGCACGGGTCATATCCTAGTAATAAATAAGACACTTCTTTTTTATCAGATGATATGACACACTTATTACAGATATAAGTGTGACTTTAATTAATTTAAGTGTTTCTTGTTAGTGTAAACACTAGTGCATAACAAAAGAAAAACATCAAATTATTACACTAAAAAAGAAGTAACACATATTAGAGTAACAAATTTCTGAACTGGGCAAAAACTTCGTTCGACGCGTAGCATAGATGTCCTAGCTTCGTCCTAGCATAGATGTCCTAGCTTCATCAAATTATTTGTTAAAAGCTTTTTTCTGGGTGTAAAAGACGAGTAACATTTGATACTGTTGTAGATGGTGGATTTTCGACAAAGGCTAAAATCGTAAACCCATAATTATACGAACTCCTGATCCAGAAATCAGATGTGAGTATTGAGACACGGGTCTCTTATCGAATCCTCTCACTGAGAATACTTTCTCTCAGAGTACATGCAGATATGTAGTCTCTCGGCTGGACAACGACATATCTCATGAATACTGAACACTTCAGTAATTATTTCTATATAGAATCACGAGATTGACGGCTCCTAGACAGCTTGCTCTGCTAGTATATAGCGATAACGTCTTCAGGATACAAACAACAAGTTTCCCTGATTATATAAAGGATATGAAGCTCCAGCAAGCTCATGTCAGAATAATTAATGCTCCTAGACAGCTTGCTCTGCTAGTATACAACCATAAGTTAATTATTCCTAAATCTTGGATTCATCCACTGAATTTCCGAAAATACTCAAATATTTTCGCAATATTTCGTTACTTCAATCTATGGTTCTTCCCAGCAGAATTCCATGGGTTAGTAATAAATATTCAACGCACGGGCGTCTGAGCTACCTCCGAGTAAGCTCTGGCTCAAAAGGTGCAAGTGTACTCAACGATGATGCACTAACAATCACCGCACGAACGAGTATTTCAAAATACGACGAAACGATGAACCTATGCAAAATAGGAAGGAAAATAATAAATAATTAAAATATTGACCAAGGCGCCAGGGGATTGGGCTCACCGACTGGCCGGTCGTGTCGTGGCCAATCCCACGCCAGTTTTATGTTTTATCATATTTTTTGTTATTTTCCTTGATCTTATGAAAATCCTTTCATTTGAACAATTATCCTTCGTTTTGAGGAAACTCCTCATTTTCATGGTGTTTCCTTCGCACCAAGGAAATAATATAAAATTGGGAAAAACACTGTGGGACCAGGATTATTGGCCAACCGGCCATGCCTTGATCCCGGCCGGCCCCACACCTCATGGTTCCTCATTATTTTATTATTATTTCCCTAATCTCATGAAAACTCCTTAATCTCATGGTATTTTCACAAAACCATTAAAATATAATATAAAATTAGGGAAACTCGTGGGACCGGGCCCCAGCCGGCCGGCCATGCCTCAGCCGGTCCCACACGCCCCTTATTTTATTATTATTATTTTAAGGTTTCCTTGATCCCATGAAATTCCTTGATTTCATGGTATTCTTTCAAATTATGAAAATTCCTTCAAATCATGGAAAATAATACACAAAAATTACATAAAATTAGGGAAACTTGTGGGACCGGGCCCAAGCCGTCCGTCCATGCCCTAGCCGGCCCCACACGCCCTTATTTTATTATTTTAATATTATTTACTTCCTTGATCCCATGAAAACTCTTTCACTTTAAGGAAACTCCTTAATTTTAACAAAACTCCTGATTTCATGATATTTTCATAAAACCATGAAAAATATTATAAAATTAGGAAAAGGCACCATGGGACAGTGGTCACTGGCCGGTCGGCCATGCCTTGGCTCCAGCGGTCCCACGCCTCATAATCCTTCATTTTATAATTATTTTCCTTCATCTCATGAAGTTTCCTCAGTTTCAACAAAACCCTGATTTTATTGTATTTTCTCAAATGGTTGCTCAAACGCACACCAGAAAATATCAAAATTCTCAAGACTGAGACGCTGACGTGTTGACGACGTGAGCATGTTACCTTGACCGACTAAAGTTGGCTCTTTGGTTCGCAATGATCCGGTCCCACGTATTTTCATGGTTTGACCTAATTTGCGCAATTGCACGTATTAGGTAGGTCCAAGACTCCTCCAAATAATTTTGGAATTTCATGAAGTGATCATAATTCGATCCCACGACCATCCAGGGTTGGTTTCATGACCCCTTGGTCGGTCTCTCACCTCTCCATAATTAATTAGGTTTTATCACCTAAGGCTCAGACGAGCATTATATGAAAAATGATTGAACCAGCATTTGATCATCTTTTCACCAACTCTTCAAGGGGTCTTGGTATTTTCTTACGCGATCATATGGACGCTACATGGTCGACCCACGGTCTCATGTAGCCGGTCCTCCTTCATTCCATGGTTAAATTTTCAATAAACTATCACTCGGTCATCAATTGATCAAATTAGGGTTTCTGAGTCCAAGGATCATAATTCCAGATTCGAACGCTAATAATTTTACGACGATCTCATGATCACCATTTTATTATACTCGTCAACTACCAGTATTCTAATTAATGTTTTATTCGGTCACGCTTCCAATAATTCATCAGACGAGCAACACTTGCTCAGATGAGCAATATTTGCTCAAACCAAGGAATATTGGTTCAACTATCAATTTTCAACAATTCATCAAATGAGAAATACTTGCGCACCTCAACGTGAAAATTATACCTCTGTCTCAACAGACACGTTCAATTCATGAGTCTCATAACATTTTGCAAAATCATGTTCAACTCAGCAAATACATGGACTCATCGTCCCATAAAGTCATGAAGTCAAAAACTGACTAATTAACCACGAGACATCAATCGTGTCACTTGGGGGGATATCAACTAGGGTTTTGGTCTGGCGTTCTACGGCACGTGTGTTCATACACACGATGGAATGTGAGCAAGTCGTGCAATCAGTTGAAGGAGTTAACAAAGTAGTGGATGGAAAATCGACCAAGTCTCTGCACGATGAGCAACTGGTTTCAAACACGATTTCCATTTACCCACTCTTTGATTCCATCAACTGTCACACTTCATGGGATCATGGTGTCTACGATTCCAGCAATATAAATAAGTCTCTGAAATCATGATTGAATATACAAGAATCTCACGTCTCACAGACAACACGAGATTAACTCAACATCTGAGTAATTACTCTCAACAGAGATTCAATCATTCAGAACTTATATTATTCAGAATTCACAACATACCCACAATCTTTGATTACCATTGATTCCACACATTTCTCAGCTTCCCTCCTATAGATCGACCCATCCTCTCTTGTGACCGAATTTACTCTGGAACGACCATTGTCTTGGTTTAGGCCGGAGTACTACAGATTGATCTCTCGAATTCAAAATACTCCCTTCTTGCAATGCATCTGTGTGAGGTTGAACATTTCGCTCGGTTCAAGAAGTCTCCTCCGCACGGTCGTCTCTTCAATTCCGTAAAAACCAGCAAATCGTTTTGCCCCATCTACAACTGTTTAAATACCCGCAGATTAAAAAGATGTCCAATTTGGTTATTTTGCCCAGAAAAAAGTAAATAAACTAAATTCTTTTTCCTAAAACACCCTTAATTAAACCAAGTTAATATGAACTAAGATGAATGAATGAAAGTGTTAGAGCATTGCTCGGTCGAAATCGCAAGGGTTGTTATCTCAAGCTTGTTTGTCAAGTTTAGTTGTCAAAACTATAAGTGTTGATTTCTAGTCTACTTATAGCTAAGTCTCGGATTAGGATAGTAAGTATAGTTGAGCTCTAGACTCCATGACGTTCATCAAATGGAGACGAAGAACTACTCAAGGAACTTGTGGAACTTCATCGACAAAAGGTATGTGGAGACTTGAAATTATCTATCACTCAAAAGTATATCTATTTTATCTCCTATTTTGAGACAAAAGTCGTATTGCTATATAGACTCGGATTATACACATTTGCTATTTCGAGCCGAGTTTATCTCGCTTATCTATTTCTCGGAATATGTGTTGGTAAGCTTTCGCTTTGGCCAAGTTCATCTTTACTCATGTTGATTATTTCAATAACTTAAAAATCGCTTTGATGAAAATAGTTTGTGAATAACGACTATTTTAACATCCTCTAAGAAAGTTTAAATGATTGAAATGAGAGTTTAGAACAAGTAACCATGTTTGGATATAAACATAGTGTGTTCTCACATTTGTGTAAAAGTCCAAAACCGGGAACCTAAAGTATGCGTACCCGTACGTGTATTGGCGGTTGTTGGAAATCCGGGCAAGTATGCGTACCCATACACATACTGTCAGAAGTTTCACGTCCGTGAATTTTTGCTGGAGTTTGGAAGAGTGAATAGGTATGTGTACCCGTACGCGTACTGGCGTAACCAAACTCGTTCTGGCTACTTAGGTATGTGAACCCGTTTGCATACTTAAGTAGGTTACTTTCTAAAATCGATTTATTCATGAACTAAAACATTTATATAATAAGGATTGTAATCTTTCCAAACCATGGCTATAATGTTCATGAATTGATTCGAGTGAATCAAAATCGATTTTTCTTCAATTGTGTCTTGTATATGTCTATGAGATCTAAGCAATTGAACAACTCTCAAACTAGTTCATTTGAGTCATTCGAACTAGTTATGGTGAAGATGAATAAGGTTAATATGAAAGTGCTCATATGGCTAACCATTGGTTAACTATTGTTGAACCGACTAAGTGTACACGTTTAGGTACGGTTACTCAAACCTAAATGAAGATGCATTTCATTTGTGTATAAAAAGCTAAGTTCGATCTAACGGTTGAAAGATATTAGCTTGAATCTAATCAGGTTTTCATCTAACGGTGAATATTGAATGCTTTGTTACCAAGGTAACTTAGATTGCAAACCCTGATTTGAAATCTATATAAAGGAGAACTCTAGAACCTGGGAAACTTAATCCCCACACCTCCTGTGTGATACTAGTTACATAAGATAGAGTCGAGTCTCCTTTAACCTTAGGTTTTTCACGAAACCCTGTAGGTTAACGACTTGAAGACTTTATTGGGATTGTGAAGCCAGACCCAACTATTTTCTCTGTAGTTGCGTGATTTGATCTTGCTGTTATCTATCGTGTTTGAGTACTGTTGAGGGGTGAATTTGATTCTGGTCCTACCCGTCCTAGCTTACACCAAATGACCTCATACTTCCAAATGTGGTAAGAGAGAGTTGCCTTTTCATTGTATCTTGTCCTTTCTTTTATAACCTTTCCTGAAAGTCCCTCTTTTTACTACATCATGACACATGTCCTAACTTCTCTTAATTACCCTTAATGCCATTCTTTAACATAACCTTTCCCTTCTTCATTAATTCCTCCCTTGTCCTTCCATCTTCATGGGTATTTCCTACTTGGACTTGGGCTTAGTCCCCAAGTCCCCATACCACAACCCAAACTCATCTCTATTCTTAGAGGAACCCCCAACTCGTTAAGGGGTTATTTTTTCCTGTATCAACATTAGTCCCCTGACTATCGGGTAATCCAATAGTCAAATCCTTTCGCGTTTTTGTGCACCACGTGTGGCCGGAAACGGAGCGGTCGTCAGGTCATTTATGACGCTCTTCTCTTTATATAGTAACATTGGGCTCCCAGTCTAGGTATCAACTTCAAGTTTTCATCTTGACCTTCCTCTCCTTTGCCGGTCACTTTGCTCAAATGACCCATTCTCTCCACGGATACGTTTTAACTCTAGCACCAGTTCCCGCGTTAGTTTCGATGTTCAAGGGGCTGGAGTTGGAGCGTTTGTTGCTGGTAGAAACCGAGGTTGAGGTGTTTTGCGAGCATAGGCTGGCCAAAAGAGATCTCTTGCGCGCTCAATTTTCAGATCGTTACGAAGCACGTCAAGCCGCCGAGGGGGTCGGACGATTGACATCTGCGATTCATCACGCTCTGGACGACGTTGTTACAGCCCGTAATGTTGTTGTGTCGTTACTTGCTGAATCTTCAACGATGAAGGCGACTGTTGGGTATGCCATTGCTGACTGCCGCTCGCATGTTTCTGGTCATGCGGCTCTCCGTATTCTCGGACACACTCTATCCTTAACGGCCGTTTATGCGCTCGTGAACCCGTCTTACCTTAGAGACGAACTCGCGCACTTGTTGGTATTGAGGGAGGAGATAGGTGTGTTGCGTGATTTTAGGAAAACCCGTCGAGACGCGGCACGTCAGGATCGTGATGAGCATGAGGGCACTCTTGCATTAGCTCGTGAGGCAAAGGCCAAGCGGAAGATCATTCGAGATATCCATAAGTTGTTGAGTGATGCCAATCGGGGGTTGTCTCAGGCCAATGTTCAGTGCACGAGAGTAGGCTTATGACAGAGGCTATGGACAGGGACACCGCTCGTTGTTGTGCGTTGATAGACGATTGAATCACACGCTGTTTTGAGGATGACCTTTTTCGTTTATTGTTCTTTCTACGCGTTTTCCTTTGTAACCCATTTTTTTTTCAATTCTCATGTTTATCTCCCTTTGTTGTTTGCCTTAAATTTCTCTCTACTGGTTAATGGATTACCTTTAATCTTTCGAATGCTGTTACGCTGGCTATGAACTTTAATTCCTGAGTTCCCAGTGTTTACGTCCGGTTCATATTGGGGCTGCCACCTTTCTCTTAGTGTGGGGTTGACACGTGTCTAGGCATGCAAAGGATGAACGTGATTAATTGCATCGTGACCAACGCCAACCTCTCTTATATATATCTTCGTATGTAGTTCTTGTCTCTCATTTTAGGCCATCGTATATATATATATATATATATATATATATATATATATATATTTATATATATATTTTATCAGCAAATCGCCAGCATGGCTAATTCTCTCCACGGGTATATACTAGCCCTGACACCTATCTCCATGTTAGTCTCGGAGACTTTTAAGCATGATGATTTGAAGCGACTTTTGCTCGTGAGAGCCGAGGTTGAAGAGCTCTGAGCCCAGAGAAAGGTGAATAGGGATGCTAAGCACGCGAATTTCAGGGTACAACACGAGGCGTATCAAACTGCTCGGCAAACCGAATAGTCCGGTCGAGTGTTGTCGGAGATCCAGCGGGCGTTGGACGAGGCTGTTACCACTCGTGCTGCGACCAATCAATTGTACGCGGATTCTCTGATGATGGTGGCTACTATGGATCGCGTCATCTCAGATTGCCATCTTTGGATTTCTCATCAGGGGGTTTACCACTTCTTGGGCATACCCTGACTTTAGCGGCTGTGTCCACGCTTGTATCTTACTCCTACCTCGATGATGAGTTGGCTCGTTTATTGGTTCTGAAAGAGGAAGCGGGTTTGTTGTGGACGCTTCGGTTAATCCATCGAGATAAAGCTCGTAAAGAGTACGACGATCGTAAGGATACTCTTTCGCTTGCTCGTGAAGCCGGGGCAGAGGGTGAAATTATTCAAGACATCAATCATTTAATGTATGAAGCTGATCAGGACCTTCGTTTAGCTACTGCGCAGGGCGACGATAGCCGTTTTATGGTGGAGGCTTTGGACGCGGACATTTCCCGGTGTCGGGCGTTGATGGCTGACTAGGTTGTGTGTTCCTTTGTGGGCGTCTTTGGTTTAGTTCTTTTTATGCGCTTGTTATTTTTGTTTTTTGTTTTTTTTTTATTCGAATTGGTGTAAGTGATTTTACTTTTTTTTTTTTAGAATATTGTTTATGTTCGTTTGTGTGGCCAAGGATTACTGGGTGGGGTAGACGTTTGCTTAATGCGCCTGCTCTTTCCCCCTTCCCCTTTTTTTTGCAAGGGCGGTAAGGTAAGACGTTTTCTAAACGCGTTTACACCCCCCACCCCTCTTTTTTTTTGGAGGAGTTCAGTGCGGGGCGGCCGTTTTGTTAAACGCGCCTACTCCCCCCTTCTTTTTTCTGTCAGAGGGGTTTTGGATGGGGCGGGCGTTTGTTAAACGCACCTACTCTCCCCTTATTTTTTTTATGTCAGAGGGGTTTTGGATGGGGTGGGTGTTTGTGAAACGCGCCTACTCCCCCCCCCCCACATCATTTTTTTTCCTGTCAGCGGGGTTTTGGATGGGGCGGGCGTTTGTTAAACGCGCCTACTCCCCCCCTTTTTATCCTTCCAGAGGGGTTTTGAGTGGGTGGGAGTTTGTTAAACGCGCTTACTCCCCCCCCCCCCTTATTTTTATGCTTTCCGAGTGGTTTTGGATGGGTCGGGCGTTTGTTATACGCGCCTACCCCCCTATTTTTATGCTTTCAGAGGGGTTTTTGGTGGGGCGGGGCGTTTGTTAAACGCACCTACTCCCCCCCTCCTCTTTTTTTCTTTCTGTCTTTGGGGTTTTGGATGGGGAGGGCGTTTGTTAAATACGCCTACCCCCACCCCCCCCTTTTTTATCCTTTCAGAGGGGTTTTGGGTGCGGTAGACGTTTGTTAAACGCGCTTACCCCCTCGTTTTGGGTGGGGCGGGCGTTTGGTGTTCTGAGACCTGTGAATTTTTCGGTCAATCAGGCACCTTTGGCTTCTCTGAGATCTCTTGTGGGTTCGCCAGTCGATCAGGCACCTTGGATGCTCTGAGACCTTTTGTCAGTCAATCAGGCGCCTTTGGCTGCCCTGAGATCTTTTGTGAATTTTGTCAGTCAATCAGGCGCCTTTGGCTGCTCTGAGACCTTTTGTCAGTCGAACAGGCGCCTTTGGCTGCCCTGAGACCTTTTGTGAATTTTGTCAGTCAATCAGGAGGCTTTCGCTACTCTGAGACCTCTTGTCAGTCAATCAGGCGCCTTTGGCTGCCCTGAGACCTTTTGTCAGTCAATCAGGCGCCTTTGGATGCCCTGAGACATTTTGTGAATTTTTCAGTCGATCAGGCGCCTTTGGCTGCCCTAGGACCTTTTTTCAGTCAATCAGGCGCCTTTGGCTTGAGACCTTTTGTGAATTTGTCAGTCGACCAGGCGCCTTTGGCTGCCTTGAGACCTTTTGCCAATACGCTATTTTATCAACTTACTTTTATTGCTCATAACGGCTGTTTACATGGTATGATTCATGCGTAGAATTTCTTCAGCCACTTGCCATTGATGGGCGTCTTGACTTTGGTTCCATTATTACGTCTGAGCTTATAGTATTCGCTTTCTGCCACCTTCCTTATCATAAACGGTCCTTCCCAGTTCACGACAAACTTTCCAGCACTGGCATTTTTTGTACGTATGGCGCGATTTTCAGAACCAATTCGTCCATCTTGAATATTCTCTCTCTTACGCTCTGGTTATAATAGTTAGTCGCGCGCTTTCTTTAAGCTTCCGCGAATCTTTCTGCTCACACTCTCCTTTCCTCTATCGTATCTAGATGGGCGAAACGACTTATTTCATCGGGCATGGTATGGCTAACCATTGCTACTCTCGCGGATGGGATTGCTATCTCTGCAGGAAAGATCACGTCTTCTCCATAGACGAGTGAATAAGGGGATGCTCCCGTGGAACTGCGTTTCGAAATCCTGTACGCCTAGAGCGCCTTCGGCAATTGTTCATGTCATTCTCTATGATGATCGTGCACTGTTCTACTAAGGATGCAGATGAGCATTTTATTTGTTGCCTTTGCCTGTCCGTTCCCTTTAGGGTAGTAGGGAGTTGAAGTATGGAGCCTTATATTGTATTGGCGGAGCAGGTCGATCACATCCTTGTTTACGAACGATTTTGCACTGTCTGCTCTGATTATCATGGGTGCGCCTAATATGTAAATGATATGTTCTTTGATGAATGCATCTATCATAGCACCGGCGTAATCTTTGAGGGGTATCGTTTCGACCCACTTGAACGCGTATCCCGTGGCTGTTATTATGTATTTATGACGTTTCGAAGACAACGGGTTGATCAGCCCTATGAGGTCAAGACCCCAGCTATGAAATGGCCAAGGTATCACTATACTGTGCAGTAAGGTATGCGGCGCTTGGATCAGGTTTCCATGTGTCTGGCAGTGTAGGCATTTCCGGACGTGTTCCGCGGTGTCGCTTTCCATAGTTGGACAATAGAAGCCTCCCATATAAAGTTGTAGGAATAATTTCCTCCTCCCCTGGTGTTTGACATCGTGGGACCGAGTCATTACTTCTACTGCTTCATGTTCCGATAGACACCGCAGTGCGGCATTACCGTAACTTCTGCGATAGAGGATGCCCTCGTGTATGAAGAAACGTGTCGCTTTCATTTGGATCTTGAGAGCTGCCTGCCTGTCACTTGGTAACTTTTTGTGTTGGATGAAGTCGACGTAGGGTCGCCTCCAATCTATTTCTTCAACAGTGCAGACCTCTGCTGGTTGGGGTGGTGCTTGACAGTCAGCAAAGTTGTCCTCGAGCGCTGATGCTTGAGATGACATACTTGGCAAGTACACACCCATCCTTTGGAGTCGTTTATAAAGATGGATAGCGCCGGTTTGCCCGCATGTTTCTGTGTGTAATTCTTGAAGCAACTTTTCAGCTTCTTTTTTAGTTACTCATCTCGCAAGGGACCCTACGGCTACTCTGTAGTACAAGGCTCCCTGGATCATTACAAATTGCTTCAGGGCTTGAACGGGAATCACTCGTTCTTCGTCCATACGGGTTAGGTCTTCGATATATGCCCGTCTCCAATTATCCGCTTCCTCGAAAGACAGGTCTTCTTTCCAAGTAATGGAGAGCTCCTTTCTTCTTATTGTGATCGTGCCCTCTTCCTTGTCGTTCAACGGTACTTTGCTTGCCAAGGTTGCTAGGGAGTCCGCGTGCTTATTTCTGCCTCTACCGGTATGATCCAGAGTCGATCCCGTTTGATTCATCAATCTTTGAGCTTCCGCCCGATAGGGTGCTAGGTGTGGCTCCTTGACATGGAAATCGTCGTTCACTTAATTCGTCACAAGTATTGAATCGCCCTTAACTTCTATGCTTCCTAGGTTAAGATCTTTCGCCATTCGGAGTCCCAAGATCAGCGCCTCGTATTCTGCGACGTTGTTGCTACAGGGGTAGTCCATCTTAAATGAGTATGAGAGTAGCTTCCCTCATGGCGCCTCGAACACCACTCCGGATCCTTCGACTGTGCCATATGATGACCCATCAAAGAACATTGTCCAAGGTTTCTCAGCGTCTGCAGTTGCTACTTCCCCAGGTACATACTCATGTACTTCATCATCCCCTTCCCCTGGAAACATAGCTATAATATCGGCTATCGCTTGTCCTCCCACTGCGTTTGGTCGTTGATACTTAAGTTCGAACTCCGACAATTGTAGCAACCAACAGGAAGTTCTCCCCGTAAGGACGGGCTTGGAGGCCAAGTAGGCTATGGGGTTCGCTGCCGCAACCACGATAGTTTCGTGCACCAAAAGATAAGGACGTAGATTTCGCATCGCGTATATAAAGGCTAGGCACGCTTGTTCTACGCGTGGATACCTTAACTCTGCATCTCGAAGAACTCGACTAACGTAGTAGATGGTGACAACTCGTTTCCCCCCATGCCTTGTGCCAGGACTGCGCCTATTGTCGTACCAGTGAACGCCGTGTAAAGGTAGAGGGGGACCCCCTGCACCGGAGGCCTCGGAATTTTGGGGCTCACAAGGCATTGATTTAGTTTTTCAAACGCGACACACTGAGCTTATCCCCACACGAAAGGGATATCTTTCTTTAGTAGTGGGAGGAACGCCTACATTAGCTGCGCCAGACCAGGCACGAAGCGCCTTATGTACGATATTCGTCCTATGAAATCCTGCAATTCTTTTGTGTTGGATGGCGACGTCATCTTCATGATTTATTCAACCTTGCTTGGATCCACTCGAATTCCCTCATTAGTCACCACGAATCCTAAGAATTTCCTCGAAGTTACTCCAAAAGCGCACTTGAGGGGGTTCATTTTAAGCTTGAACTTTCTGCATCTTTCAAAAGTTGTCCTTAGGTGAGAGGTATGATCTTCGTCCTCTTGCATCTTGACTACAATATCGTCGACATATACTTCTACCTTCTGGTGCAACAAGTCATGAAATATGGACGTCATGGCGCGTTGGTATGTGGCACCAGCATTCTTTAGGCCGAACGACATTACCACATAATAGAAGTTTCCATATGGAGTTTGGAAGGCGGTCTTTCTGGCGTCCGAATGATCCATTTTTATTTGGTTATATCCGTTGAATCCATCCATGAAAGAATATCTCCTCTTCCCTCCTGTTGCATCTAGCGTCATATCAATGTTTGGAAGCGGGAAATCGTCCTTCGGACATGCTCGGTTCAGGTCTCTGTAGTCTACGCAGCATCTGACTTTTCCATTCTTTTTTGTGACGGGTACGATGTTGGCTAGCCAAGTGGGGTGTTGGATAGGCTTAATAAACTTGGCTTTAAGCAATCGCTCTATTTCTTCTTTTATCGCGAGTGCGGTAGCTCTAGGGAACTCTCGGCTCCTTTGTTTGACGGGCTTGAACTATGGCGAGACTCCAAGATTGTGTACCACTAGGTTGATATCTAGACCTGGCATTTCGTCATAGTCGTAGGCAAATACATCCTTGTAATCCTTGAGTAGCGCGATCAGAGCTGCCCTCTCTTCTTCATATAGGCTCTTGCTTGTTGTGATAAGGCGCTCATCTTCTTGTGTCCCTATGTTGACTTCTTCTGTCCCATCCAGAGTGAGGTCCTCTGGTTTTCGCTCTCTGGTGGTCTTGACGGTAGCCTCTATCAATTGGTCTCGTAGCTCATCATCGTTAATTGTGTCATAAGGGAGTTCCGCTAGGCCCTATTCTGCGCTTTCATCGGGAACCTCCGCTTCCGTCATTTTTGTATCAGCGTGATCTGATTCATCTGCGGGTGCTTCCTCGGCTAATTGCTATAAGCGGTATACATGCCCCTATCTGGCTTGGAAAAGCGTTGAAAACTGGGCTGCTTTTCTTGTTTTCTCTTCTTCACCGCCGGTAATACCAGTCTGGAAGGGCTAAACACGGACTTGACCGGCTTCGGTTTCTCCTCCTCTCCCCATTTTGGTAACGGGGTAAGTCGTACTTCGAGCATCTCATCCTCTTCTTTTGGCACGTCGTAGAAAATTGCATCCGCCATATATGCTCCCTCTGGATCGAAGGGGTTGCTTGTGGCGGGGATTCAGTACCGTTTGCCTCCAATATTGGTTTTTGCGCATTGGTGGTATGTCGACGCAACTACCTTGTGGTTGAGCAGCAAGCCTCTCCCCAACAACACATGGAATGTGGTATCGTCTTCTAGTACATAAAATGGTGTATGTCCTCGGATGGGGCCAACCTTCATGACCAGGTTGACAATCCCAATGGTTGTCTGTGCGTGGCCTCCAAACCCTTTAACCGTCGTAGCCCGCATTCTGATCTCAGACCGTTGCACTCCCAGAACTTCTAGTGTGTGTACCGAAATTAGGTTCAAAGACGCGCCTCCATCAATAAAAGCTTTCTTCAGTGGTTGCATGTTGATGTGCGTTGTGAGGTATAGAGGTCTGAGGTGCTCCCCCGGGTAACAAATATCTTCATTTGTAAATACGATTGCTTCCTTGGGAAGGAGACCGCAAGGCCTCCCTGATGCTATGGCTGCAATATCCTTAGACGCTTCTTTGACCTGATCCTCGTTGAAGCCGAGCGAGTCGAAGAACTGTTGAGCTAGTACCGTTTTAGTGAACTGGCTAGCCACGCTGTCTGTGTTTGCAAATGCTAGGTTCTCTAAGTCAACCACGCATGCTTTCCCTTCGTGATCATCCCACGGCTTCCAGTCATCTCCGCTTGGGTCATGGATGAGCATCATGACTTGATTTTGGGTCGCCTTACCACCCTCCGGGTTACCCATCTCAATCTCGCTGATTTCTAATTTTTTCTGGAACATTCTTCGAAGGTTAAAGCAGTCAATTGTGGGGTGTTGTACCCTGCGGTAGAAGTGGAAATATCTGGCATTGTTTGCGTCAATGGTGCTCGGATCCATCTTTGTTGGAGGCAGTTGAACTTCTTTGTTCGCTATCCATTGTTCTAAAAACCATACGATCTGCTCCTTGTTGCAGGGCAAGGGTGGTGGAAGCGCCTGTGTTCCCCAACCCTCTCGGTTATTATTCGCGCGAGTGTTTTTGGGTACGGTTGATACAGTGTTAACCGAATTTCGCCAGATGTAGTCTGAGCTTGGTTCCTCGATGCAGTCGGCGATTCTTGCGGCTGCTTCTTCTAGTTCCACGAACGTTGACCAGACTTTTCTTGAAGGACGGTGTCATTCCTCGTACACAGATTTACACTAAAGATTCCTCCTTAACATCCTCGTGGCAATCCAGGGTGAGGAGGCGGAATCTGGCAATATACTTCCCTATTTCCTCGCCTGGGCGCTGGTTGCACTTGCTCAGGTTGATGGTCGTGACTTTCCTTTTTGCTGAATAAAAATTTCTAAGGAAGAGTGTGGACATGGTTGTCCAGGAGACGACGCTCCCAGGCCTCAGTTTATCGTACCATGAGAATGTTGTGTCGGTTAACGACTTTGGAAATTCTCTAGACATAGTTTCCCATCGGTTGCCCGATCATTCATAGAGGATAGGAATTAGCGGATAGGAATTGGCGGATAGGAATTGGCTGAGGTGTTACCCTGGCCGTTGTAGACTTTGAACTTTGGTGATGTGTAATCCTCTGGATACTGATACTCCGCGATTTTGGGGGTATAAGGGCTCGCCATGAAATTGTAGTTGTCTTGTTTTACGACTCTGTAATTCATCTCTAAGTATATTGCCACTGCCTCCCGTGTCATAGCTATGGGTTCCTCCTGTTTCTCTTTCGCATTCTCCGTTGTTTCTTTGAAGTTTTTTGCCGAGTTGGATGCCTTCATGAGATTTCTCAATTCCTTCTCCCTGCATATGTGGTCTTCTAGCTCCTTTTGTATTTCTTTGGTAGAAGGCTGGGTAGGTGCCGCCTCCTCAGTTTCCTGCTGTCTGTCTTCTTCACGAGAAGCTTCTGATTTTCTTACTTGTGTGATCGGGTCTGTTACAATTCCCACTCTCTCGCCTTCAGGGTTGAGCAGAGGGATGTTTAGATTCTCTATCGCGTCTGAGTTGGCGCCTCCTGGGTGTGTCATGGTGAGCTAGGCACGAGCCTCTAGGTGTGGTCGCCAAATGTTGAGGGGTGAAGTTGATTTTGGTCCTACCCGTACTAGCTTACACCAAATGACCTCACACTTCCAAATGTGGTAAGAGAGAGAGAGTTTCCTTTCCATTGTACCTTGTCCTTTATAGCCTTTCCTGAAAGTCCCTCTTTTTACTACATCATGACACATGTCCTAACTTCTCTTAATTACCCTTAATGCCATTCTTTAACATAACCTTTCCCTTCTTCATTAATTCCTCCCTTGTCCTTCCATCTTCATGGGTATTTCCTACTTGGACTTGGGCTTCCCCAAGTCCCCATACCACAACCCAAACTCATCTCTATTCTTAGAGGCACCCCCAACTCATTAAGGGGTTATTTTTTCATGTATCAACAACTACAATCGTAAGATTGGCTTGAGATTAATTTCTCCGATAGGCAAGATAGAATAGTAGTCATAAACATCTTCGTCTCATCGTTTGTGATTCCACAATTTCTTGTTTCGTTAATCGATTGAGATTATTTTGAGGTGATTGATAATACTAGGCCGTTCTTCGGGAATATAAGTCCGGGTTATCAATTGGTTCATGTTCACCTTGATTTATCAAAAGACGAACAAAAACTCGTAGGTATATCTGTGGGAGATAGATTTATCTATTCAATAGACTTTTTTGTGTTAGACAGATTTGTTTATCAAGTCTTCGACTTTGGGTAGTAGAAACTCTTAGTTGTGGGTGAGATCAACTAAGGGAATCAGGTGCTTAGTATCCTACTGGGATCAGAGACGTAAGGAGCGCAACTGTACCTTGAATCAGTGTGAGATTGATTAGGGTTCAACTACAGTCCAGACCGAAGTTAGCTTTGTAGTAGGCTAGTGTCTGTAGCGGCTTAATACAGTGTGGTGTTCAAATCTGGACTAGGTCCAGGGGTTTTTTCTTCATTTGCAGTTTCCTCGTTAACAAAACTTCTGGTGTCTGTGTTATTTCTTTTCCGCATTATATTTTGTTATATAATTAAAATATCACAGGTTGTGCATTGTATCGATCAATTGGTAAATCCAACCTTTGGTTGTTGATTGAAATTGATTGATCCTTGAACATTGGTCTTTGGTACTGTTCAACTTATTTCTCTTATATTCAATCAGGCTCGCAAATTCTTATTTGTTTGATTGCGGATTGAATTGAGAGATTGAGATATAACTCTTTGATATACTTTTCTTAAGATTGAGTTTGACTGTATAGTTGATTCTCTTAAAAGTATATTGGAGTTAGTCCATATAGATTTCTAAGCAAAATATTGGGTGAGGTTGTTAGACCCCCGCTTTTTCAATTGTTATTAGAGCAGGCAAGCTCGTTTAAGACCTCATAAGTCTCTGTTTGTAGCGATCTGACTCTATGCACAGAAGTGTTATCTCAATAAACGTACCACCAGTCTTCGATGGATCGAATTACTTATGGTGGAAAATTGTGATGCGTGCCTTTCTTCAAGCGCGTGATTTTCAATCATGGGTTTACGTGGTTAATGGCTATAGTCCTCCAGTCGTTACAATAGGCACTGTAACGGTTCCTAGGGATATATTGGTGATTATGATGCTGCCGAGATTCTTGCTGCGAAGCAAAATTCTGACGGGTTAAATGCAATCATCCATGCCATTACCCCAGATCTTCAGCATCATGTGACCACTTGCACAAAGTCTAAAGATGCTTGGGATACTTAGAAACCGTATTTGAAGGGAATACCCATGAAAAGGAAGCTAGGCTTCAAATCCTAAATTCTGATTGGGAAAACCTTCGTATGGTAGATGAAGGTTCATTTGATGAGTTTAATCACAAAGTGTCTAAAATTGTTAATGCATCTTTTGCAAGACTATTCCTAAAAAGTACATTGTGATGAAGATTCTCAGATCTCTGCCATCTAGATACAATTCCAAAAAACACGCCATCATTGAAGGAAATAACCTAGATGTGATTTCCACAAATACTCTTGTTGGGAAGTTAAAGATCTTTGATCATGAGAATATATCCAAATCGGGAAAGGATGTTGCTTTCAAGGCACAAAAGAACACTAAATTACTTGATAAAAGTAAAAGTGTCGGCATCTCTGATGATGATCTTTCTGAGACTGATTCTTCAGATGAAGATCTTGTTAAGTCAGTCTCATTGATCACAAGACAGTTTAGAGATCTTCTTTTGAAGAGAAGTAAACGGTACACAAAAGACAAACCTAAGTCACCAGTTAAACCCCATAATCGTGTTCCTCCTAAAAACAGGGATACTGACGATACTGATGACGAGGATATGCCACAGTGCTTCAAGTGTAAAGGTTTTGGTCATTTTTCAAATGAGTATCCAAATCATAGAAAGTACACTGGAAACAAAGGTCTTCTGTAACTCTTGATGAAATGTTTGATCATTATGATTCTAATGAAGACGAAAAATCAAATGTTGCACTCTTCTGTGAAAACACCGATTTTGATAACCTGTAGCAATACGTTCATCAACCTCCATATTCTTCCAGAAGAAACTTCGACCACATTGGAGGATAAAATGAATTTCTCTCTACTCTCTAGAAACTCTTTTTCTAATTTTGCAGGTTCCACCGTATGTCTATCAACCTGCATAGATGAGATGTATAAACCTTCCTCCAGTTTGACATGTTCTTATTGTACTCTCAAAGATCATGAGTTATCGAAATGTTTCAAGTACAAACATAAGATAAGATATGTCAACAAACTTCAAGGAAGAGAAAATCGATTAGCTAACAAGATCAAACTTGTTCAAAAATCGAATAAGGTATGTAATCTTAGTTACTCTTCTGAGAAGTTAATATCCAAAGATGTGTCTAGACGATATTGGTCTGAACAGTCTGGGAAACAGAGAACTAAGAATTTCATTCAAGAAATGTATGGTGGACAGATTTTTGTTCACCCCAGTACAAAATAATTGTGTCGGTTAAGTGTCTTGTCTCACGCGCCTGGTTCAAAAGAGACAAGAGTTGGCACTCCAAAGGCTTTAGAAAAAAGTGTTCTTTCTTGTTTTTGTTGTTAATTTAGTTTCTTTTTGAAATTCTTCCATCTTTTCATACCTTATTGATATTGAAAGGACTATTCTCTGTTTTATCAATAAAAGAGGGGTAAAATAGACAACTCTTCCTTTTATAGGGTAAGAGTTTTGTGTACGTGAATCCTTTAAGTGTATAAAGGTTCCGTAACCCTACATTCCTTTTTCCTTCCCTAGAAACTCTTTTATCACAAGTTTGCTTGTAGAGCTTATTCTGTGAATTTCCTCTTACAAACCCATATTGTTATGGAGACTCCAAGCATCATAACTTCTGATGGAAAAGATGTTAATATGATTGTTAAGCCATATCATGAAGGAAAAAGACATTTTTCCTGTTCACTCAAACTTGAAAAGAAAAAGGAGGAATGTGAGAAAACCAAGAGTTGTCCCTTCAAATATTCAGAAATTTTCTGGTGTTCTTGAAGAATTGAAGGTATTAAGAAAGGAAGTGCAGCAAATAAAGGATTTTGTGTTAAGACTCTTGAGATTCAAAAGGCCCTGGTTCGACATCAGTCAAGAAGGTTTGTTGATATCAACTCCTATCTTCATGAACCTTATGTCCCAATGTCTGTTGACGACAAGGAGTTCGGGGACGATAAAGAATTTTTCAAAGGTCTTAATGTCTAGGAAACTTCTTATGAGAATTTATTTTTATGTTTTAAGAAGGATAACTAGGGTTTGGAAGAGCAATTATTGTGAGTACACATAGCTATTTCCAACGATTTTCATCTTGCAATGTTTTTAGATTTATTTATTTAAATTCTAAAGTTTATTTGGAAGATGATTTTGCAGTATCAATCTTTATGGTTTTATATATTGCAAATTTTTATGGGATATGTGTGTTTGCGTCCGTGAACTATGATTGTCCCATACGGTCAAAAGTTAAGTCTTTCATATGTCATTATGCAAGTATTGATAAAAGATTGAATGAACTTTTGACAAACAAAAGTTAAGCCTTTTATGTCATTATATATGCAAATATTGATGGAAGAAAGGATGAACTTTTGTTTACAAAGATTAATTTTATTATATGTCATTGTGCAAATACTCATGAAAAATAGAATGAATCTTTGTTTCTTCTGCAATATTGATCTTCCCTGATCCATATCTTTATGTAAATATTGTGCGGCTCCGTAAGTTCTGTTATGTGAGCATTTCCGATTAAATTAATCATGGGTTCTCTTGTGGTTAATTTAATTGAGTATTTTGGATACAAAATCATGTTTCATGTGATTTGTTAATGTCCAAAGAAATCCTTCTTTTCTTGTGAAAGTAAGGTCACTCTTATTGTTCTTTCGGGAATGACATTTTATGGAGGATAGTTCTTAATTGAACTTGTGCTTAATTGTCAAATCTTTGTGGGAGTGCGGCTGTGGAATATTATAGGGGTTATCTTATATCTTTATAAACTCCTTGATGAATGCATTTAGTCACGGCTATATGATTGCATCTAAAAAAGCTGATATGTGCTTTTCATTCGGTCATGAAGTATCTCTATGGAAATTTAATTAGGATCCCACTAATTTTCGTACCTTTGCCAATTTTATTGACAAAAAAGGGGGGAATTAATGTGTAGTTCACAGTGCAAATACATATGGTTTACAGATCATTATGTAAGGGGGGGGGGGGCGGTTTTCATGTGAGATGAAGTATTGACTAAGGGGGAGCGATACATATCACCGTAGTATTGTTGTCGAAGTTGTGATACAATTGAATATTGATGTTGTGTAATAATACTATGACACTGTATACCAATGATTGAGAGTTATTTTTTTCTCATTGTTATAGATACGGATCTTCAACAACGATGATGCTGAATTGAACATCTTTAGAATCATTGGAGTACTTGGAAGTAACGAAGATTTCGAGTAATGTAGAAGAACCAAGGAGATCAAGCATTTGGATGAGAAGCTACAAAGTTTATTTATTTTTTATTTTATATGTATTGATAGTTTTGTCACAAAAATTGACTAAGAGGGAGATTGTTAGAGCATTGCTCTGTCGAACTGGCAAGCGTTGCTATCTCAAGTTTAGTTTCCAAAACTATAAGTCTTCATTTCTAGTCTACTTATAGCTAAGTCTCGGATTATGATAATAAGTGTAGTTGAGCTCTAGACTCCACGGCGTTCATCAAATGAAGACGAAGAACTACTCAAGGAACTTGTGGAACTTCATCGACAAAAGGTATGTGGAGACTTGAACTTATCTATCACTCAAAAGTCTATCTTTCAATCTCCTATTTTGAGACAAAATTCGTATTGTTATATAGACTTCGATTATACACATTTGCTATTTCAAGCTGAGTTTATCTCGCTTATCTATTTCTCGAAATATGTGTCAGTAAGCTTTCGCTTTGGCCAAGTTCATCTTTACTCGTGACGAAAATCATATTGATTATTTCAATAACTTGAAAATCGCTTTGATGAAAACAGTTTGTGAATAACGACTATTTTAACATCCTCTAAGAAAGTTTCAATGATTGAAATGAGAGTTTAGAACAAGTAACCATGTTTGGATATAAACATAGTGTGTTCTCACATTTGTGTAAAAGTCCAAAACCGGGAACCTAAAGTATGCGTACCCGTACGCGTACCGGCGGTTGTTGGAAATCCGGGCAAGTATGCGTACCCATACACATACTGTCAGAAGTTTCACGTCCGTGAATTTTTGCTGGAGTTTGGATGAGTGAATAGGTATGCGTACCCGTAGGCGTACTGGCATAACCAAACTCGTTCTGGCTACTTAGGTATGTGAACCCGTTTGCATACTTAAGTAGGTTACTTTCTAAAATCGATTTATTCATGAACTAAAACATTTATATAATAAGGATTGTAATCTTTCCAAACCATGGCTATAATGTTCATGAATTGATTCGAGTGAATCAAAATCGATTTTGCTTCAATTGTGTCTTGTATATGTCTATGAGATCTAAGCAATTGAACAACTCTCAAACTAGTTCATTTGAGTCATTCGAACTAGTTATGGTGAAGATGAATAAGGTTAATATGAAAGTGCTCATATGGTTAACCATTGGTTAACTATTGTTGAACCGACTAAGTGTACACGTTTAGGTACGGTTACTCAAACCTAAATGAAGGTGCATTTCATTTGTGTATAAAAAGCTAAGTTCGATCTAACGGTTGAAAGATATTACTTAAGTACTGAGTACAATTAAAGTAGAGCATGTCACCTAGCCATTTCCACACAATCTCATTGTGATTACAGTTCCACAATATATGTTCTAAGTTTTCTTCATCATTTTTACAAAAGGGACATCTAAAAGCAAGGCTGAAATTTCTCCTTTTCATGTTTTCATCAGCAGAGCATATCTTTCTTTTCAGTTTCCCACATTACTAGAGCATAGGAATTGACTTAATCAAAATAGAATGAAAGACTTGGATATTTAACTTAGTAGTTTAATTATTAATCTTTTTGTTAGCCAAATTCTAGTTTGTTTCTTGTGACATAGGTAGATAGCATATGGTTTGTATGCTTGCATGGATATGAATTTGAAGTTGAATTATGGAAATCACATTTTCAGTTAAGAGTGTCAATTTGACTCAAGATTTTACTTGTTAAATACTTATTTTTTTGAAATCCTAATAAGACTAGGAACACTGCCCATGTTGTAGCATGTTGTATATATCGAATGGGTAAGCCAAAGAAAAAATAAATAATGGTAATGTTTCATTGGTTAGATTCATAGTAACATCAAAAATTGAAATTCTTAGGTAACTGTCTCAATTGTGTACATATAGTAGGCACCTTGAATCAATGATAACACCCCATTTTTATTAGTAGCCTTGTTCTTGGACTTGGAAATTTTCACATATAGTTTGCATGTTGATGTAGATTCTACTTAAATTTATTAACCAGTTGTCATGTATCTCTACTATTGCAGTACTGTTAGTTGCCAGCTAGGAGTGCCCTTGTATGTAATCTAGGTGCGTTAATCATTTCTTATTTGTACACCGTTACAGCTTTAACTGTTATGTTACTTAACAGTTATTTCCAGATTAGAGTACGACTGGTTATGTGACAGTTGTAGAGTAGTGAGTGGTTCTTTCTTTGTAAGGGTTTGTTGTAAGAAAGAAGCGAGTTCTCTTTAATGAATAAGAAGATATTTCTAGTGTAGCCATAGTTATAGAATTTAGCTTTGAAAAGACGAGGGTACCCAAATATACCTCAATCTAAAACTTTTCCACCTATAAGTCCTTTCTCCGAAAATGATTGTCTATGCACTGAGTTGAGATAATACAACTAATCGGTTCACACTTTGGGTGACCGTCTATGGATACGAGATCGAGACAATACAACAACAAAGTATGTTTACTTGATAAATGGTTCGGACTTAACCAAACACAATATGATTACTATCAAGTAAATATGAATTAACGTTTGTGTATTTTACTTCTAATTATAATAAAAACAATTATAATTGCTGAAATAGAAAAGTAAAAGACACAGCAAGATTTTGTTAACGAGGAAACCGCAAATGCAGAAAAAACCCCGGGACCTTGTCCAGAATTGAATACTCCCAGGATTAAGCCGCTATACAAAATCAAACCAACTTCATATAGTTGAGACCAAGCAACTAAATCTATAGTTCACCTAGTTCCGTCTGTATTCCCTCGCCTCCAACTTGTAATAAGTCACGTACTTGGAACAATTCCTTTGGTTCGTATTCCAAACAGTTAAGGAACAACAAATCTGTTTGGTAACAACTCTTTTCAACCAAGTGATGTGAGTTCGACAAAAGGATCTTCTGTTTATCCCAATAAACTCCTTTGTCAGGTCCTTAGATCTATCCAATAACAACTACCAAAGTAATTGTCAAGATATTTCAATCAATACTTTGAATCACAAATAATTGTATTGATGTAGATCTACTTAGCTGATCAATCCAATCTACCACAAGGATAAACTGATTATAGTTGGATCCTCTTTAACCGAAACAAGTATTGTGCACACCAAAGATTATGAACCCAAATCAGAAATCTTCAAAGTATTCTTAGATCTTCAATAAACACCTTCACACAATCAACTTGAATCTCTTGCGATCAATCACGCACAGAACGGAGTCTGTTAACAATGGATTATCACAAGACGTCTTTAGATCTGCAAACAGTCTAAAGATCCTCGTCGAAACTTCGATCTAGTTTGAGTGAATCTTATATCAGAAGAGAAGATTCTCAAGCATAAACAAACTAGATGCAATCAAAGTTCAACAATAATTAGTCAATCAAATCAATCGAAAACTAATAATAAACCGCAATTATCTAGTTTCCCACCAACGGGAATAATAGATCTTCTCAATCCCAAAGAAGTCTTTAAACCGAGCGGCCGTAAGAGATTTCGCCTAATTAGGTTACTTTCCTCTCCGAATAGGCGGCTCCACCAGGAACAACACAACTGGGTAGTTTTGTTGACTCTGAGGATTAGTTTGCTCGAAATGCAAACTTTGATATTTATAGACCAAGGAAGTTTGGACACCAAGGAATTTCCAAAACCAAAAATATTCTCAAGATATGCAATATATTCCAAATTCGGTTTCCATAATTCCTGGAAATGCTTTGTCCAAAAATTGACCGAAAATATCTTAGAAAATCTCCAACTAGTAAATGCACATTACTAATTTTCATTTTCCAGAAAAAAAATTAAAAACCTTAATTAAAAGATTCTCAATTTATTTTTCGATTCGGGATTTTACTTTAGCTATTAAGGAGTATCTTTGAACAATAAAAGATAAGCGTTACTGCACATGTTCAAAGTGTGTCGACATCTTAACTTTGTAAGTCCTCTTTCATACTTACAATCTTGAAACCGATTTGCCACACTTACAAACAAGTTTAGAGTTGGTTCATCTGACTTTCAAGAACTATGTGATTGATCAAGAACACTCAATCACCACTCATAGGTTTCATGGTTCTACCAAAATAAGTTTCAGTTCTACCTCCATGTGAGTACTGGATTTAGTCACACTAGCTTTCCAAAATTTCGGTTGTCTAGGTACTAGGATCGGTTCGCACATATATATGGTATCTAACTTGTATTTGTTGCACATGTCCATAGGATCGGTTCCCAATGTCTAAAAACGTGTTACACATGTTCATAGGATCGGTTCCCAATATCTAGAAACGTGTTTCACCTCTTACAAGCATTGATTCCCCTCTTGTGATCTGTTGCACCTCTTACTAGGATCGGTTCCCCTTTGCCTAGAGTTGGTCATATTAATAACACTAAATCGATCATACCATCTCAGGTGATTACTTAAGATCGGTTTCACTAATGAAAGTCATACCAATACAAAAGTCAGGCCTTGTGAATACTTTTACCAAGAACATAACACAAGTCATGAGCGGTTATACTAATCACACATATTGGTAGTTCAAAAGATATGCAATGAATAACAATACCAATAAGCCTAGCGATTTCCCTTTCGATTCACAAAATAATTTCATGAATTTACTTCCTTTAAAAGAATGTAAAACATTGTTTCCTAGGATGAAATCTTCACCTCACACCCATACATAATCACAATAGCATTCAAACGATTATGTCGATGTCTTATATACAAAGTTTAACAGTTAAGCAATAAACCTCGTATTGTATTCCTTAATACTATTCTAACTAGAGTATAATCATTCATGCTTCGCAGTTATGTTTTCAATATGCATGACTTGAAAGATACGTTAAGAAATGAAACAGTTCAAGCCAAATATCACTAACCTCAAGTGGAAGGATGATGTTGTCATTGTAGCTCCTTACTTCTTCACTTCTTCAAGTCTTCGTAATACTTGTAATGACATCCCAATACTTTCAAGCTAACCTATACGAAGTTGACTTTAGTACATAATCAAGCGACTCTTTAAATGAGTTTTGGTTCACTAAAGTATGACAACCAAACTTGACATACCAACGCTTGGTGGGTTCAACCGAGCTATGCTCTAATAAGCTTAATTTCTTCATCTGAATTATATTCAGATCCATCTTTTATCATCATGGGAGGATTCGATGCGCCAACCTGTAAGGATTTAACAGAAAAATTTGATAAAGAACAATCTCAGATTGACTCTCTTCAGTCACAATTCAATACCCTAAATGGGAAGGTGGATAACCTTACACTACAGATGGTGACTAAAGATGATTTACAAACTCAGCTGCGTTCTCAATTTGAACTATTCTTAGAGAAGAAAAATGATAATCAGGAAAGACAAGAAGCGATTCCTGAATCAAGTACCAGAGTGGCTCAAGATAGAATTCACCATCATGATACAGGTGAGTCAAATTCTAACCAATCTGAAACTGTTCGTGAGCCGATTCAACGTATACCCAAGCTTGATTTTCCTATATTTGAAGGTGAAAATCCTAGACGCTGGATTCAAAAGTGTGGACGTTACTTTCTTCTTCATAACATCAGAGATGAAGCTCAGAAGGTGACAATGGCATCTATGCATCTTGATGGTACGACAGATAAATGGCTTCTTAATCTTCAATCTGTTAGATCTGTTTATTCTTGGTTTGAGTTAGCTGAACAAGCATGTGTTAGATTTGAAAACCCTGCTAACGAGAATATTGTAAGCATCTTTAATAAGCTGTCTCAAGTTCCTTCAGTTGATTTCCTGGATTACCTGAGATTTATTTTTGATGAGCTATATTGGAGGGTTGAAGGAGGAAATTAGACACTCTGTCTTCATGTTTTATCCTACCAGCTTAATGCATGCATTTTTTCTTGCCAGAATGCAGGAGCAAACACTTACAGTTCAACCAAAAACTGTCAGACCCACCCAAAAAATTTTCTCTCCTCTTAGACCATCTCCTCCACCAATTTTTCCTCCTAAATCCAACTGTTAGAGAATTGCTCGGTCGAACTCGCATGCGTTGCTATCTCAAGCATGTTTGTCAATGTTAGTGATCAAACTATATGTCTTGATTTCTAGCCTATTATATCTACAGGTCTCGGACTAGGATAGAAAGTGTAGTTGAGCTCAAGACTCCATGGAAATCATCATACAAGACGAAGGACTACTCAAGGAACTGGTGGAACTTCATCGACTAAAAGGTATGTGGAGACTTGAACTTATCTGTCACTCAAAAGTATATTTACTCTATCTCCTATTCTTGATACAAAAGTCGTTTTGATATATAGACTTTCATTATACACATTTGCTATTTCGAGTTTAACTCGCCTATCTATTTCTCAAAATATGTGTTGGTAAGCTTTCAGTTTAGCCAAATTCATCTTTACCTAGTGACGAATGTCATGTTATGTTTCAATCACTTTGGAAATTGCTCTGACGAAAAATGGTCTGTGAATAACGACTATCTAACATCCTATGAGAATGTTTCAATGATTGAAGAGAGTTTAGATTACATAACCATTGGTAGGATATAAGTATTATTGTGGAAACACATATATGTATAAGTCCTTATTCCTTGAACCAAAGTTTGCGAACTTTGTTGATCAAGAGAAACGGAATGTGGCGTGAGCCAAGTCCGAGAACTGGCGGAAGTTCTCGACCCGAGAATTTCTGCTGGAGTTTGTGAACTCCTTCCGTGAGCTTAAGTCTGCAAACCCAGTCCGCGAACTTGAGTAGGTTATATCTAAAATCAGTTGTTCTTGAACTCATGTTTATATAAACTAAGGAATGATTTTGCAAACCGTGGCTATAAAGTTCATGAACCGATTCGAGTGAATCAAACCGTTTTTGCTTCAATTGTGTCTTGTGTAGTTACATAAGATCTAAGCAATTGAAAAACTCTCTAACTAGTTCATCTGAGTCATTTGAACTAGTTATGGTGAAGAAGAATATGGTGGATATGAAAGTGGTCATATGGATAACCATTTGGTTAAATACTGTTGAACCAACAAATTTTAATGTTTGGGAACGGTTACATAAACCAAAAATTGGACATTTCATTTGTGTGTAACAAGCTAAGGTTTCGATCCAACGGTTGTGAAATGCTAGCTTGAATCTAATCAGGTTTTCATCTAATGGTGAATATTGAATGCTTTGTTACCAAGCTAACATTGATTGCGAACCCTGATTTGAAAGACTATATAAGGGAGAACTCTAGAAACTGGGAAACCTAATCCGCACACCTTCTGTGTGATACTAATTGTGCGTTGTTCAATCAATTAGAATATCCGACCTTTTGGTTGTTGATTTTAAATTGATTGACACTTGGATATTGGTCTTTGGTACCATCCAAGTTATCTCTCTAGTGCTTGATAAAGACTCGCAGATTTCTATTTGCTTTAGTATATATCAAATCGAGAAACTGAGAAATAAACTCTTTGATATACCTTTTATCTAGATTGAGTCTGACTGTCTAGTTGATTCTATAGAAAGTATATTGGAGTTTGTCCATAAAGATTGCTAATCGAATTGTTGGTTGTGGTTGTTGTACCCCCTTTTTTTCAATTGGTATCAAAGAGCAGGCAAAACGTTCAAGACCTCACAAGTCTGTGTTTGTAGCGATCTGACTCTATGGACAGAGGTGTTATCTCAATTAACGTACCACCAGTCTTCGATGGATTTAATTACTTATGGTGGAAAATTGCTATGCGAGCTTTTCTTCAAGCACGTGATTTTCAATCATGGGTATATGTTGTTAATAGCTATAATGCTCCCGTCGTGGAAGTTGGAGATGTAAACGTACCCAAGCATATTGGTGAATACACCCCTGCCGAGATAAATGCTGCAAAGCAAAATTCCGACAGTTTGAATGCCATTATAATGTTATTACCCCAAATCTTCAGCACCATGTGTCAAATTGCACTAAGTCGCAAGAAGCTTAGGATATCTTAGAAACCGTTTTTGAAGGTAATGCCAGTGAAAAGGAAGCTTGGCTTCAAAACCTTAATTTCGATTGGGAAAACCTTCGTATGGCAGATGAAGAAACATTTGATGAGTTTAATCACAAAGTGTCTGAAATTGTTAATGCATCTTTTGCATTGGGTAAGACTATTGCTAAAAAGAACATTGTGATGAAAATTCTCAGATCGCTGCCATCCAGATACAATTCTAAGAAGCATGCCATCGTTGAGGGAATTAACCTTGATAATCTCTCCAGAAATACACTGGTTGGGAAGCTTTAGATCTTTGATCATGAACATTCATCCAAAACTAAGGATGTTGCGTTCAAAGCACTAAAAGACACTAAATTACTTGATAAAAGTAAAAAAAAAAAAAGTGTATATCTCTGAAGATGATCACTCTGAGATAGATTCATCAGATGGAGATCTTGATAAATCAGTCTCGATGATCACAAGACAGTTTAGGGATCTTCTGCTGAAGAGAAGTAAATGGTTCTCCAGAGATAAGCCTAAGGAATGAGTCAAACCTCATAATTGTATTCCTCCTAAAAACAGGGAAACATATGAAACTGATGATGAGGATATGCCTCGGTGCTTTAAGTGTAAGGGATTTGGTCATTTTGCAAACGAGTGTCCAAATCGTTGAAAATACACCGGGAACAAAGGTCTTGTTGCAACTCTTGATGAAATGTCTGACAACTATGATTCCAATGAAGACGAGAAATCAAGCGTTGTACTTCTTGGTGAAAATATTGATTTTGATAACTGTAGCAATACATACATCAATCTCAATATTCTTTCAGAAGATAACCCAACTAATCTGGAAGAAAAAATTGACCCATTTCTTGGAAACTCTGTTTGTAATGTTTCAGGTTCCACCATGTGTTTAGCTGCGTGCACATCTCAGAAGCCTGACTTTTATCTCAGTTTGACGTGCTCGTATTGTTCTCTAAAGGGTCATGAACTTTCAAAGTGTTACAAGTACAAACACCAATTGAGGCACGTCAACAAACTTCAACGAAGAGCAAATCAATTAGCAAATAAGCTTAAAATTTCTCGGAAGACCGATGAGGTATGTAGGATTTTATCTTCGTCTAAGAAGTAGTTTCCAAGGATAAACCAAGACCATTAGAGAAGAAAGTATGGTCGATTCGTTTTGATAGACAGAGGTCTGAGGATTCCTCTCAAGAGGAAAATGGTGGACAATTTGTTGTTCACCACAACGCAACTTGATTGTGTTGTTTTGGAAATCTCGTCTCATGTGCCTGATCAAAAGAGACAATGATTTTGTACCTCTTAGGCTTTAGGAAAAGTTTTCTTTCTTCTTTTCTTAGTTTTTGTTCTTCCCTGTCTATCAACAAAGGAGGGTTATTATCGATAATTCTACTCTTTATAGGGTTGAGAGTTGGACGTGTGCGAACCTGTTTAAAGGTTTCGAAACCCTATATTCCTTTTTCCTTCCTCAAAACCTCTTTTTATCTCAAGATTACTTGTTAAGTTCAATTTGTGATTTCCTCTCACAAACCCATACTTTATGGATACTCCAAGCATGATGTCTTCTGATGGAAAAGATGTTAACATGATTGTTAAGCCATCAATCATGAAGGAAAAAGAGAAATCTCCGTTATCTCCTACCTTGAAAAGAAAAAGAAGGAATGTGAGGAAGCCAAGAGCCGTTCCTTCAAACTCTCAGAAATTTTCTGGTGTTCTTGAAGAGTTGAAGGAGATGCGAAAGGAGATTCAACAAATAAAGGCTTTTGTGTATAAGACTCATGAGATTCAGAAGGCCCTGGTTCGACAACATCAACCGAGAAGATTTATTGATATAAACTCCTACCTTAATGAACCTTATGTCCCAATGGCTGTTGACGACAAGGAGTTCGGGAATGATAAAGAATTCTTCAAAGGTCTTATTGCATAGTAAATCTTCTATTTTCTTGTTTTTGTTAGAAGAATAACTAGAGTTTGGAATAACCATTATTGTGATTACACATAGCTATGTTCAACGTTTTCATCTTCATGTTTTTAGATTTATTGGTTTAAATTCTAAATTTGTTTGGAAGATGATTTTTGCAGTATTAATCTTTATGGGTTTATATATTGCAATTGTTTATGGGACATGTGTGTTTGCGTCCGTGAACTACAATAATCCCATATCTTGTCAAAAGTAAAGTCTTTCGTAAGTCGATATTCATATGTTGATAAAGGAATGAATGGACTTTTGACAAATACAAAAGTTAAGCCTATATTGTCAATTATTCATGGAAGATAGTTTAAAATCTTTTGTTTGCAAGAATTATGTCTATTGTTTGTCATTGTACAAATGGTGATGGAAAATAGAATGAATCCTTGTGTATTCCGCCGTATTGATCTTCGTTGATCCATATTTTATGTATTACTGTGAGGCTCCGTAAAGTGTCTTATGTTGAGCACTAAAACGACCAAGTTGATTATTCTTATGATTAGCTATGTTGTTGTTCCGTGAGGTACTTTATGTCGAGCATATTCAACTAAATTAATCATCTTGTTTGGTTATTTAGTTGTTGCTCCGTAAGTTTTCTTATGGAGAGCATGACCAATTAAATTGATTACTTTTGTGATTAGTTTGGTTGTGTATTTCGATTAGATTAATTATGGGTTCACTTGTGATTAATCTAATTGTATTTTTTTAGTCTCCATAAGTTCACTTGTGTTGAGCATTTTTCGATTAAATAAATCACGGGTTCTCTTGTGGTTAATTTAATTGAGTATTTTGGATTCAAATTCATACTTGTATGTGATTTGTTATGTCCAAAGAAATCCTTCTTTTCTTTCGAAATTAAGGTCTCTCTTGTTGTTCTTTCGAGAATGACATATTATGGGGGAGAGTTCTTTTTGAACTTGCGCTTAATTGCCAAATCTTTGTGGGGAGTGCGGCTGTGGAATATTATAGGGGTTATCAGTATCTTTAAACTCCTTGATGAATGCATTTAGCTTCGGCTTTATGATTGCATCTAAATAAGATGATATCTGTTTCCTTGTTTTGGTCATGAAATGTCTCTTTCGGAAATTTCATTAGGATCCCGTTCTTGTACCTTTGCCAATTTTATTGACAAAAAGAGGGAGAATTAATATGTAGTAGACACTACAAATACATATGGTTTTCGGATCTATGTAAGGGGGAGTGGTTTCCATGTGAGATGGAGTATTGACTAAGGGGGGAGTGATACATATCACCATAGTATTGTTGTTGAAATTGTGATACAATTGGACTTTGATGTTGTGTAATGATACTATGACACTGTATAACAATGATTGAGAACTATTGTTTTCTTGTTGTTATAGCTACGGATTTTCAACAACGATGATGCTAAACTTACAACCTTTGGAATCATTGGAGTACTTGGAAGTGACGAAGATTTTGAGTAATGTTGAAGATTAGGCGTGTGGAATAGGAGCTACAAAAGTTAATTTACTTATTTATTGTATTCCATATGTATTAATAGTTTTGTCACAAAAATTGACAATGGGGGAGATTGTTAGAGCATTGCTCGGTCGAACTCGCATACGTTGCTATCTCAAGCATGTTTCTCAATGTTAGTGATCAAAACTATAAGTCTTGATTTCTAGCCTATTATAGCTAAAGGTCTCGGACTACGATAGAAAGTGTAGTTGAGCTCAAGACTCCATGGAAATCATCATACAAGACGAAGGACTACTCAAGGAACTGGTGGAACTTCATCGACTAAGAAGTATGTGGAGACTTGAACTTATCTGTCACTCAAAAGTCTATTTACTCTGTCTCCTATTCATGAGACAAAAGTCGTTTTGATATATGGACTTTCATTATACACATTTGCTATTTCGATCCGAGTTTAACTCGCCTATCTATTTCTCGAAATATGTGTTGGTAAGCTTTCGTTTTAGCCAAATTCATCTTTACCTAGTGACGAATGTCATGTTATGTTTCAATCACTTTGGAAATTTCTCTGACGAAAAATGGTATGTGAATAACGACTATATAACGTCCTATGAGAATGTTTCAATGATTGAAATGAGAGTTTAGATTACATAACCATTGGTAGGATATAATCATTGTTGTGGAAACACATATATGTATAAGTCCTTATTCCTTGAACCAAAGTTTGCGAACTTTGTTGATCAAGAGAAACGGAATGTGGCGTGAGCCAAGTCCGCGAACTGGCGGAAGTTCTCGACCCGAAAATTTCTGCTGGAGTTTGTGAACTCATTCCGTGAGCTTAAGTCCGCAAACCCAGTCCACGAACTTGAGTAGGTTATATCTAAAATCGGTTGTTCTTGAACTCATGTTTATATAAACTAAGGAATGCTTTTGCAAACCGTGGGTATAAAGTTCATGAACCGATTCGAGTGAATCACACCGTTTTTGCTTCGATTGTGTCTTGTATAGTTACATAAGATCTAAGCAATTGAACAACTCTCTAACTAGTTCATTTGAGTCATTTGAACTAATTACGGTGAAGAAGAATGTGGTGGATATGAAAGTGGTCATATGGCTAACCATTTGGTTAACTATTGTTGAACCAACAAATGTTAATGTTTGGGAACATAAACCCAAAATTGGACATTTCATTTGTGTGTAACAAGCTAAGGTTTTGATCCAACGGTTGAGAAATATTAGCTTGAATATAATCAGGTTTTTCATCTAACGGTGAATATTGAATGCTTTGTTACCAAGCTAACATTGATTGCAAACCCTGATTTGAAAAACTATATAAGGGAGAACTCTAGCAACTGGGAAACCTAATCCCCACACCTTCTGTGTGATACTTGTTGTGCGTTGTTCAATCAATTAGAATATCCGAATTTTTGGTTGTTGATTTAAATTGATTGACACTTGGATATTGGTCTTTGGTACCATCCAAGTTATCTCTCTAGTATTTGATAAAGTCTCGCAGATTTCTATTTGCTTGAGTATATATATCAAATCGATAGATTGAGATATAAACTCTTTGATATACTTTTTATCTTGATTGAGTCTGACTGTCTGGTTGATTCTATAGAAAGTATATTGGAGTTTGTCCATACAGATTGTTAACCGAATTGTTGGGTGTGGTTTTTGTACCCCCGCTCTTTCACCAACCCTCTGAAACCTTCACCTACTTCTTCTCCCAAATCCCCTTCTTCTATTCCTATCAAAAGACGTACTCCTGACCAAATGAAGATTATAAAGGATAAGGGTCTTTGTTATAACTGTGATGAAGTCTATCATTTTGGGCACATTTGTAAAAGCAGCAATTATATTTGTTAGTGGGAGAAGAAATTTCTGAGGAGGAAACTCAGGTGAAAGATACAACATCTGAAGAGGACCTTACTTCCCCAGTAGAGTCTAACATGGAGATTTCTCTTCATGCCTTAACTTGTAGTTCCGTTGGAGAGACTATAAGAATCCCTGGCAGTATCAATGGCCATGCTGTATCCATTCTCATTGATACAGGAAGTACCCACAATTTTTTGGATGTTGCTCTGGCTAAATGGCTTACCTGTAATATCACTCCTACTCAACAGTTATTGGTAAGAGTGGCCAACGGTGATAAAACTATTAGTGCTGGCATGTGTTCTGGGTTACATTGGACTATGCACAACCACTCTTTCTCAGGTGATTTGAGATTACTACCTCTAGGAGGTTGTGATATTGTAAGGACCCTCAAGCTCGTCAACGCTAGTTGACTGGTCTAACGATGATCAAGAGACGAATTAACCGCTATTGACTCGATTAGTTAACGTAAATTTTAATTAATAGAAATTAATAAAACAACGATCTAGATACGAAACTAGTATTATTGAATATGTCTCGAAAAGTTATGCGAAATGGACTGCTCGAACGTGTCATTCGAATACCAGACGAAGAAGATATCATCGTATTTGTATGAAGGGAAAATTAGTCTTTTGTAGACAAGCCGACCTGGACTGCCCTTATCCATTTTCTGGGTGCCTTAATAATTTTGTTTGGCCTTATCAACCCAGATCGGGCAGATAAGCTCATTATTTCTTTCTTATTCTCTTTCTTCTTCTTCTTCTTCTCTGTTTCTCTTCTTCTTCTCTCTGTTGATTTCGATCTCAGAGATTGAGTTCTTTTGTGTGAGGGATTCATGCAAACTTTGTTAGCTTGATGATCTGAGTGAGGTGGTGATGTTATCGAAGCTGATTAGTTCTGGAAAAGCAGAGAATTGTTACTCTTTAATGACGATCGATTCAAAGGATGAACCAGTAGATTATGGATCTCGAGGTAGGCGATGACTTGTCATCAATCCAGGTGGGAACTCTGTAACCTTCTTGTAATCATTGAACTTTCTTTCTATCTACGAGCATGATGTGTTTTTTTAATATTAGTATGTACAATGTTTGCATCGAATTTAAATATGTGTGTAATATGTGTCGTGTGAAACCCCCGCAAGGAGTGACCGTGTTTCCCCACGGCTTCTTGCTATGTTCTATATAGGCCGGGGAAAGCCGGTTGAATATTACGCACTTTACATTGTTAGTAGACCGGGGAAATCCGGTTAAATATTACACACTTTACTTTTATATCTTAGTAGACCGGAGAAAGCTGGTTAAATATTACGCACTTTACTTTTTATATCTATATTAGGTCGGGTAAGCCGGTTGAATATTACATAGTAGGCCTGGGTAAGCCGGTTGAATATTATATATACTATTTTATTTTGGGGAATTCACTCGTGTGCATATTATGTTTGTTTGTCTAAATTGTCTGATCTTGATGCTAAGAACTGTGATGCATGTTAGTGATTACTTGAATGTTATTTGTTTCCATTGGGCACCCCTTTGGGATGATGTGCTCACTCGTTCCCACTTCAGTTTTCAGTAATCAGAAGAAAAGGTGCGTTCGAAGATAACTGTTTTGTGGCTTAAAGCTTTTATCGTATTAAAGATGTTGCATAGATTTTATATATGTATATTTCTGTTAGTCTGTAAAACATACATTATTATATTCATATCACTCGAGAGATCTTCATTTATATAATACCAGAGTGTATGAGTTTGCCTTTGGGATTAGCTCATGTAATTATGATTATTAGAATCGGTAATCTTGGTTTGATGCTTCATTGGCAATTAGGTTATAATCCTATTAGCTAAGAAGGTTTGGTATTTGGGGCGTCACATATATGGTGCTAGGTGCTGACTGGTTAAAGCAGCTGGGAGATGTTATGTTCAATTTCCCTACACTCAGCATCACTTTCAAACATAAAGGCAAAAAGATCAAGTTAATGGGAGCTTCAGATTCTACTTCCTGCAAAATAGTGAGTGCTGCTTCCTTGGAGAAAATTTTTCAGAAAAACCCACATGGGGTTTGTGCTCAACTTAATTCTATATCCAGTACCTCATCACCTACACTTGTTCCTTCAGCAATAGCTGATATCCTTACCAACTTTTCTGACATCTTTGATCACCCCACTCACTTACCTTCACAAAGGTCCTTGGACCACAAAATACCACTGAAACCAAACTCTGAACCACCAAATATGAGACCCTAAAAATGTCCCCACATTCAAAAATCTGTTGTTGAGAAATTGGTGCAAGAGATGTTTTCGTCTGGCATCATTCAACCTATCCACAATCCTTTTGCATCACCCATACTTTTGGTTAAGAAGAAGGATGGCACTTGGAGGCTTTGTGCGGATTATAGGAAGTTGAATGCAATCACTGTCAAGGATAAATTTTCTATCCCTGTAATTGATAAATTGTTGGATGAGATTCATAGGTCTGGGGTGTTTACCAAGATTGATTTAAAGTCTGGTTACCACCAAATCAAAGTTCACTTGTCAGACATTCATAAAACAACTTTAAGAACACATCAAGGTCATTATGAGTTTAAGGTCATGCCATTTGGCCTCACTAATTCCCCAGCCACTTTTCAAGCCCTTATGAATGACATTTTTCAACCTTACTCGAGGAAATTTATACTGGTCTTCTTTGATGATATTTTAGTTTACAACCCCAACTTGGAAGAACATGCTAAACATTTAGCTCTCACACTGCAATTGTTGAGACAACACCATCTCAAAGCCAACATCTCCAAGTGTTGTTTTGCTCAGACAGTGTTGGAATATCTAGGACACATCATTACTCAGCTGGAGTGGTTGCTGACCCGACAAAAATTTCTTGCATGGTTGACTGGCCTTTACCAACTACCTTGAAGGGGCTTAGAGGGTTTTTGGGTTTGACAGGTTACTATAGAAAGTTCATTAAAGGGTATGGATGCATCAGCAAACCTCTTTCTGATCTCTTAAGGAAAAATGCTTTCACTTGGACTCCTCAAGCTACTATTGCTTTTGAGCAACTCAAGTTGGCCATGACTACAGCTCCAGTTTTAGCTCTCCCTGATTTTTCTAAGCCTTTTATCTTGTAGACTGATGCTTCTGATCACACTATAGGTGTTGTTCTCATGCAGGAGGGCAATCCCATTGCTTACAGTAAACCTTTGGGTCCCAAGGATTGTGGTCTTTCCACATATGAAAAGGAGTTATTGGCTATTGTTCAAGTTGCTACCAGATGAAGGCATTATTTACAAGGCCATCACTTTGTCATTAAGACTGACCATCAGAGCATCAAATTCATTCTGGAGCAAAGGATTACTACCATTCTACAGAAAAAATGGCTAATGAAGCTGTTAGGATTTGATTATGAAATACTTTACAAAAAAGGTGTGGATAATAAAGTGGCAGATGCACTTTCTTGAGTAGTTTCAACTGAGGCCAGCTGCAATGCTCTACACTCTTCTACTCCTTCTTGGACTCAAGATATTTTGGACAGCTACACTGAAGACCCCAAAGTAAAGCAACTCATCTCCTCACTCCTCATCAACCCTGCTTCACTACCTCATTATACACTTAAGGAAGGAATTCTCAGGTACAATCATAGACTTTACATTGGCCAGGGCAACATTGTCAGGCACGTAATTCTTTCTTCAGTTGATTCTTCTTCTGTGGGGGGTCATTCAGGCATCCAAGCTTCTTATACGAGAGAAAAATCTTATTTCTTTTGGCCTGGAATGAAGAAGGATATTCTCCATTTTGTTAGCCAATGTGATGTTTTTCAGAGGCACAAAGGTGAGCCAATTCCTGATCAAGCCTGGAAACATATATTTATGGACTTCATTGTGGGATTGCCCCTCGGTAACAGGAAGTCAGTTATCATGATGGTGGTGGATATACTGACCAAATACAGTCACTTTATAACACTCCAGCACCCTTACACTGCTGCTTCTGTGGCCAAGGAATTCATCAGTCAGGAATTTAAACCGCATGGTCTTCCCTCTTCTATTGTGTCAGATATAGATAAAGTCTTTACCAGTCATTTTTGGAAAGATCTATTTAAGATTCCGGGGACTGAGTTGAAACTTAGTACTGCTTATTGAAAAAGCGGGGGTATAATAACCACACCCAATATTTCGATTAGCAATCTTTATGGACAAACTCCAATATACTTTCAAGAGAATCAACTAAACTCAATCTTAATAAAGTATATCAAAGAGTTATATCTCTCTTTATCGATTCAATTTTTACTCAAGCAAATACTAATCTGCGAATCTAATTGAATACAAGAGAAATCACTTGAACGGTACCAAAGACCAATGTTCAAGTATCAATCAATTTCAATCAACAACCAAAGGTCGGATTTCCAATTGATTTATTCTAACGCACAACCTGTGATATTTCAGTTATATAACAAAATATAATGCAGAATAGAAATAACACAGACACCAGAATTTTGTTAACGAGGAAACCGCAAATGCATAAAAACCCTGGGACCTAGTCCAGATTGAACACACACTGTATTAAACCGCTACAGACACTAGCCTACTAAAAACTAACTTCGGTATGGACTGTAGTTGAACCCCAATCAATCTCACACTGATCCAAGGTACAGTTATGCTCATACGACTCTGATCCCATCAGGATACTATGCACTTGATTCCCTTAGCTGATCTCACCCACAACTAAGAGTTGCCACGACCCAAAGTCGAAGACTTTAATAAACAAATATGTATCACACAGAAAAGTCTACATGAATAGATAAATTTGTCTCCCACAGAAATACCTACAAGTTTTGTTCCGTTTTTTGATAAATCAAGGTGAACATGAACCAATGATAAACCAGACTTATGTTCCCGAAGAACAACCTAGTATTATCAATCACCTCACAATAATCTTAATCGACGCGGCGAAAGAAGATATTGTGGAATCACAAACGATGAGACGAAGATGTTTGTGACTACTTTTCTATCTTGCCTATCGGAGATATAAATCTCAAGTAAATCATTACGATTGCACTCAAAACGATAGAAGATGCAAGATCAGATCACAAAACTATGAGAAAGTAGTATCGGTTTGGCTTCACAATACCAATGAAGTCTTTAAGTCGTTAACCTGGTTTTTAAGAAGAAACCTAAGGTTAAAGGAGAATCGACTCTAGCTAATACAACTAGTATCACATAGAAGGTGTGGGGATTAGGTTTCCCAGTTGCTAGAGTTCTCCCTTATATAGTCTTTCAAATCAAGGTTTGCAATCAATGTTAGCTTGGTAACAAAGCATTCAATATTCACCGTTAGATGAAAAACCTGATTAGATTCAAGCTAATATTTCTCAACCGTTGGATCAAAACCTTAGCTTGTTACACACAAATGAAATGTCGAATTTTGGGTTTATGTTCCCAAACATTAACATTTGTTGGTTCAACAATAGTTAACCAAATTGTTAGCCATATGACCACTTTGATATCTACCATATTCTTCTTCACCATAACTAGTTCAAATGACTCAAATGAACTAGTTAGAGAGTTTTTCAATCGCTTAGATCTTATGTAACTACACAAGACACAATCGAAGCAAAAACGGTCTGATTCACTCGAATCGGTTCATGAACTTTATACCACGGTTTGCATTTAGCATTCCTTAGTTAATATAAGTTCACAAACAATTGTCTTTAGATATAACCAACTTAAGTTCGCAGACTTAGTTCGTGGACTTAAGTTCCTGGAAGGAGTTCTCAAACTCCAGCAGATTTTCTCGGGTCGAGAACTTCCTCCAGTTCGAGGACTGGGTTCGCGGACTGAGTTCACGGCTCTGTTCCGGTTCTCCTGATCAACAAAGTTCGCAAACTTCGGTTCAAGGAAAAAAGGACTTATACATATATATGTTGCCACACAATTCTTATATCCAACATTGGTTATATAATCTAAACTCTCATTTCAATCATTGAAACATTCTTAGAGGACGTTATTATATAGTTGTTATTTACAAACTATTTTTCGTGAAAGTAAGTAATTTTCAAAGTGATTGAAACGTATCATGACTTTTGTCACTAGGTAAAGATGAACTTGGCCAAAGCAAAAGCTTATTAACACATATTTCGAGAAATAGATAGGCGAGATAAACTCGGCTCGAAATAGCAAATGTGTATAATCAAAGTTTATATAATAAAACGAATTTTGTCTCAAGATAGGAGATAGAGTAGGTAGACTTTTGAGTGATAGATAAGTTCAAGTCTCCACATACCTTTTAGTCGATGAAGTTCCACCAGTTCCTTGAGTAGTCATTCGTCTTATATGATGATTTCCATGGAGTTCTTGAGCTGAACTACACTTTCTATCCTAGTCCGAGACTTACCTATAGTATACTAGAAATCAAGACTTATAGTTTTGATCACTAACATTTACAAACATGCTTTGGATAGCAACGCATGCGAGTTCGACCGAGCAATGCTCTAACACTTATCACCCCCAGACTGATGGCCAGACTGAAAGAGTAAATGCTTGCCTGGAACAATACTTAAGATGCATGACTGGTTTTAAACAAAAATAATGGTTTCAGTGGATTCCTTTGGTAGAATGGTGGTATAATAATTGTTACCATACTAGCATCAAAATGAGTACATTCAAAGCTCTGTATGGTTACAATCCTCCTCACCTTGCTTTTCCCTTGCACTTTGATACTACTGTGGAAGCTGTGGAGGACTACTTGAAGAATAAGGACATTGTTTTAAACATTTTGAAAGACACTCTCTTAAGGGCTCAAGAGAGAATGAAGTTGTTTGCTGATTTGAAGAGAACTGACAGGATTTTTGAGGTGGGTGATATGGTTTATCTCAAACTTCAACCCTACAGGCAAGCTTCTCTTGCTTTGCGCAAGAGCTTCAAGTTACAGGCAAAATATTATGGTCATTTCAAGGTGATTCAGAAGGTAGGCAACCTGGCTTATAAATTACTACTACCTCCAGGCTCTAGAATCCACCCAGTGTTCCATGTATCCCAGCTTAAGAAGCAGATTGGTGTGTCTCATATCCCTTCTCCTCAGCTACCTGTGGTGGATCATGAAGGTCCGATAGTGATTGATCCTGCTGATATTTTAGCCACCAGAACTTTCTCCAGGAATGTCTCTGATATATTACAACTCCTTATCCAATTGACCAACGCCTCTGCAGAAAATGCCACTTGGGAGGATGCCACACACATTGCTGCTCACTTTCCAGATTTGTATCCTTGAGGACAAGGATATTTTTGAGAATAGGGTATTGTCATGTACCTCTACTATTGCATTAATGTTAGTTGTTAGCTAGGAGTGCCCTTGTATGTAATCTAGTGCGTTAATCCTTTCCTATTTGTATACCGTTACAACTTTAGCTTTTATGTTGCTTAGCCGTTATTTCCGAATTAGAGTACGGCTGGTTATGCGACCGCTGTAGAGTAGTGAGTGGTCCTTTCTTTGTTAGGGTTTGGTATTAAAGATGTAAGAGAGGAGCGAGTTCTCTTTAATGAATAAGAAGATATTTCTAGTGTAGCCGTAGTTGCAGAATTTAGCTTAATTTCTTCATCTGAATTCCGATTCTTGTACTGGTTCAGTACACCAGTAGCGAAATTGCTTGTGTTAAGAGTATATACAGGGTATGTCAATCACTATAGTACTTTTGTATGAATTTTGAAAAGTAGAAATGTTGAATTACACACTTTGGAGATTTGCTTAGGTCTCCAGGTTCTTGGTGATATGTAGGGAAGGATATAAAATTTGTGGATGTGTTCCTTATTTAATCTTCACGATGAGGTGTCAAGATATGTTCTCTTAGATTTCCAAGTGTTAGTATGGACGTTCCAATGCATTTGCGAGTGTTTCTATGTTGTGGGATGTGTACCAGCACATCTTTGTGGGTATAATATATGAATCCTACTTCGTGTTTCTTAAGGAAAATGATTGTTTCATTAAGATAGAGAAATTCTTGAAGTATAAGTATTTACTATCAAGCATATATTAAGATCTAATTTGTGTTTAATGTTGACTATACTTAGGTTTTTGTATTCTATTCTCAGGGAAACACGTTACTTCTTGAGTCTGGGAATCAGTTCTTATATATGGACAGTATTTGGAAACCGTTAATCTAGATTATAGAGACCTAGAGGTCCTAGTGTAGATCTTTTATTGTCCTACGTTGAAAAGTAACTAATCTATGTTTATCCTGATGATGTAAGGCGTGGATGTTTTCTGATACGTTCAAATGTTGTTTTGGGGAATCTAAAGCATATAGTGTATCCTAATGTCAAGAGATCATAATTTTATGCAATTTTGAGTCGTGCTACTAATACCATCATTTTGTGATGTTTAATAAATTCGAGGTACTAGTGGAGAGTTCATCTATCTCTAGCCTGTTTGTAAAGGATTTCTTTAGTTAAATTAAGTTTGAGATGGAAACTAATAGGAATGTACTCGTTGTGAGCAATTCCTGGATTTTGCGGTTGTATTATGAAAGGTCCCTAAGTTACTGCCAAGTATGTGGTGAGAGTTTATTGCACTTCTGGAGATCCTTGTACGATTTCACCCTGTATACCAAACTATTAGACGGTTTATTTACTTCACTTCATATGGTAGGTGCTCTAAGTTAGATCATAAAGAAGCAAAGTTATGACAAGTTGTGTACTGATTGCCTTTTAAAAAAGCGCATGGAGAAAATGGGTATCCTTGATTCTTTAAAAGTAGCACCAGGTTGGATTTTAGAGTTGGAGATATTTTTCTGGAATTTAAAGGGTAGGCTTATGGTGTTAACTCTCTCTGACAAAAAAAAGAAAAAAAAGAAAACATAAAGCTTAAACCTTTGCTTACGAACTGTGTAGTTTGTTATTTTTCAAAGTTTTGCTGGAATGGCATACAGTATTGATGATTGGAATCATAGTACCTAACTAATGACCGACTACCTTGATAAAATATAAATGTACGTAAAAACCGGTTGAGGCCAGTATGAAGGTCATCTCGATAATGATATCAGCATGTTTTAGGTATGCTTCAGGAAAAAAAAGGAACATGTTTAAGGGTCTTTGTGTTATCCCATTTAGATATTAAATCATTTGCAGTGTATTTACAATCCGTGGCAAAACTTAATAATTTGGATATACTTTGGAAACCATAATATGTAAGCATACGTGTCTGCCTTGGACATTACGTTGTATTAGATGGTAGTGTTGGTTGCTTTCCATGAATTATAAGTAGTTGACAATGTTAATAATGATATTACTTTTGGTATAAGGACCATGTACTGTAGATGTTATATTGTTAACTACCTGTAATGAGTATAGATGCATGGGTTTCTAAGAATGAATAATGAATATTTCTGTATTGCATTTTAATTTATTATTGATCGTCTATATTTCTGTTTTCCTATCATGTTGATATTGTAAGTCATCCATAAATACCATGATCATGAGGGTTAACTTTCCATGCATAACTTAGGTTGATCATTTCTCTACCGTTTGCTTTATGGATGCAAGATGATCAATAACCAAATAACTTGAGTAATTATGTTATGAATGAAAGAAAGTGTTGGTAAATTATGGTTTTGGTATATCTTATAATTTGATTGTGAAGGGAGGTATATGTACGTTCAATACGATGTGTCTAGCTTGAGCCCAGTGGTAAATCCACGCCAGTGGATGGGTAAACTTCTTATCTTAAGTTAGAGATTCTTTGACAGTATGTGTAATCTATGTAGCACTGATCTGGATTGTATATTGTTTTTGCGACTTACCTTGTCGTTTGATAGACAGTTACCATGCTAGACTTGGATTTGTGTGAGCTTATTTATGCAACGGAAGTCGTGAACAAGAAGGTTATTATAATACCGAGTTCGTTTCCTTGAAATGCTTAGATACATTTCTTTGATTGAATGTGCCAATCTGAAACATGGTTATGTTCCATTATAGGTTGGTGATGGGCATATGCTTGTCTAAAACTTCCTTTGCTCATCTATATACAGTTGAGTGTTCCTCATTTGAAACGCCAAACTCAATTATTTGATGGAGCTGCTCATTTCACTTCCAAATTTGGCAGCAGTAGTTAGAAGCTAGTTTGGGTTAGATGTGAATGTTCTAGTAGTGAGTAATCTATCATTTATTTATTTGCATGGATCTGTTTGAGGAAGTATACCCTTTAGGGAACCAGTACAGTTGACGGAAGTAAGAGAGAATAATTACTCAGGACAACATATGGTTCCCCTGGATTATAAGAAAAATTCTCATTGTAAAGTTCATTGTCGTACAACTCATAAAGAAAATGACAAGAAATCTATGCAGACACTCTATGACTGTTACTTTTGGAAGTCGGGAGAAAACATTACTAGTGTATTTCGTTTATATGAAATGTGTGATGAGACTAGATTAGAGAAATTGGCTCTAAGGTTCATTGGAACTTTTATGATGGTACAAAAATAAAATAAAATAATATGGCATACTAGCTAGAATTGCCACTACGTTCGTTTACTGTGCAGAACATATTGCACGTTTCTATGATATTAGACGCTTAACGAGTAGACTTTGGTGCTAGATTGTGCATCCGGGTAAAATGATTTGTGAATGCATGAAGATGTTATATGTTGTTTTAATCACATCTCTTGTCGATAAAGTACGCCTGATTTTGTGGACAAAATCCTTTTCTAGTGGGATAGACTGTAATACCCGTCAATTCTATTCTTTTTATGTGTGGTTAATTTTAATACTAAAAGTAGGTTTATAAATGTTTTCGGCCACTTTAGTTATAAGTGTTAGAGCACTGCTCGGTCGAACCCGAGCATCAAAACTATCTCAAGCATGTTTGCTATCTCAAACATGTTTGTCAATGTTAGTGATCAAAACTATAAGTCTTGATTTCTAGTCTACTTATAAATGTTTCGGACTAGGACATAGATTGTGTAGTTGAGCCTTATACTTCACGGTGTTCATCATTTGAAGACGAAGAACTACTAAGGAGATCTTGTGGAACTTCATCAATAAAAGGTATATGGAGACTGAAACTCATCTATCACTTGGAAAGTCTATTTCTACTCTATCTCCTATATTGATACATAAGTCATGTTACGATATGGTTTTCTATTATATACATTGAGATTTCGAGCTGAGTTTAACTCACTTACATATTTCTCGGAATATGTGTTGGCAAGCTTTCGCTTCGACCAAGTTCATCTTTTATTCTTGACGCAAGTCAAAATATGATCATGTGAAATTTCCGAGTAACATCTTACATGGTTTGTGTGATACAATCATTTGGTGTAGACTTGGAATGTTTCGTTATAATTATTTCAATAACTTGAAGATTGCTTTGATGCTAATAATGTGTGAAAACGGCTATTGTCATCCTCTAAGAAAGTTTCAGTGATTGAAATAAGAGTTTAGAACACTTAACCATTATTGGATATGACATGTTGTGTAAACTTGCACATATGTAATCCATGTCCGGGAACCATAGTATGCGTACCCATACGCGTATCTGTTGGCCTGAGAAATCCGGGAACCTAAGTATGCGTACCCATTTGCATACTGGCCTAAGGTTCATGTCCGAATATTTCTGCTGGGATTGGAAGTACGCGTACCCGTTTGTGTACTGGCGAAACCCAATCTTGGTCCGGGTATTTCAAGTATGCGTACCCGTTTGCATACTTGAAGGTTAAAGTTCTAAAATCGGTTATGTACATGAACTTAAACATTTATATAATAAGGAATGCAATCTTTGCAAACCGTGGCTATAATGTTCATGAATTGATTCGAATGAATCAGACCGATTTTGCTTCAATTGTGTTCTTGTATACTTATATGAGAATATAACAATTGAACAACTCTTTAACTAGTTTCATTTGAGTCATTTGAACAAGTTATGGTTAAGATGAATAAGGTTGATATGAGAGTGATCATATGACTAACTTCGGTTAACTATTGTTGAGCCAACATGGTGTACACGTTTAGGTACGGTTACATAAACCGATTTTTAACCGAAAAAAACGGCACAAAAAATAAAAATCAGTCTTTCCGGAAACAAAAAGGAAAAAAAAAAAGAAAAAAACTTTATTTCGTTCTTTTTACTCGGCTCTCTCCGTCTCTCTTCTCAACAGTTGAAGCTTCAGCTATGATTCAAACAGTTAATGGCGGATATCAATAATTGAATCGATTACATTCTCTTATTCGATTAGGTATGTACATGCCCTCATATCAAAATCCTTTTCAGTGCTATAATCTGTAATTCTAGGGTTCTCTAGATTTTAGGGGTTTTATTTGATTTATGTTTATCAATGGTATAGGGGTTAGCGTTTTCATCTAATTAATGATAAATTAGTTGAATTTTCATCTTTTTCATTAGGTATATAATTCGAATCTCTTAATCATTTGATTAAACTATCATGTTTTCTCCCTGTTATGCTATCATTTTTTCTTCGGATTCATACTTCATCATATTTTGATAAGATTATTGTTTTGTTGTGTTTTAATTTGCAGGGACGATTTTCAGTTTACCATGATTTTCACTGAAAAATGTATGACCTTTACTACAAAACCCCAACCCTATTTTCCGATTCTCTATTTCTTTCTTACCATTTTCTCTTCATTCATGATATTTGATTTGTTAGGGTTTACTTTGTCTTTAGTTTAATCATATTGGTTGTAGATTAGTGCATTGTTGTTCTATTTTCTGATTAGTAAACTGAATTCAATCATCCAGCAGAATTATAGGTGGAAGGTGCAATTGAGATTAAGCTCAGTGATGCGGGAAAAAAATAAATAATTACAACCATCCAGCAGGTAAGTCACATCTTATGTTTTATCTGTTCTGTACTCTGTAGAAACTCCATCATAGAGCCTCTTAATGCAGGTCACTCTAATTTGGACAAGTTTCATCAATCATCTGCTTTATCAGCGATAAAGCAATGGAAAGAAATAATATCCGCTTTTAATTTCTTTGGTTTTATACTGATAACTCTCGGAAATGGAAAATATCTGCTTTATCAGATATTTTCTCGTCAAGTTTGATTTTGATATATCCATTGTTTTTAATTTCTTCTCTCACTTTTATAATGACTTTGTGTAAAGTTTCTCATTTTCGGTAAGTGTTGGGTTTTAATAAGAAAGTCAGTAACAATGTTGTGACGCGAGGTATCAGGGACACTAGGCTATACTATTGCCCTATACACTGTAGTAAATGCATTTTATGGTCAAGTTTTTGTTTTTTTCCTTAGTTTGGGAGTACATTTCTATGATGTTTAGTTTATAATGCAAAAAGTAATTGGTGGACGTGTATTTTTTTTTGTTGCTAGGAGTTTAAGGAGTTGAGATGGATTTAAGTAATCAAGTTGTAGTAACCCCTGGTTCCTCTCATGTAAAGAAAAATGCTGAGGCTTTGGCTAGAAGAGACAGGAAATAAAGCTAGATTAGTTAGCCAAGGCCCAAGGGATCCCTGTAGGTGTTTTTTTAACTTAGTCTTTTTAGGCACATGTTGTTGCAGTTGCGAAAAGGGTGGTTACTATCTTTTTCACTGGCAAAAGGGTTTTGATGATGTCTCGAGAAATCAACCTGGTATATAGTTTTGGATGAATCAGATGTTGACGCTCTCATCAACGATCAACAGCGCTGAGGCTGACAGCCAAGCTTATTTCAGTGTTTTATTGGATCCATAAGTAAGCCATTTTTAATCTTGCTGCTTCTCATTTGTTTGTTGCTTTACCTGATATATCAATCCCCTTCACTGCAGATGACTCAGTGTTCGACCTTATCTATTTCTTTGGTACTTTTGTAGTATAAACTATTCTGAGAGTTCGCTAGAATCTCATTTAAAGTTACGCTTCTTCCATTTTGTAAATTGATTTAGTCTAGAGTTTTCCCACTTTTAGTCTGTTTATAAAGCATATCAGGTTGTCCATACTAATGCATAGAAACTATTTGTATAAATTTAACAAAATGTTCTTTTTTCTCCTCCATTTGTAGTTTCAAGTTTCTTGGTATAGTACTGTAGTAGGAAAGTTGGATGTGAAGTAGATAATATTGTGGATATTGCTGGCAATGGGTGGTGATGGATGCCTCAAGAGAGTAGTGTATCTGGGTAACGTTGTTGGTGGTGGTCTTAACAAGTTAAACTTCATTTTTATTCTCCTTGGTTAATCTACAAAATTATGCGTTGCAGGTTTGTGTTGTATGCAATAGTGAGGTCTATGAAAGTCTTCCCTTACACTTTATTTAATTTCCCTGAATACCCTGCTCTTTGTGAAAATGTAAAAGAAATGTATGTGGAGTTATGGCTTAGCTGCCAGTTTGAAATCTTGGATGTCACTTCGGCTGATTATAAGTAACTAATAATTTCTACATATACATAGGTTTATGTACTTTTGCAGGATCTGGGTCAAGAGAATCAGAATTATGCGGATCCATGCACATTTCTACATTAGCAGATCAGTTTAGCAACCACACAACAACATTTCCGTTTTGATCTAAATGCACACACCTTCTCCATGTGTATGCTCTAGGACTTGACCAATGAATATTGGCACTGAAATGGACTGTGCCCAAGCGTTCCTTGTGGATACTTTAAATATGTGTCCGCAGTCCACAAAATACCACCGGTAACACTCTACATATGAACTGATACTTGCAATTCTCTTCTTATTATTTTATTTTTGTTTGATTGGTCAAGTTCGATCAGTTTTCAAATATGGTTTTGTATTCGTGACCACATCACTCAATTTGCTTGCACTATTATTTCTAAGTTGAGGAACTGAAAACTGTTACCTTACATGATAGCTTTACAGTAAAGAATAAAACCCATATTACCAATAAAGTTCCCTGTTGAAGACATTATGCATCTTTATTTTGTTATGGTTGACCTGGATACATTCACACAGCAGCATTAGAGAAAACTATCGCCAGCAAATATTCTATAATTAAATGGAAGCACAATAATGCATAACATCGAAGTAGCAAATTATATAGGTTAAGATGCTATTTTTGGGAACAAGATATGCATTTTAAGAGAGCTTTCATACTCACGAGAAAATGCACGACAGGTATGGCTACTATTGTGGTTCACATTATTTTCAAAGCCCCCTTTGTCAAATATATTTACAGAGTGGGAGCACGCCGGTGTGATTATATATTGTCGTCTGTTGGACAAAATGTCATCTCTTTGATAAAATATAAGTGACTGGCCAACCAGATGTTTTTCATTTGTTTAGCGGCTCCAAGCCAGCATAGGCCCAACTGCTAAACTAATGAAAAAGTAACCAATTATACTTTGGCTTCACCAAATTTGCTTTGTTTTCGCAGAGCATATATGGAAACATTGCTGTAGCGTTTCAATCGAGTAAAATTGTTGATCTCACTCTCTGCTGCATAAGGTACAATTTTGGTTCTACTTGAGTTGGATGTGATTTACATTTTTTAGCAGTTATTCTTTCACAGTACGTGGAGCTAATGCAATCTTCATGGGAGAAATTTCAGGTTTACGGATATCTTCCAGGAGGTATACGAAGCTAACTGGAAGGATAAGTTCTAAGATAATTCCATATGGTTAGTACACATGTAACATCTCTGATGCACGACTCTATTATACTTATCCTCTAATAGTAGCACTTATCCTCTAATAGTAGCTGATGAAAAATCTGACTTTAGGTATGAGCATTGTCTAATCGATGACATGAAGCAAAGGTGGATATGTGTGGACTTGCATAATTACGATGGAGATGTCCAGAGTGATTTCCTCGCTCAAGGTACTACCCAGGAATTGGTGCATGTGCATATAAGGTGGTACAAGTGAATTGTCGACATAGAAGCTTATATGGGTGAAATCTATTACCAATAACCTTAACTTTCAAATGGCATGGCAGTCCCTGCAATTGGTAATTATATAATAACATAATAAAGGTGGAGATTCAAAAGTACTTGCAGAATGTACGTAATCTTCCTACAATCTTCAATCAGTATCTCAAATTTTTCACTTTAAAAATTAATCTCACATCTGAATATTAGCCGCCGAGAATTTCAAATGATGTGCATTTTCAAATGTTGGTTGTGAGAGGGAAAAATGCTTTAGCATATGGCACTTACAAGTATTTTTATAAGAAAACGGGTAAATCATGAAGAAGCAGCCAAGCAGGTGAACATTCCTGTGTGCCTAATTTGGTATATTGATTCCCCTACACTCTCTTGAACTCTTAGCTGCATCATCGTTTTAATAAGGTTAAACACAACTTTTTTATATTGTATTGGAGTGTGTTGTGCTATGACTGATAGGTAATTTTAAGCTATCTTGGTGATAGTTCAACTTTTGCGTTATTTTTTTACTGCAGGGCTACTCTTTACTAAATAACATTCATATTTTTAGTATATCGGAGTAGGTGTACACCGATTATGAAGTGTAAGTAATGGCTCTTGGAATTATGAAGGAGGAAATGTGCTAGAGCGAGCCCTTATAATATCTCGATGCAAATAGAGTTCGTGATCATTTTTTATAGTTAACTGTATGTAACTCAAGTTTTTTCCTCTACTGTTCTCACTTGTGGTGCTAGGTGCCATCGCAGGGAGGTTTCTTATTTGATTTTCATCATTATAATCTCATAGTCTTATCCTTAATTTACAGCGAGGGTGACCATGAATTACACTATAGAGAAAAAGGGGTTCTAATAGATGTGGATTTTGGTATTCCTGCATCTTCCAATGATGTTGATGTTTCCACCGTGTCAATGACGACGAGTACTTTCCAGTTACTGAATAAGAATCTTATAGACAAGAGATGAAGATTCCCCATGTACAAGTTCTGTCGACTATTGTCACTCAGAAGAATATGCAAGCATGGATGTTCATTCAAATGATGAAGAAGAAAAAGAAGATGAATATCATGAAGAAGAAGAGAATCAAGTAGAAGTATCACTGATTCAACTGTAATAGAAAGCAAAGAAATATATTTGATATGAATATAACAAGCAATTGAGGTGCTCACTGCTCATATATGAAACTTTGCAGGCACAAGCTTTATCTATTCTAAACTTTGCAGGCACAAAATTTATCCATTCTAAAGTTTAATGAAATTCAAAACTTCTTTATACAGTTTTAGATATCTTGGCACTACTAACCAATAAGGGTATTCATAAAGTTTTATTATTTCATGTTTCCTGATTTCCAGGTATTGCAAAGGAAATTGGTATGCGCAATCTTTTTTGGTGGGTTTTTAGCTTCCATGAATGATATTTTAGGCTAGATCTTTGCGGAGCCACGCCAAATCAAAAATAACAGGGCGAGGCGAAGCCGAGCCACACCAAATCAAAAATATGGTTAAAAGAAAATAAATAACTAGGAATTACTGGTTAGTCCAGTTCTCGCTGACCCGGTTACTGGCTAGTCCAGTGCTAGAAAACTTTTACTGGCTAGTCCAAAAACATGTTTTTAGACCACAACTTTTATCCGCTCGTCCAGAAAACCGATCAACACGTGCGAGCCAGCTGAAAATTTTCCCAATCTAACCTTCTGCAACTGATATAACTGGTGAAGAATCAGTCGAGTTCTGTTTCTTTCCTCTTCTTTTTTCTTCATCTCAGATCCGAGTTCTGTCGTTTTTCTGCTGCTGCTGGTTTTTTTATCGTCTCTGTTGCTCCCCGCTCTCAATTGTTAGGTTTATTCCATAGAAGAAAAAGGTACTTTTTACTATAATCATCTTCTCTGCTGCTGCTTCTTTGTTTGATTTCGTAGGTTTTGAAATCATGATGATCAGATTCTTTATCTATGATGTATTTTTGTTCAATTTGTTTTGTCGTTTAGTAGCTAATCGTTTTATTATGATGTACATTGTTTAATTCTTTGCCTACGGGTTGTGCAAGGCTTGGACAGGCCGGCGTAAAAACTATGTTCAGCTTTCGGGAGCTTTGTCTCCTACCCGACCTAGTACTTGCTACTGGAAAAGGGTTTTGGTCTTTGGTACATTGTTCAATTCTGTGCTCGTTCGTTTCTTAAGTAATTTTTGGTGATTTTTTTTAATCTGATTTTGTAATTGGGATTTTTTTTGTTCATTGATCATCGTTTTTTGATTTTTCTTGAGACATATGATCATAACAAAGATTCGTTATACACTCAGTTCATTAGAAAAATCCTGTAGTAATTTTTTAATACATAAATCCTGCGTTGTAATGTAGCTTTTTTGTTTGTTTTGATATGATTCTGTATAGCACATATTCTTTCAAAATAGACGTGACATATCAATATGTATTATGTATGAACTGAGTGTTGTAATGGAGTTACTTTTGTTCATTAGACAAATCATGTTAGTATATTTTTAATACATATCAGTATGTAGTGCATATAGCATGCTCTCATTCAAATTAGACGTGACATATAAATATGTATTATGTGTGAACTGCATCAACAAATATACAATTTCTACTCTCTTTCATTCAAATTAGATGTGACATATCAATATGTATTATGTATGAACTGCATCAACAGATATACAATGTACTGCATATAACATGCTCTCTTTCATGCTGCAGTACATGTCAATACATATCAAAATGTATAGCGCATATCCATTCAGAGACTCTTTTTCAGACTCAATACATATCATTACATATCACATCAATATGTATATTACCACTTAATTTCTGGATCATTTTTTACAGGGTCAACATGTCTGACGTTGCTCACGATTCAGATATTGCTTGCTACTCTCATGTACACCATAAGCAATACCACTTTGGACATTTGGTTACATCGTCTTCGACTTTAGAGGATTTGAAATTTACCATCTGTAATACGTGGAGCTGGTTGACTCCATCGAGTATTGTCGTTAACTATGTCCAAAATGAAGAGAGAGTCCCTATTTTTTCCAATGTAACGCTCCAAAGTCTTGCTGCATTACATTCTGCAAATAAATCGTCTTTCTTTGATTTGCATGTGGATGTTATTTCAGCTAGGGGATCTAGTCCTTCTAGGCGTATGCATGTTGACAGTAATGCAAACTTAGTTGTCAGTGCAAAAAACAGTTATTTGAAAGATGGTAAAGAGGTTCCAAATGTGTTTTTGTTTCAGATGGTTAGGAGAACATCTTTGAGGATACAAAACAACTGTTCTATGGTGATGTTGATGTTGTACGTATAGCTTGCCAAAAATACTGCATGAGAAGTGGATATACGGTGAAAAAGTTGAAGAATGACCTTGAGAGATTCACCGCCGTATGCAGCGTGGAAGGTTCCTCATGGAGGCTTCATGCAACTGCCATTGGTAGTTCTATTGATGTTTTTAAGATAAAGGTGAAAAGACGAGGGTACCCAAATACACCACAATCTTTTATTTTGACCACAACCTATACAAGACCCACTGTGTATAAACCTCTTGGAGAAACAATCACTCAAGGAATATTTCAACACAATGTCCACTTGAAATAGGGTTAGTCCGGACTGGCCTAACACGTGAATAATTATATCAGACAAGTGGAGAAGTCCAATACACTTTGTGTGATCGTCTATGAATGAGATCGAGACAATACTACAACAAAGTGTTCACTTGATAACCGAAACCTTATAAGATAAATATCAAGTGCCTAGTTAACGTCCAAGTGTAATTACTTTAATTATAATATAAAAACAATTATAATGCGGAAATAAAGTAAAGCACACACATCAAAATTTTGTTAACGAGGAAAACTACAAGCTTGTAGGAAAAACCCCGGGACCTAGTCCAGATTTGAATACTCAATGAATTAAGACGCTACAAAAAGTAAACCTGCAACTTCGTGTAGACACTACTAAGTAAACTAAAATCCTAGTTACTCAGATTCAGCAGTATTCTTGATTTGATAATATCTAGCAGAACTGAAGTTCTCAATAGATATTTAATACCCAATATCCTAGCAGAACAGACGTTCTCTTTGGGAGTAAATCTAGTATATCTTCTTAATGATTCACAACAACTTCTTCTTCAAATCTTCAAAATCTTCAATCTTCGATTTAATCTTCAAAGTAACAATTTGCAAAAACAAACTTGATTCCTTATTGATTTGTCGCACAGAACGGAGTCTGTTAACAATGGAAAATCAATGAATCTATCTTACGGATCTAGAAAAACTTAGATCCATAGAAACGTTAAATCCTTGATCTAGTTTGAGTGAGCCTTATATCAGAAGAGAAGGTTCTCAAGAATAAACAAACTAGGTGCAATCAAAGATTCAACAACCATTAGTCAATCAAATCAATAATCGAAAACTGAAATAACAATGCAATGTTCTAGTTTCCCACCAACGGGTAGCGCTAGAGATTCTCAATCCCAAAGAAGACTTTAAATTGAGTGGCCGTAAGAGATTTCGCCTAATTAGGTTACTCTCCTCTCCTAATAGGCGGCTACACCAGTAACAAAGAAAAAAGAGGAAGTCTGTTGTTACGAAGGATTAATTTACTCGAAATGCAAGCTTCAAGTATTTATAGATCAAGGAAATTTGGATGCCAAGTAATTACCATTAATATCCAAATAATATTACCGAAATCTTGATAATCAAATATTAGCTAGCATATAAAATACTTTACTAATATAAATCAAGAGATATGCTTAATATATATCAAATGTGTTAAAAACACAATAATATATATAATTCCGAATTTTCATAATAAATGTGTTAAAAACACATTTCCGAAAATTTCCATATTAATACACTATATTATCATATCAATTCCGAATGTGTTAAAAACACATTTATGAAATTATCATAATAATATTACTAATATATTAAAAGCATATTTCCAAATATCAAAAGATATTAGGAATATTTCGGTTTGATTTATCAAGGAATATCTTTGAACAATTAATAAATAAGATTTATGTACATGTTCAAGTATGTCGACATCTTTTACTTTGTAAGTCCTTCATACTCAACCTTGAAACCGATTTGCCACACTTCCAAACAAGTTTAGAATTGGTTCATCTGACTTTCAAGAACTATGTGATTGATCAAACCAACATTCAATCAAAATCATGGGTGTAACGGTTCTACCAAAACAAGTTTCGGTTCTACCTCCATGTGAGTACTACGCATAGTCACACTAGCTTCCCAAATATTCGGTTGACTAAGTACTAGGATCGGTTCCCCACATATATATGATATCTAACTTATATGTGTTGCACATGTTCATAGGATCGGTTCCCTTTCTGCTATAAACCTTGTTGCACCCCATACAAGGATTGGTTCCCCTTGATGTACTGCACCCTTTACAAGGATCGGTTCCCTTTCCCTTACAAGGATCGGTTCCCTTTCCCCAAGGCAGACATAATCCGATCATATCACAGGTGATTACTTAAGATTGGTTTTACTAATAAAAGTTATACCAATACAAAAGTCATGCCTTTATGAATAGTTCTACCAAGAACACAACAAGTTGTGAGCGGTTATACTCTATCACACATATTTGTTGTTCATAAGATATGCAATGAATAACAAAACCAATAACACCTGACAATTTCCTTTTCGGTTCACAAACAAGTTTATGAACTTACTTCCTTAGAACACATGTAAACATTGTTCCCTAGGATGAAATCCTCACCTCATACCCATACATAATCACAATAGCATTCAAATGATTATGATGATGTCTTATCTACAAAGTTTAATGGTTAAGCAATAAACCTCGTATTATATTCCTTAACTCTTTGATCATAATAATATAACTTTGCATGTTATGTTTTCAATATAAAATATTTGAAAGACACAAGGTAGAAATGGAACAAGTCAAGTCGTAGTTACTAACCTCAAGCTGAAGGATAATGGCTTTGTTGTCTTCAATCCATCTTCAGATCTTTGTGAGTAACTTGAGCACAATACTTCTATCATTTCTAGTCTAACCTATCGAAGTTGACTGTAGTTTACATAATAGCGACTCGAGTTTTGGAACTAAATATGACAACCAATCTTGACATACCAACGCTTGGTGGGTTCAACCGAGCAGTGCTCTAACAAAAGGAATATGTGGGGAAGCATATCTGTGGTGGTGGTTATATGTTGAAGAATCCAAAAGTCTCGAGAAAGCTTATGAACAATTTAATTCATGAACGTGTCAGACACAACCCTCTCATAAAGCCAGCGGAGATTGTAGATTATGTTAAAGTTGGTGGCGGGATCGACATCAAGTATCACCACGCATATCATGCACTTGAGTTGTTGCATCAACATATTTTTGGTGATGATGTCAAATCTTACACCGATCTTGCTTGGTGGGTGAATGCAGTTAGGGAAACAAACCCCGGGTCATATATTTATTTCGACTTCAATGATGTTACACAGAGATTCAATAGACTGTTTATTTGCTTTGGAGCTTGTAGAGAGGGAAATAAATTCTGTCGTCCGATGATTTTCTGTGATTGTACATTTCTTACTGGGACTTTTAGAGGAGGTCTGATGGCGGCAACATATCTTAATGGCAATCAAGGTAACATTTTTGTTTATTTTCATATTTTTTTCATTGCGACAACATGTCTTAACTGCAAGATGTCTTAATATGTACTGTCTATTTCTGTAACAATACAAGAATATAAATAGCACATAAATACATATAACTACATGTTGATAAGTAGTGTCTGGTAGTTAGATTACTCATTTACCACAATACTGACAATGAGTATCCTACTACATATTGACCTTACTGAGTATGGGGTAAATCACACTGCATGTCAATATGTAGTGTTAGCTTTTCATATACTCAAGCACGTACTGGATATGAGTATGGGGTAAACTATACTGCAACAGAACTTATTTTGGTTTTCCAATATGTAGTGATATTGATCTTTCGAATAATGAAATATGTCGTTAAGTGGCATTCACCATCTACGGGGGTCGAGGGGGCAGCGTCCCCTCGTTATTAGTAATCTTAAAATGTATCGTCTATTTCTGTAACAATACAAGGACATATAACTAGTACAACTAGTACTGTCTATACAAGGACATATAATTACATTTTTGATAAGTAGTGTCTGGTAGCTTTTCACATACTCAAGCACTTGATTATTATTTTCCTTTTAGCAGAAAAAAGACTAACACTAGATATTGACATAACTAATAATTCATTTTGCAGTTGATATGCACTGGTTGTTTTCCTTTTAGCAGTTGCTTGACATAACTAATAATTTCTTTTGCAGGTTTTTATCCTCTCGCATATGCATTAGTTTCTGGTGAAACTAATGACAATTGGGAATGGTTTTTCAAGAATCGGAAGGAAGCTTTAATGATGATCGCCAATCACTTTTATGACTGACCGAGGTGAAGGTTTGGTTAAATATATTCCCAAAGTGTTCCCTAATTCTCATCAAAGCTATTGCTATTTCCACTTGGGCAAAAACTTACCTATCGCAAAGCCTGACAAAAATTACAAAGAAGTGACTGATGTTTTCCAAAAGGAAACATATGCGCTTTCTCCTGCAAGATACGAGGAACCTCTGCAAGAAATGGTTAATTTCGGAAGGCCTTGGTTTTCTGACTACTGCCGCAACATTCCAAGGGAAAAGTGGTCCAGTGCATTCTTCAAGGGTTGTAGGTATGGGAAGACTTCTTCAAGCGTTTCCGAGTCGTTCAATAATTGGATTAACCGTGAGAAGAAGTTGCCTGCGTGTGCGTTGGTTGACAAGATCAGGTTTGTATCAGTTTCCTTAGTCACAGTACAAGCTTATATGTAGTGTTAAGATTTTATTAGTTTCTTTTTGTAACAGTAGAAGCATGTATGTTCTGTTAATCTACGTATAATGTAGTATAATAGACTTGTTGTTTTTGTTGTCGTGTAGGCTACGTATTATGGAGTTGATGTCAGAATGTCGCGAAGAGAGTGTGTTGATGAACCCAGAACTGTTAACCCCTGTGTATCAAGCCTTGCTTGAACTACACATTCAACTTGGCCGTCCCTCGAAAGTTAGCCAGTCAGGTGCTAACCTCTTTGAAGTGAATTCTCCAAGGTTAGCATTTACCCTTAATCTCTATCATCTGAATTTTAGTTATTATTTTTTCTTTTTAAGTAGCACGCTCTATGATCTGATATCCACCAAACTAGTATCTTAGGTATACTGCAGATAACATATGAATATGTACTGTGTAAATAATATGGTGTGATATGCACCAAACTAGCATTTTATTTCTTTTTAAGTATCATGCTCTGTGATGTGATATCCACCAAACTAGTATCTTAGGTGTACTCCAGATAACATATGAATATCTATTGTGTAGATAATATGGAGTGTTTTGTGATGTGACATCCACCGAACTAGATAATATGGTGTGTTTTGTGTATGCAGGTCTCATATGGTAAATCTAGAGAAAAGAAGTTGTACTTGCCAACGATGGCGCGTGTATGGTTTTCCATGCTCACACGCTACTGCAGCTATTACTAAATTTTGAGGAAGGATTCTTGATTATGTCGAGGATTATTTCAAAGCTACCTGTTATCGTGAGCTATATCCAATAGCTATTAGACCTGTTTCTAACTACAACAGGTGTGTCTTTTAAACAATACATTTTGATATTGTTTTTAAGGAACAATATACTGTGTACATATTATGGTGTATACTGTGTACATATTATGTTGTAGTTACGATTCTATATTTTTTTCTCACAAGCCTGATGAGTATGACGTAGAAGATACCGTTCTCCCATCAGCTGTAATTAGGGCTCCACCAGGCAGAAAAAAGGGAAAGCGTACGAAAAGTACATGGGAGAATAGTAGAAAATCTGTTAAGTGTTCAAACTGTAATTTGAAAACTCATCACAACAAGGCAACATGCACTCTTATCCGTCAGTACGAAATTTCAGAAGAATGATTTGTGACAGGTATGTGTTTCAAGCAATACATATTAAAGATATGTCTTAGGGTAGGATGATACAGTACAATATTTTTTTTAAGTAAGTAGTGTTTTGATTTCTCTTTTCTTTTATCACAGGCTTGAACAAGCAGCAGAATGTGAAATGTAATATACCGATGACGTTGTCATTCTTTCCACCATCTATTATTTGAAAAGCTCACCGCGACAAGTCTACTTCGCAATGTTTTGATTCGTCGGTACCAACCAAATTTGGTTAAGAACAGTTTCTTTACAGTACATACATTATAAGTGTATGAATATACTTTTTCTTGTTGTTTCTGAGAACTTCTTTTGGTGTTCCAATATGTAGTACTATTGATCTTCGTTATTAGTAATCTTCCACTACATATTCAAAATAGTAGACAAAACTAACAGTAGTGTAAGTATCTATCACTACATACAACTATGTAGTACTATACTGACAGCCAGTATTGTAGCGTAAGCATCTTCCACTACATAACTATGTAATACTATACTGACATCCAATATTGTAGTGTAAGGATCCTTATACTGACCCCCATTACCACTCTAAGAACTAGATAATATATAGTTTAGTCTATCACTACATATCCACTATTTTAAGTACATATTCATAACAAAGTAAATTAAGAACTACTTATAAGTACATATCCACTACATACCAACAAAATGTAAATTAAGAACTACTTATAAGTAAACCTTCATTACAAAGTGGCACAATTCAATATCATTACATATCCACTATTTTGAACATTCCAAAGATATGTTTAACCAGCATAAAAGGAAAACAATACTTATTTTTACATAGTTATCACTATGTTCTGTCAGACTACTTTTCCCAACTGATTTCTGGTGGAGATGTTGTCCGCAATTTGCATGCTAATTCGACCATTCTTTTCCGAATCTTCAATTGCACTTCATCATCATTTCCCAAAGTTACTCTCACATATTTGCTTTTTGACTTCATCTTCATAAAATGCATCACATATAGTAGGCAGTTTGGTGATTTTCCTTATTGAGGTGCTTCACACTCATTGACTAGTACATCCTTCAATGTTTCTTTTCCGTTCTCCATCAAGTATATGTTGATAGGGTTGAACATGTAATTTGCCATTTTTGTGGCGTTTGGATAACATATTTCTCCCCAATCTTTCTTAGAAGAATTGTAGTGGTTGAACACCATGTTTTCACAGTCATACTCAAGTAGCGTCCAATGAAGATTATTATGGCACATTGGTACGAGAATCTTCTGGATACTTTTATCCATCCCCACTATTGGTTTAACCACAGAATCTTCTACTCCTCCTTCTAGTTTATCCGGGAACTCAACATTGAACTGAAAAGATGGATGTACTTGAATAGTCTAATCATTTTTATGCAATATAGATATGAACTGAAAAGATGGATGTACTTGAATAGTCTAATCATATTTAATCATGTTTATGCAATATAGATATGTAGTGTACCTATTCCTACATAAAACACAACAACATTGCAAGTACCTATTTTTAATCATGTTTAATCATGTTTATTCAATATGAATATGTGGTGTGGTAAATATGCACTGTAAGATAACAACTTACCCAAGCGGGCGGATCAAGATGCAAGACATGTAAGTATTTTCTGTCTATTTCGTGCTTCGTCTGGTCTTTCTGAAACTTTTTCTGAAGCTTGTTTTGTCCATAGTTGAGAAAATCTTGCTCTAAAGAATCGTTATGTACCAAGTCGTCAATTGTAGATCCACTAACACAAAGACCACCTTCTCCCGTTCTCCAAGCAATTGAGCTGGAAAATAACAACGTAAAGGTTAGGATTGTTGTTAACAAAACATATTGATATGTTCCCAAGCATAATATACCAATATCTGTGGGTATTGCTTACGTATCAAAAGTACATATAAATATGTAGTAGATATGTATGAGTATTTCTTAAATAGTAATAGTGCCAATCAAGAACTCACCTTAAATAGTCTGCATTATCAAAGAATGGAGAAAGGATAGTTTTTTCATGATCCTTAAAGTCTTTATAAAATGGAGATTTATTCAATTTCCGGAACACTTTGTGGTGCAATTTAAGCTTGTTCTTCTTCTTTGGTGCTTCCGTTGCTCCAGCTTTCGGCTTCTTAGGTTCCTTATAAGATGCAGAGAACTTACTTCCACTTTTGTCAATATCATCTTTCTTTTTTGAAGGATTGGCACGAGTAATAGGTCTCTTAGGTGTGTGCTACTCCTTTATCACGACCTCTTTGATCACTGGTATCCATTTTTGTTTCTGGCTTGGGGTAACTGGCTCCTGCATTTTTTATCAACATAGAAAAAATATTCAGTACACGAAGTATGCACAAATTAACATTCAATATTTTTTCTAAAATTAAGTATGCACATATTAACATTCAGTACTTATCATCCACCTGTGATTGAACCTCCAAAATATCTTGTGATGTAACCTCTAAAATATCTTGTGATGGAACCTCTAAAGGATCTTGTGATGGAACCTCCAAGGGATCTTGTGAACCTTTCGATGGGATGTGTTCTTCCAAAGTAACTTCACTTGCATCTTTCGATTCACTGGATTCTTGTTGCTCGATTGTGTTTTTTGTAAATTCTACATTTTGCAAATCTCTTCCAATTAAAATTTCAAAATGTTGTCGTAAGTCAATACCAAAAAGTCCAAGATTTTGATCACTACCACTATCTGGAAGGAGGTCTGCATACTCTTCAGCATAAGATGCAATGCCGGAGTTTTCCATGTCTAAATAATCTGCGACAGAGAGATGCTCGATCCGTTCCAAACTCGACATCTCAGTAAACAAAGGTACATCCAAGAGCATAAAATTTTCTGCCGCCGATGCAACGTTATAGTCTTCAGATTTCTGGGACATAACTTCAACCAAAGCCTTTGTTTCTTGCATAGTTGTAAGCAACTCCTTTGCTGCTACCTTCTTAACTTCAAGTGGATCAGTCTGCAAAAAGCAATTGAAACTGTCATTATAAATCTACTTACATATGTGTTGCTATGTAACAGTACATGTCAATATGTAATGGTAGATACCACTACAAGAATGTAAGTATCTACCACTGCATATTGATATGGTACTGTTGATGGTGGTTTTTAGCTCAGGGTTAAATTTGTAAAACCTTGCATCTGATGTGACGTCACTCTGCGAGGAAACGAAGCCATGAGTGTCAATCTCTTCACTGGCACATTTATTAAGCTGTTCAATATATTTACATGAACTTTATCCAGATTGGCGCATGTAGCACCATCCCAGACGTTCTATAAATTTTGGCGCCTTGCCTATATTCACTTAACATAAGTTCCTTTGAATTCCTTCTATACTATGTTCCACGGATGAACACTTAATGTTGATATGGCATGGCAATTTCTGTTCACTCGCAGTAGAGTAGCACGAATTTCCAAATATCAAGGATGAGGTCTTTTGCATAAGGTATTTAATCAGAAAAGCATGCTGCTCTCTGGCAATGAACTTAAAAGAACTATGCGTCAACACATATAATTCAATCAATTGCCCTGACTAATTTGCAAAAGTTAGGGCTTTGCACCTCGCACAGTATATCAAACCTTGCTTGTCGAAATTAAGCCTAAGCAAACCAGGTAATTAGTCCGCTATGGATTACGAGGCGCAAAACCTTTCCCTTAGTCATAAAATAGGGAACCGCAACAGCAAAAAGAGGCGTGCCATGCCTTGGCACTACTTTCCATTAGCCACGCCCCATCCTAAAACTGGCCCTATTTCCCTCGACAAATCAGGTCACTTTAAACTCGCCACACACACATAAGTTGTGGTTGGGCCCATACTTGCCGGCCCCATTTCCCATCGACCAATCAGGTCGCTCTAAAGCCGCCACACTCTCACCAGAAGTGTAGCCACGCCCATGCTTGGTCGGCCCTCTTTTAATTGACCAATCAGGTCGCTCTAAAGCCGCCACACTCTCACCATAAGTGTAGACGCTCCTTATGTTTGGACGACCCCTTTTCTTGGCCAATCAAGTCGCTCTAAACTTACCACCATACATTAAAGGCCAAACGCACCCTGCCGCGCCACCATACTAACTGGCAAGCCAAACGCACCCTTCCACAACAACATATTGATCGGCATGCCAACATGCCACTCTGCCGCGGTAACATGCCAACATGCCACTCTGTCGCGGTAACATGCCACTTCGTGGCAACCTGCCATAAATAGCTCCCTATGTGCTAACCTACTTCCTGTTCGTTGCCAACGCCATGAAAAGCTTAAGATTAGGGTTTTCGGGTCAAAAGCACGCTTATGCATTAACCAAAACCCTAATTTTCAGTCGTGGCACAAATCATGTAACATGCCACGAGCCGTGTGGGACCCGAGAAGCCCTAGAGTTGGCGCCATATCATAGCCACCCACGAAAATCCCTACTCCAGTGGTCGTTTCCACAATATGGCCTTGCCATAACTCCTTTGGCATAACTATGGCGCCATTTGCACAAAAGTATCGCCATGCCGCGGCCGCATGCCACACGCATTAATTAGGGTTTCGACATGCCAAACCCTAATTTGGGCAAAGTTGCTATGCCAACCAAAGCCAAATAACGTTTCCCAGATCGATGGGATTGATGTGGCAGCAGGGCCAATGTTGCCACGCCACATGTGGGTCCAACACCATGTCGCCAAACCCTAGCCTTGGACATGTCGCCAAACCCTAACCTTGGCCACGGTGCCAAACCCTAACCTTGGCCATGCCGCCAACGCCACAGGCGTCGCCATGCCACAACGCCACTGGCATGCCGCTATACCACGGATACAAGCATGCCACTATGCCACGGCTACTAGCACGCCGCTATGCCACGACTACTAGCATGCCGCGATTCTACGACTACTAGCATGCCACCATGCCACGCCTACGCCACTGGCATGGCGCTATGCCAATGGCGCCACTCCGTTATACAACAAGATGCGGCCATAATCAATGGCCATTCTTACTCATGAGATGCAATCTCGGCCATCCAAGTTCGCCACCGAACTGAGATACTTGTGGCAAGTTTCAGGCGATCAGTTGCCTAAATCTAGTGGTCATGGCTACGCCAGACGCCACTTGCACCACCGTGCCACTGGCATGCACGAGCCAGCCAGCCATGCCACATTGCCACTGTCGTATACCAAAACGCTACCACGCCATTATCAGGCGCCAACACAAGGTATCCATAATCAACGGCTACCCTCCTTCATGAGATGCGATCTCAGCCATCGAAAATCGCCACCTAACTGAGAAACCTGTGGCAAGTTTTAGGCAACCAGCCAAAACGAGCCTAATAGCATTACATGTTATTTTCTTGCGGAAAGTCCCTTGACTTTGAATTTCCACACGTAGCGAAGTGCTACATGTTTTCCACGAAAACACTCGAGATATCAAACATGTCACAAACTGGGGGATGCTCATCAGGGTATTGGTCTGGCGGTTTACAACGTGCGGCATGCAATGCGCCCGTTACAAGAAAGTGTCATGAAGTGGGACAATTAGTGGTGGTGAAAAGTAACGGTGTAAACAAATTCATTTCCTTCATCGTGGAAGCATAATGTCTGACGGTTACACGAATTCACTTCCTTCATCATGGAAGCATAATGTCTGACGGTTACATGTTACTATTTTCTTCCACCACTCAATCGTTTCCACTTCCTACGAGATCAGGGTATATTTCAATATGACTTTTATAAATAGGCTTCTCCTATTTTCACCAAACAACAAGTTTTGGTCGGAAACAATACATTTTCTAGAAATCACCTGGTAGCTTTCCATTCTGCTAGCCAGTTCTACTTTCAGATACAAGTCATAAACAACCACACCTTCAAAATCAACTATTCTGGTCTCAACAGTCTCTTCGCTTCCCTCCCTAAGACCAACCCTTCTCCTTCACTTTGTGACCGAAGCAAGCCTGGAACGGCCATTTCTTGGTTTAGGCCAGGATTGTACAGATTGATCTCTTGAATCAAAAGTACTCCCATGCAGTGCATTGTTTAGGGTTTAGATTCGTTTCTCATCCACACACCCAAAATTACCAAAATCAGCAGAAACAATTTTCACCCTTGGCGACCACAGTGGGAGATTAATCTCTCGGTTGTAATACCAATTTCCAATTTCATTTTCCAATTCCAATTTCAAGATGGTAGAGATCAGGTCCGGCTCAGCAACAAACCCTGATGCCACCGGCGCTGAAAACGCCCTTGATATCAACGTTCTTTCCAGTGACATCAATGTACCACCTGTCAGCATGATCAACACCCGCGGCGCCGCAGACTCTACCACCAACACCAGTGACGTAGGAAACGTTCCCTCAGGCGTTACACCTCCGATCACCATAGCCAGAGCCGTTGCCGCCACCCCCATTGTTTCTTCAAGTGTGACGCTTCCAGTCGTCACTAGAGATGTTGTCACTCCACCATCAGGACGAGAGACCGGAGGAGCCAGAGGAGGCCAACCCCTTATTACCATTGCTGATTTGATGGAAATACAATAAGTTTTTCTAAGGCTCAGACGGACATGGCCACAACTCAAAAGGAGCGAAACAATGAACATCCGAATGATTAATCAAGGGATTCAGAATTCGGGCGTTAGATTGTCATAAACCAAATGTGGCCGAACATCAATTGGTGGAGTTGTGCATTAATGCTTTCTGGGGTCTCTGTTCACAAAACCATATAATCTATGATGGAGCATGTGTGTGAGATTTATTTTATTTCTCCAAGGTGCAGCGCCGAGATATATTTTCAGGCTCTCAGCCGCGTTGCGTTGGCGCTTCGAACTTTGTTCCAGGAATCGCTTCAACGTCTCATCTCCGAAAGCCGCTCCTCTTCAACATTCTTTCCAGAAGCCGCTCCGCTTCCACTTTTCTCTTCAGAAGCCGCCCCGCTTCAATGTTTCGCTCCAGGAGCCGCTTCAACGTCTCACCTCTAGAAGCCGCTCCTCTTCAACATTCTCTCGAGAAGCCGCTGCGCTTCAATGTTTCCACTTTTTGGTCCATCTCTCCAAAGATCGTGGTCGTAGATAGTTTACTCGCTTACGCATCCAGCCAATCCCTTTTGCTTCCATGGACGCCCATGCAACTCCTGCCAACCTATTTTGTTTCCACGACAATGTAGTCTCTTCGGATTATGTCTACTGCCAAGAACTGTCGCTGCTCGTTTTTTGATACCAGCCAGAGGTTTACCGTAACAACAACCACTAAAAAGGTAATCCATACTTATCCATATTTTAGTTTCACATGGAAGAAGTATTAGAGTCGCCAGTACGGATGCAAGATGATATCTTTATCATGGTCAACTCACCAACCACTACAAAGAAACGTGTAAACCAAACTTGGGGACTGAGGCTCTACATGGAATCCCTTCATTATGAAATCTCAGGAGACACAATCAACCCAAAGTCATAACCACGAAAAGGTCATCTACTCTTCAAGGTTGTAGCGTAAGAATATCATCACCTCTCTGTCTAGAAGGCACCTGTAACACTTTACGAGGCCGCAGCGGATCCCAAGTCTGCTCGAAGAAAACAATTTCAGAAACTAAAGAGAAGTGCGACTGGGAATTGCTCATTGCAATCCATCCCTGACAACCATCAAAGACTCCAAAATCAATCCACAGAGATACATTCACATATCCGGATACAAAAACAATTTAATGCTCGCTTTACCACCGCTAACAAATGACGAAGAGGAGCCAGATGCTGCAGATGAATGCACGAGGAACACCAGTCGCTCAACCTACAACTCTCCATGGCTCCAGCACTATGTGGTCAAGCCAACTCTCCATGGATCCAGCACTTCGCGGTCAAGCCAACTCTCCATGGCTCCAGCACTCTATGGTTAAGTTAGCGCCAACGCTCCAGCATTCTGTGATTCAGCTAGCAAGCCTTCCGAGTGCCCTTTCCACCGTTTTACGGACTGAAGCCATAATCGCCATCATCACCACTTAGTAGCCAAAATTCCAGCGCCATTATCACTGTTTGGTAGCCAAAGTTCCAGCGCCATATTTTGACCATTTCACGGACTGAAGCCAGTTTCACCATTCCACGGACTGAAGCCAGTTTCACCATTCCATGGACTGAAGCCAGTTTCCACCATTCCATGGACTGAACCAAGTTTCCACCATTCCATGGACTGAAGTCAGTTTCCACCATTCCGATCAAGCAGCGCCATTCTGAGGCCAGCAGCGCCATCTCCGCACAGCCAAGATTGAAGCGCCATCTCTGCCAGGGTTGCAACGCATTCCACTGTTCCACGAACCAAAGCCACTGGCGCCCTCTTTGCCATTTCTGTGTTTGGGCCAGCCAACAATGTTATCATTACCGTTCCATGACTAAGGTACCAACGTCAGCATCAGCATTCATGGAAGAAGTTGCAGCGCCAAGACCGGCACTACGGGGCCAAGCCAGAAGTTTTTCAAGCCACCAGTAGAAAGATTATGAATTCCTCATGCCTCCTGCCAAAGGGGACTGAAGTAAGCTACACTTGGGGACTGAAGCCTCCTCCAGGTTTAGAAGTTTAAACGCAATCACCGCCTTACCAGGGAATGCAATGGAAGCACATCTTCCACGAGAAAATAAGCTCAGGATAATTACACATGGTGACTTTTGTCACGCTTCTTACTCACGGGAGAGCCTGATACACCTAAAGACCAATCATGCGCGAAGGACATGCCTAGTAGAGACAGAGCTAAGTAACTATCCTTAAACTAAATGTTTTATATCTATTAGGAATATCAAATAAATTTTAAATCTCTTAGTGTTGAGACGTATAAATTCCTCAACACTCACCGCTGTGTTGCCAGGCAAAGTGCCTCAACACATTTTTCCTCTTAGTGTTGAGACGTGTAAATTCCTCAACGCTCACTACTGTGTTGCTAGGCATGCTTCCTCAACACATCATTCCCTCTTAGTGTTGAGACGTGTAAATTCCTCAACTCTCACTACTGTGTTGCTAGGCATGCTTCCTCAACACATCATTCCCTCTTAGTGTTGAGACGTGTAAATTCCTCAACACTCACTACTGTGTTGCTAGGCATGCTTCCTCAACACATCCTTCCTCTTAGTGTTGAGACGTGAAATTTCCTCAACACTCACCGCTGTGTTGTCAGGCATACTGCCTCAACACATTTTTCCTCTTAGTATTGAGACGTGAAATTTCCTCAACACTCACCGCTGTGTTGCCCGGTAAACTTCCTCAGCACATTTTTCCTCTTAGTATTGAGACGTGAAATTTCCTCAACACTCACCACTGTGTTGCCAGGCAAACTGCCTCAACATATTTTTCCTCTTAGTGTTGAGACGTGAAATTTCCTCAACACTCACCATTGTGTTGCCAGGCAAACTACCTTAACACATTTTTCCTCTTAGTGTTGAGACGTAAAATTTCCTCAACACTCACCGTTGTGTTTTCAGGCATACTGCCTCAACACATTTTTCCTCTTAGTGTTGAGACGTGAAATTTCCTCAACACTCACCGTTGTGTTGCCAGGCAAACTGCCTCAACACATTTTTCCTCTTAGTGTTGAGACGTGAAATTTCCTCAACACTCACCGCTGTGTTGCCAAGCATGCTGCCTCAACACATCCTTTGTATAGGCATTCTGATCTCAATACTCACCACTGTGTTGCCAGGCAAACTGCCTTAACACATATTTCCTCTTAGTGTTGAGACGTGAAATTTCCTCAACACTCACCGCTGTGTTGCCAGGAAAATTTCCTCAACACATTTTTCCTCTTAGTATTGAGACGTGAAATTTCCTCAACACTCACCACTGTGTTATCGGGAAAACTGCCTCAACACATTTTTTCCTCTTGGTGTTGAGGCGTTCAAATTCATCAACACTCACTACTGTGTTGTCATGCATACTGTATCAATACGTTATAGTGTTTACGACTCCACCACCTCAACACTCGTCTTTGTATTCAAGGCGCTGCACCAACACTACATGGCACCTATACTCCGTGGCCAAGACAGAAGCGCGCCAACACACAGATTGCAGACTGCTCATGCCTCTTGCCAAAGGTCAATCGAATTTTCCTGGTAATCTTCTCATGTCTTGCATTTTCAATTTTTATCCTCGTCTGTCACCATCTCATGATTACCCCGGAACAATGCCACTGTTACGAGCTAAGCAGGGGACTTAATATTGATGGTGGTTTTTAGCTCAGGGCTAAATTTGTAAAACCTTGCATCTGATGTGACGTAACTCTGCGAGGAAACGAAGCCATGAGTGGAAATCTCTCCACTGGCACATTTATTGAGTTGTTCAATATATTTACATGAAATTTATCCATACTGGCGCATGTAGCAACCATCCCAGACGTTCTGTAAATTTCGGCGGCTTGCCTATATTCACTTCACATAAGTTCCTTTGAATGCCTTCTATGCTATGTTCCCCGGCTGAACCCTTAATGTTGATATGGCATGACGATTTGTGTTCACTCGTAGCAGAGTATCACGAATTTCCAAATATCAAGGATAAGGTCTTTTGCATAAGGTATTTAATCAGAAAAGCATGCTGCTCTCTGGCAATGAACTTAAAAGAACTTTGTGTCAACACATAGAATTCAATCAATTGCCCTGACTAACTTGCAAAAGTTAGGGTCTTGCGCCTCGCGCAGTATATCAGACCTTGCTTGTCGAAATTAACCCTAAGCAAACTAGGTAATTAATTTTCCATGGATTAGGAGGCGCAAAACCTTGTCCATAGTCAGAAAAGAGGGAGCCGCATCAGCAAAGGGAGGCGTGGCCATGCCTTGGCGCCACTTGCCATTGGCCACGCCCCATCCTAAAACCGGCCCTATTTCCCTCGACCAATCAGGTCGCTTTAAACTCGCCACACACACATAAGTTGTGGCTGGGCCCATACTTGTCGGCCCCATTTCTCATCGACCAATCAGGTCGCTCTAAAGCCGCCACACTTGATTGTTGTCATAGGCGTCAAAAATAATTACACTTTCTTACTACTCAATATATATAATGAAGCAAGGGCAAGAAAGGATCGTTCCCACAGAGAGGACTTAGGTTGTCAATATGTTTCGGTTTCCTATAATAACAATTGGGGGATTTTCTGATTTTTATATACTAAAATAAAATAAAAGCAAAATAAAGAAATAAAGCACACAATTCAAATATGTGAAAGGATTGGTCAAGGATATCGTTTTCATCCACAAACATGCTTTTCAACAATAATTAGAATTGATATTTAATCTCAACTTTATTAAAAGTCCTAAGATATCTTGATCGCAAGTATATCCCGCTAATTCCCTGATTTCATCACAACCACATTAAAAGATGCATATGTGAATTCTTCCTGGAAAGCAACCTAAAGTGTAAAAGCACAATTAAGTTTAACTCCCTAAAAGCATTGAGTTATATGGAATAAGACTAATCAAACCAATCGAACATGTAAAGCATTAATCCGATTTAAAAAAGGTTATGATTCACTTGTGACTACTAGGATGCATCACTACAAGCAATACTCACAATTATGCTACTTGCAATCAGGAATTATCATTTTTACGTATAATAACCCTAATATAACAATAGAGATGAAAACTAATGCAACCGATTCGCGACTCGACTAAACATGCATTCAAATCATATAACAATATTAATAGTGAATCATAAGCAACAAAGTGTGGAGACAAAACTAATTCATTGCATAAATATCATGGTTAGGATTCCAACTTATTCCTTAACCAAAAGAAAGTTATCTAATCATACCAATGGAGTTCATAAACAAGAAGAAGCAATAAAACTGTCATGTTCAAAACCCTAGAATAAAAGTAGTAGAAGCAGAGATAAATATCCACAAACCTTGGCAGATCCGGTCCAAGCCCACTCACTTGATATGCTTGTCAATTTCGGAGAACTAACAAGCCAATTCAGTCCATTCCAGCACAACCAAGACCGGCTAGCTCACTCTCCTTCGCTGCAGTTTGCTGCCAGCTTCTAATTCACGTCCTAACTCTACCAAACACTGCGCATACAATCACCACAGTACACACCCTCAGACTCAATGGAAGACAATACTCCATCAAACCATTCTTTCCAGTTTCATTTACAAATACAAGTCATTCATGAACCACAACCATCTTGTTCCTGTAGGTTCAAGCACATCCTTGCAAATCTGCATTTGTTGTCAGCAACAACACAAAATACCAAGCGCAAAGCAAATACCCATTGCATCATCACCTAACTCAGCTATTTCTAATATGTAAGCTCACCATGACTACCACCAGGTCTATTCCTGCAACCATTAAATCCCTGGTAGTACAACACCTCATGTTCAGTACCACGTCTCAAGATATATTCACAGCAACAACATCTCACTTGGCCTCAATTCCATGTTCTCACCATCGACAATGGCTTATCTTCTTGTGCACCACCAGTTCCTTCATTCATCTACTTGCAATATTTCACAGACTGCACAATTCACCACCAGCAGCTGCGCTGCATCTTCTTTACTTCTGTTCCATCGGCCTTAACTGCAACTCATCCTCATTCCAGTCACACTACAAAAATGTTGACTTTTAGCCACGAGCTTCTTGCAACGGTTCATGTCTGTCGTGGCTATTAATGACATATTGCCACGACTTAGCTTTGGGTGTGGCAATATGTCATTCATTTGCCACGGCATGTAGAATATTTGCCACCGGCATACACGTAGACCCATGTTTCATATGTATGAACGTGATAATGGCTTCTAGTCACGATTTAGTTTGCCGTAACAACTGGTGGGCTTTTGCTACGTCAATCCTATCGTAGCTAATTGATGAAGAAACTGCCCATTCTATGGGCGCCAAAAATTAAAAATTCCCGCTGAATAAAAATTTGGGCCACGTTCTAAAAGATACACACACCTACCCACTTTCCCTTGTACTCGCGGATCCATTACCATCGAACCCACACCACCAGTCAAAAAAATAAACTAAACCTGTAGTCGTCTTCCTTTCCCGTGGGAGATGAAACCCTAAAATCCTGTTCTTTATTCTTTACTCGATTGTTCTCCTAACACAACCAGAAGATCGTTCCCACCTTGTTCCCCCTTAATTCCAATCTTCACTCTAAACCCTAAATCCTTTTAGTCCCTAAATACCATTACATTTCACCAATCAAATAACTGACCTTAACATAGAGTCGTCAATCACAAAATGGTCGATTATACGGATAGTCAGAGAATGTATGTTGGGGGGTCCGATCAGCGTGGAGGAAGTACATACGACATAAATAGTTTTCATGTACTTGGTAATTTCAATTAACAAGTTAGATTTTTTCAAATAAGATTCTGATGTTTGATTGTGTTGAATCGATAGTTTGTTTAAAATGATAGAAAGTGATTCTGTGTAGGTATCCAGGTGCTGGAGACATTGGTTAGATCGAGATGTTTGAGATTTTCAGATGAAATCACTTCTGAAGCTCTTGTTACATGAAGATTTCTCGGATACCGCTTGCTTCTTGATGGAGCACACGCTAGATCAGAATGGTACGACAATCTAATCTGCCTTTTCCAATTGAAAATTAGGTTGCGTTTGTTTGGTTTGGAACTTGAATTAGGTATTATGAGTTTCGTTCATTTCAATTCAGTACTCTGAACAAAAACAAGATCTCTACATGTCTAAATGGGTACTGGATATGTAGGTATAGTGGTTTCAGATCCATGACATCAAAATCAATTCACTCAAATTGAACTCAGAAGTTTAAAATCTCATGCCCATGAAAACCTGAATTCTTTTTTTTTGTTGTTGTTGTTGTTCTTTTCAATTATGTTAACGGCTTTGTGATTTTGTTTTTTGTTAGTAGTTTCTTTTTATGAGAAGGGAGCTGGGAAAGGACACATTATAAGATTTATTGGTGTTGAAACTAGTGATCGTTGGTGAGAATATTATTGAAGAAAGGTGAAGCTCTTTTTTGTTTGAATGGGAATTTGAATCAAGATTTGATAATGAAGTCTCTCTAAGGGATTGAAATTCCTAATGATTTTATTGAATTAATCACCGAATTATTACTTTTCAGAAAAATCTACTTTTTGGGATTTTGATTTTTTACTGATTATGTTTAAATGTCTATTCAATTGATTTACTTAGGTTGTAGTCATCTAAGCTTTATCTTTGATTTACAGTTAGATATTAATTTGGTATAAGTAGTACATTAGGGAGCAATTGAGATTTGGGGATTCTGATCTAATATTCGTAGGTATGTCGATCGAGGTTTGTTGCGAAGGAATTATTCCGTTTTTCCTTTTTGTTTGAGTTTTCTTTTTAGGAAATGGAATTAAAATCGATTAATCTTCATTCATTAGGTGCATTTGAAAGTGCAACCCTTAGTAAGTGCTAGAGCCGGTGTAAATGTTGCAAATGACTCATCTACCTTTCTCTAGGCTGCTATGAGGACAATATTGTATACACTTAATGAATATGAAAAGTCATCTTATGTTGCTCATATCAACAGTTACCTCGGAGAAGATTTATTTCTAAAGCTATCCCTCCTTGTGAATCCTTTGACTAGTGATCTCTTCGAAGTTGTAAAGGATAGAGTTCCTTCTTTGGTGGTAATTTTTCTATCTATCCATTTTCATATAGCTTAGAGATATATATGTATTCATGCAATTGGAAGGGTCTACTACATTTTGGTGCGGTTAACTTATCAACGTGGCAGTCTCCGGGACTATCAATAAACATGCAATCAATGCTAAAAAGGTACTCAACCATTGGGGAAGTAATAATAATCATATACTTTGTCTAAATTCTGCAAAAGTTACTGGGTGTAAAGTCGTAAACAATGGCACCCAGTATTTTATTGAAGGAAGCGTAAAACTCTACGTCCAATGAGTTTCTTGTCAATAGTGTATTTGGTTTTCTTAAGTTTCCTGTCACCTCACCTACTTTTAAATCAAGTAGTTATATTTTCAGTGTCATCTGATGCGGGATGTGCTTTCTCAAACTATTAAGGTATGTTGTCGCTGACTTTGTGGATGCAAAGTGCATAATACTCATTAATTATTTTATGGATCCATGTTTAGTTTACACTTAACTATTGTTTAATACATCTGAAGCATAGATACAAGTATTGGAGGACCTGAACTTAAAGAAAACACCTCTGTGTTGTTGGTCATTTTTAATGCATAGTTTGAACCAGTCAAATACGTATATTTAGTAGTAGTTGTGGGACTAAATTTAGCAATCTCTGTTACAACACAAAAAGAGGTCTTCCTAAGAGTTGCAGGATGTGAACTTGATGAAACTGAGTATGTATCACATAAAAAAGATCATGTTTTAGCTGGACCTGTGGCTGCCTAAAGCGTCACATATCCAAATTGGAGCTTCAATTCCGGTGTTACTTTTCAGGTACTAATCTTTTGATGATCTGTGTTTGTATATCCTCTTTTCTGTGTGTAAAGTTCTAGGGATAATGATCTATTAATTAACTGGAAAAAGAGTATTGTGGTAATATATTAGGTTCTAATATGCTTGATTTCTTTGTAGCTAATAAATTGTCTGTCTGAATCTGTTTAGTTTTAAGTACCGTAGCCTGTAGCAATGATTTCCAAGATCTATGTAAAACTAATAAACAATGTTTTTGTATAAATAGATCAGATGGCTCTGCTTTGATTCTGAAACCTGAATCAGAGGGAGACTGTGGAAACTTGTTGCGAAACAAGCCATTTAAGTTGAGTATCCATATAAGTATTTCTAGGAAAGGCCTACATTTGGACATACATTTTCTTCATCTTCTAAAACCCTTGGTTTCACTGCCGGGAATTTTTTAACCCAAGGATCATATTAATAGGTAATTGACCGTAATTCTTGTGAAGTCTGTACGAATGATTACGTAGAACCGTCATATGATTGAGTTGTTCTAGTAAAATTGTTGGGCATAACATAAGCTTCGATGTTGAATATTTTTGAATATCGAATGTGTACTATTTATGTCTGCAGTGGTGCTAACTCAAGTTTTTTGGATGATGCAATAATAGATTTGGATTCTTGGTTCAGGATTTTAGCATTCTTCTCAAGGCAAACTCTCTTACTTGCTCTTATTTTATATGATATGGTTATTTGTTTCTTAGAGTGTCATCGCAATAGTCGAACGTATCTTTGTAGCTGTTATTTATCTAATTAAACCATTTTCATAGAACTTTAGACTTGATGGTCTATGTGGTGAACTTCGTGTGTATATCAGTCTGCCGCATGGTTTCTTGGCAGTGGTTAAGAGATACGATTTATTTATGTTTATGTCGTGCTGAGTTTACATTGACATGTAACTGTATGTATTTGATGCTTCAGGCTTCTCTAAGTGGCATTTGGGGTGAATTATGTGTCAGGAGATACTTGTTGATTGACAGCGGAAGTGAAGGAATGTTACGTCATCCCTCTGGTTTACCCATCTTAATTTTGTTTTTAATGCTAAATTAAATTGTTCGGTGAAATTCAACATTAGACTGGAAATTATTTTCATTTAGCTTTTCTTTATGATATTTAATGTAATCAATTATGACCTTGTAATACTTTCTTGAATGAATGAGTGAATGATGTTGTTTAAGGTTCTTGTAATGTAAATAAATCTGTTTTTCAGCTCCATTTGGAACTATTAAGTACCAAGAGTCTTAAAACTGGAATAGCCTTTTGTCAAAGCAGTATATAGCATCAAATAATTGAACCAATAGCCACGACTGATATATTTCCGTGGTTAATTTATACATACGTGTGAATCTAATCTCTTAATTACCCACGATCACATGCGTGGCAAATAAACTTGAACCAATAGTAACGGCGGAAAAATCGTGGCTAGTATCGTGGAAAAAACTATTAGCCACTGGACTATTTGTTACGACTGATCAGTCGTGGCTATTTATCTTTTGCCACAAATTTGAGATTTGTAGCCACAGACTCTTATGGTGGCTAAAGCTGGTTATTTTCGTAGTGTCACCATTTGCCTTCATTGTTGCTTATCACAACACCATCTTCACTGCCATCTCAGGCCAACCAACACCATCAGCAGTTCAAGTCCACTTGCGAGTTCGATATCGCTTCGTCATTGCCTGCACTTTCATACCATTATTTCCTCTGCTTGCTTCCATCTCAAATCTACTTCTGCAACACAACCCTGCTCTCATCTGCCACTGCCATACATTTGGCATCACTGCTTGGTTCATCTCAGCAAATCTCCTTTTGAACTGATTCTACTCCTCCATTTGACTTTGTCAATTCTTCCCAGCTCAAGAACTCCAAATCCAGCCCTCCAGTTCAAGCTTCTAATCCAGACCCATTTGTAGCTTTCGCATCACCTGAAGTCTCTCGAACCAACAACAACATCAACTTCATCTTTCACTTCCACAAAAACCCTTCAATTCATTGTGATAATTCAGATTCAACTCAACCCTAACATGAGTTTCTTCTAAATCATCTCACTTCTCGGCTCATTGCACAAATCCATATAAACCTTGAGCTCGAATCTGAACTCTAACCTGCAACCAGCGACACAGCTCTTATCTCCTGCAATTGCTTCAATCACCTCCCTGCAACATCAGATTCCCTCCAGCTTACCTCAATCCATTCTCAGCAAAGCAACACACAACACCAACCTCATTCTTCATATTACAGCAACCACAAATCCCTTCAATTGTAGCATCTTCATTAACCCCATTTCCTCGGCATCAGAACTTCAATCCAAGACCAACCCACCTCGATTCCATCTCCATTGTCTCACTACCGTAACAACAAACAGAACCCATGGCCACAATCTTCTTCTCAGGCTCATTCAATCTCGATTCCAAAACCCTAACATCTTCTCAGATTCAATTAACAACACACATCTGTTCTTCATCCGATATATTCCTTCAAAATCTCAATCAATCACCAACTCCATCTTCTTAGATTTCTCTGTGAATCTCTTCCTTTTACTACATCTCTAACTCTTAGAGAGCAGACAACAACACGCCTCTCTTTCTTCGCTTCTCTGAATTTCAGGTGATTTGTAATGAAGACACCACCCTACTTGGGTTTGGTAATAGATACAAGACTTATCAAGGTACCCCACACTGTTGGATAAGGGCTAACCATTTCCTAAATGGCTTGTCAGTTCCAGAGAACTGACGTGTCTATTCTCTTTATTGCTCAACTGTCAGTTGCGGGGAACTGACAGTTCATTCTTCGCCTCTTTTGCAGCATAACCTTCGCTGGTTCCAAGTATCATTCTCCCGTGCGTTGACCTTTTAGCCCGTTACGCTCTAAATGGACATTTTATTCTTCTTTCGCTCCTTATGACTCCAAAGTACCTAAACAGCTCAAAAGCACACATAAGATACATAATTCATATGAAAACTCGCAAAGAAAGCATAAACAATAGATATAAATCTAGGTGTTCTACAACACCTATCAAATTACCCCACACTTAGACTTTGCTAGTCCTCGAGAAAATCAAATAAAGCAATTCTAAACGATACATACAACTCCGTGTCGTCGAGGCTATGGTCATACTTAGCACGTATGACAAGCCTTTAAACCCTTAGGTATCCCTAGTGGACGAGTTATAGTCTCGTGAGGGCTTACTAGAGATATACCCACAAAACCTATTTTTCCAACTTACTAGTTCTCTGAAATGATAGCACCCAACGCGCTAAGAAGACATAAAGATTCTGCACACTAGTAATAAGAAGTTAGACACATAAATGAACACAATCTCATCCTTAAAAGTTGAGAGAGAAATAACCATCCCTTATCGAAAGAAATTCGGGTTCGGAGTGACCGAAAGTCTCGACTCTGCCTCACAAGAATGGGTTTTATGAAGTTTGAAAAAACGGGGGGTCTAACAACACCACCCAATATTTCGCTTAGCAATCTGTATGGACCAACTCCGAAATACTTTGCTAGAGAATGAACTAGACAGTCAGACTCAATCTAGATTAAATTATCTCAAGGAGTTAATATCTCTCTCTTGATTTGATTTTTACTCAAGCTAAAAACAATAGCGAGTCTTTATCAAATACAAGGAATAACTTGGACGGTACCAAAGACCAATATCCAAGGATCAATTAATATCAATCAACAACCAAAGGTTGGATTTCCAATTGACGATCTGAACACACAACCTGTATTATTTCAATTATATAAATAATTAACACAGACACCATAGGTTTTGTTAACGAGGAAACAAACAAATGCAGAAAAACCCCGGGACCTAGTCCAGATTTAATACACACTGTATTAAGCCGCTACAGACACTAGCCTACTACAAGCTAACTTCGGACTGGACTAAAGTTGAACCCCAATCAGTCTCCCACTAATTCAAGGTACAGTTGTACTCCTACGCCTCTGATCCCAGCAGGATACTGCGCACTTGATTCCCTTAGCTGATCTCACCCACAACTAAGAGTTGTTGCAACCCAAAATCGCAGACTTGATAATAAACAAATCTGTCTCACACAGAAAAGTCTATCAAAGGATAAATCTGTCTCGCACAGAAAAACCCTAGGTTTTGTTCCGTATTAAGATATAAAATCAAGGTGAACAGGAACCAATTGATAATCCGGTCTTATATTCCCGAAGAACAGCCTAGATTAATCAATCACCTCTCAACAATCCTTCTTGACTACACAAGCAGTTTGTTGAGGAATTACAAACAATGAGACGAAGATGTTTGTGACTTATTTATCTTGCCTATCGGAGAACTCTCACGATCTCAGGCCAATCAATAGATTGTACTCGTACGATAGTAGATGCAAGATCAGATCACACAACTACGATAAAAGTATTATCGGTCTGGCTTCACAATCCCAATGAAGTCTTTAAGTCATTAACCTGGTTTTAGAGAAGAAAACCAAAGCTTAAAGGAAAATCGACTCTAGCGAGCGCACTAGTATCACACAGAAGTGTGGGGATTAGTTTTTCACAATGCTAGATGTCTGCTTTATATAGCCTTAAAATTAGGGTTTTTCCTTAGTTACAAAGTAATCCATATTCACAGTTAGATGAAAACCTGATTTAGATTCAAGCTAATATTTCTCAACCGTTAGATCGAAAACTTAGCTTGTCACACACACTTGGGTAGACGTTTACTTGGTTTGTGAAAACCGTTCCCAAACGTGTACGTGTATGTTGGTTCAACATAGTCATATGAGCAATTCATATTAACCTAGTTCTTATTCACCATAACTAGTTCAACTGACTCAAATGAACTAGTTGGAGAGTTGTTCAATTGCTATCAGATCTTATGTAACTACACAAGACACAATTGAAACAAAGATGATTCGATTGAATCGGCTCTTGAACTTTATATCCACGGTTTGCATAAAGCACTGCTTAGTAATTTAAGTTTCATGTTCAGAGAACATCTTTAGATCATAACCACTTAAGCTCACAAACAAGTTCGCGGACTCAAGGAAACCGACAGAGTTTACCAAACTCAGCAGAATTTCTCGGCAAAGAGACTTCCGCCAGTTCGCGGACTAGGTTCGCGGACTGAGTTTGCGGACTAAACACGCAAACGAGTTTTTGGAAAATCCCAGCAGAAATTCTTGGCAAAAGAACTTCCATCAGTTCGCGGACTGAGTTCGCAAACTGAGTTCACGGACTTGGCAAAGCCAATTCCTCCGGTTTCTCTCAATCAACAAAGTTTGAAAACTTCGGATTAAGGAATACATGGTTATGTAATCTAAACTCTCATTCCAATCATTGAGACATTCTCAGAGGACGTTATATAGCCGTTATTCACAGACCGTTTCACGTCAGAGCAATTCTCAAAGTAATTGAAACTTTTCATGACATTCGTCACTAGGTGAAGATAAACTTGATCAAAGCGAAACGCTTTACCAACACACGATTTCGAGAAAAAGATAAGTAGTGAATACTCAGCTCGAAATTTAGTGTTCTTTTGTGCTTTAAAGGCAACATCCTTACCGACTTTGGATGTATGCTCATGGTCAAAGATCTTAAGCTTTCCAACCAAGGTGTTTCTGGAAAGATTATCGAGGTTATTCCCCTCAACGATGACATGCTTCTTAGACTCGTATCTAGATGGCAGCGATCTGAGAATTTTCATCACAATGTCCTTTTCAGGAATAGTCTTACCCGATGCAAAAGATGCATTAACAATTTCAGACACTTTGTGATTAAACTCATCAAATGTTTCTTCATCTGCCATACGAAGGTTTTCCCAATCGGAATCAAGGTTTTGAAGCCTAGCATCCTTTTCACTGGAGTTTCCTTCAAATACGGTTTCTAAGATATCCCAAGCATATTTAGATCTAGTGCAGTTTGTCACATGATGCTGAAGATTAGGGGTAATGGCATGTATGATAGCATTCAAACCGTCTGAATTTTGCATTGCAGCAGTTATCTCAACAGCGATGTATTCACCAATAGGTTTGGGAACGTTTACATCACCAACTGTCACAACGGGAGCATCATATCCATTAACCACATATACCCATGATTGAAAATCCCGCAATTGAAGAAAAGCTCGCATAGCAATTTTCCACCATAAGTAATTGGAGCCATCGAAGACTGGTGGTACGTTAATAGAGATAGTACCTCTGTCCATAGAGTCAGATCTCTTACAAACACGGACTTTGTTAGGTCTTAAACGTGTTTGCCTACTCTGATACCAATTGAAAAAGCGGGGGTCTAACATCACCACCCAATATTTCGCTTAGAAATTTGTATGGACTAACTCCGAAATACTTTGCTAGAGAATCAACTAGACAGTTAGACTCAATCTAGATTAAAGTATCTCAAGGAGTTAATATCTCTCTCTTGATTTGATTTTTACTCAAGCTAAAAGCAATAGCGAGTCTTTATCAAATACAAGGAATAACTTGGCGGTACCAAAAACCAATATCCAAGGATCAATCAATATCAATAAACAACCAAAGGTTGGATTTCCAATTGATGATCTTAACGCACAACCTGTATTATTTCAATTATATAAAATATAATGCGGAAAAGAAATAACACAGACACCAGAGGGTTTGTTAACGAGGAAACCTCAAATACAGAAAAACCCCGGGACCTAGCCCAGATTGAATACACACTGTATTAAGCTGCTACAGACACTAGCCTACTACAAGCTAACTTCGGACTGGACTATAGTTGAACCCCAATCAGTTTCCCACTAATTCAAGGTACAGTTATACTCCTACGCCTCTGATCCCAGCATGATACTGCGCACTTGATTCCCTTAGCTGATCTCATCCACAACTAAGAGTTGTTGCAACCCAAAATTGCAGACTTGATAATAAACAAATCTGTCTCACACAGAAAAGCCTATCAAAGGATAAATCTGTCTCCCACAGAAAAAACCCTAGGTTTTGTTCCGTCTTAAGATATAAAATCAAGGTGAACAGGAACCAATTGATAATCCGGTCTTATATTCCCGACCCCGAAGAACATCCTAGATTAATCAATCACCTCTTAACAATCCTTCTTGACTAAACAAGCGGTTTGTCGAGGAATCACAAACAGTGAGACGAAGATGTTTGTGACTTCTTTATCTTGCCTATCGGAGAACTCTCACGATCTCAAGCCAATCAATAGATTGTACTCGTACGATAGAAGATGCAAGATCAGATCACACAACTACGATAAAAGTAGTATCGGTCTGGCTTCACAATCCCAATGAAGTCTTTAAGTCGTTAACCTGGTTTTAGAGAAGAAAACCAAAGGTTAAAGGAGAAACGACTCTAGCGAGCGCACTAGTATCACACAGACGTGTGGGGATTAGTTTTGCACAATGCTAGATGTCTCCTTTATATAGCCTTCAAATCAGGGTTTTGCCTTAGTTACAAAGCAATCCATATTCACCGTTAGATTCAAACCTGATTTAGATTCAGGCTAATATTTCTCAACCGTTAGATCGAAAACTTAGCTTGTCACACACACTTGGGTAGACGTTTACTGGGTTTGTGAAAACCGTGCCCAAACATGTACGTGTATATTGGTTCAACATAGTAACCCAAAAGGTTAACCATATGAGAAATTCATATTAACCTAGTTCTTCTTCACCATAACTAGTTCAACTGACTCAAATGAACTAGTTGGAGAGTTGTTCAATTGCTACGAGATCTTACGTAACTACACAAGACACAACTGAAACAAAGATGATTTGATTCGATTGAATCGGCTTATGAACTTTATAGCCAGGGTTTGCATAAAACATTCCTTAGTAATTTAAGTTTCATGTTCAGAGCACATCTTTAGATCATAACCACTTAAGCTCACAAACAAGTTCGCGGACTTAAGGCAACCGGCGGAGTTTTCCAAACTCAGCAGAAAATCTCGGCAAAGAGACTTCCGCCAGTTCGCGGACTAAACACGCAAACAAGTTTTTAGAAAATCCCAGCAGAAAATCTCGGCAAGAGAACTTCCGTCAGTTCGCGGACTTGGCAAAGCAAATTCCTCCGGTTTCTCTCAATCAACAAAGTTCGAAAACTTCGGATTAAGGAATACATGGTTATGTAATCTAAACTCTCATTTCAATCGTTGAGACATTCTCAGAGGACGTTATATAGTCGTTATTCATATACCGTTTCACGTCAGAGCAATTCTCAAAGTAATTGAAACTTTTCATGACATTCGTCACTAGGTGAAGATAAACTTGATTAAAGTGAAACGCTTTAGCAACACACGATTTCGAGAAAAAGATAATAATGAATACTCAACTCGAAATGTCAAATGTGTATGATCCAGTCTATATAGCATACGAATTTTTATCTCATAAGAAGTAGGAGATAGAATAAATAGACTTTTGAGTGATAGATAAGTTCAAGTCTCCACATACCTTTATGTTGATGAAGTTCCACGGTTCCTTGAGTAGATCTTCGTCATTGTATGATGAATCGTCATGAAGTCCTTGAGCTCAACTACACTTTTTTTATCCTAGTCCGAGACTTAGCTATAATAGACTAGAAATCAAGACTCATAGTTTTGATCACTAACATTGACAAACATGCTTGATATAGCAACCACATGCGAGGTCGACCGAGCTATGCTCTAATAAAGTTGCTCTGAATAATAAATAGCTCTTTATGGGTCACATATGCGTCCAGGTGGGAATGAAGAGAGAATACTGCGACACGTTGAATGGTAGGAAGGCCAAACCCTCTGAATTGTTTTGAAAACCCACATCTTTTATTCATTTTGAAAACCCTTTTTTCTGACGATCTCTAAGAAAGGAAATCAACCACTTAACGAAGGTGGGAATATGCTTACTTACCTCGTTATCCGTTCGTCGTGCATCTAGCACCACTCTCACAGCGTCCATAAAAACGTCTTCGGTCTTCAATCCTTGTCTTCATCTTCGTCTTCGGTCTTCAACTCTTGATGATGAAATCTTGAACTTCGTAGAATCTTGACAATGTGGTTGTTTCCTCTAATTCCTTGTTGCTTGAAACTTCATTGTGGATATTCCTTCTTTCCATTGGCTTTATTGAAATAATACAAAACTAAAAACGAACTATACAAACCCAAAATATGATACAAAGGATTTTTCTTGTCTCTTTTTTTTTTCCTTTTTTTTCTCTTTTGTTTTTTTTTATCGAGACAAGAAAAATAAAACAAATACAAGATAAAAACAAAACAAAATAATAAAACTAATAATAAATCTAACAAAATTTTCTCTTGTCTTTTTTTTTTTGATAAGGGACTTAGCATAACAATGACCATGTCCCAAGTTTTTTTTTTTTTTTAAGAACAACAGAAAATAATATACAAATAAGATAAAATAAAAATGCAAGTACAAAAGCCATGGTGTAAGTACTTTACCGCTTGATTCTTCACAACTTATATGTCTCGATATCATAAACTTCTTGAATTCTCATCTTGATAATCTTCGCTCTTGTACAATAGTCTTCAACTTATAAAAATTCTGCTCTTTGTCTTATTGCTTTACTTAAATATGAAATCTGCTCATTTCTGTACTGTTTCTTGTAAACCTTGGACGTCTTCAACTTTCCTTCAAATTTGTGATGCTCCTATTTTTGATGATGATGGTGTTTCTATGGACTTGTTGGTGTAGAGAGAGATAAAGTGGATGGTGCTAACAACGAACAAGATTACAAGTTGTATGTAAGTTAGCAATTCGATATCACCATCATGATTGATAAAATAACACTCAAGAGATCAAAGTAGTGCTTCTATTGGTGGGAGGTTGGGTAGCTCACCATTCTACCCGGAATTAATGTGCGGTGACACACACTCTAAAAGCACATATTTAGACAGGTACAAAGAATTGAAAGTCGGTGCCTCACATTATGTAACATGGGTAGTCTCCACTATAGGGGACCACAACTCTAATACCGATTCTGCACCTCATTTGCCACTGGCATGGTTAAATCCAACTTTAACTCTCACACAAGTAAGAAACCCGATCACGTTCTTTGTCATCTCTAAGTTCAGTCACTCTTATGAGAATCTCGATGTAATCTTAGCGACATGTATACTATGTGACTCTAAAATAACCACAAGTTGGAGTTTTTTATTCACTATTTTACAAAAAAAGTTGAAATTTTTACAATGCAAATGCTTAACCACTCCTCCACACTTAAACTTTACATTGTCCTCAATGTAAATTGAATCGTCCAAAGAAAGTCAAGGTGGGAAATATTATAATGATATGCTACAAGGAAAAGTAAATACAAGACATGAAAAATAAAAGATAACATAAGAAATACTCATCCTATGGGTTTCCTCCCATGCAGCGTTTGGTTTAAAGTCGTCAGCCCGACTAGCAAGACGAATTCCCCATACACCAATAATCTGAAAAGTTGGGATCCTTCCATGTAACCTGTTTTGAAAATAGTAACTTCACACAAACATTAGTACAACAAAGCAAAAGTGAAGCTATAGCCCAATAGAAGTTTCCCCCACACTTATTCTTGTCCACACTTGGAAGTTGTAGATGGGGAAAAACGATTTGCTGGTTTTTAAGGAATTGAGGAGACGACTGTACGGAGGAGACTCCTCGAACCGCGCGAAATGTTAAACCTCACACAGATGCACCGCTGCAAAGGGGTGCTTTTAGATTCGAGAGATCAATCTGTAGTACTCCGGACTAAATCAAGACAATGACCGTTCCAGAGTAAATTCGGCCACAAGAGAGGGTGGGTTGATCTGTAGGAGGGAAGCTGAGAAATGTATGGAATCAATGGTAATCAAAGATTGTGGGTGTGTGATTTCTAAATATGATAAGCTCTGAATGATTGAAATTGCTCAATTGATGAGTTGATGATCTCGTATTGTCGATGAGACATGAGATTGATGCTGTTCTGTTCGTGTTGATGATTCAATCATGATTCAGAAACTTATTTATATTGTTGGAATTTTAGACACCATGATCCCATGAAGTGTGACAGTTGATGAAATCAAGGAGTGGGGAAGTGGAGATCGTGTTTGAAACCAGTTGCTCAACTTGTTGAAACTTGGTCGATTTTCCACCCACTACCTCGTGAATTTCTTCAACTGACTGCACGACTTTCTCACATTCCATCGTGTGTTTGAACACATGTGCCGTAGACCGCCAGACCAAAACCCTAAGTGATATCCCCCCAAGTGACACGATTGACGTCTCGTGGTTTTTTAGTCAATTGATGACTTCGTGATTTAATGAAACGATGAGTCCATGTAGTTGCTGGGTGTCGAACATGATGTTCTGAGACTCATGAATTGAACATGTTATGAGACAGAGGTATAATTCTTACGATGAAGTGAGCAAGTATTGCTCATTCGGTGGATCATTGAATATTGATTGTTGAACCAATATTCCTTGGTTTGAGCAAATATTTATCATCTGAGCAAGTGTTGCTCATGTGATGAATTGTTGAATATTTGATCGTCTGAGCATGTGTTGCTCATCTGATAGATTATTAGCAGCGTACCAAAAATATTAATTAGAATACTGGTCGTTGAACCGAGCATAATTAATAAAATTAATGACCATGAGGACGTCATAAAATTATTAAGGTTGGAATCTGGAATGATGATCCTTGGATTCAGAAACCCTAATCAATTCATGGTTCGTCAGAAGTTTAACCATGGGACGAAGGAAGGAGAGACTACATGGGACCGTGGATCAACCATTTAGTGTCCATATGCTCATGTGAGCAAATATGAAGAACTCCTGAAGAGTTGACGATTTGTTGGTGGAAGAATGATTAAATGCTGGCTTAATCATTCATTCAAAAATGCTCGTCTGAGCCTTAGGTGAGAAAACCTAATTAATTATGACGAGGCGAGGGACCGACCATGGAGTCATGAAACCGGCCCTGGGTTGTCACGTGACCGCCTGACGATCACTTCATGAAAATCCAAAGTGTTTGGAAGAGTCTTGGACCTAATACGAGCAATTGTGCAAATTAGGTCAAAACTGTGAAAATTGATGGGACCGGCTTCCGTGAGCCAAAGAGCCAATCTTGGTCGGTCAAAATAGCGTGCTCGTGTCCCCAAGGCATCCGCGTCTCAGTCCTGAGAATTTTGATATTTTCTGGCGTGCAATTGAGCATCCATTCGAGAAATTATGCCAAAATTAGGGTTTCGACGAAACTGAGGAAAACACCATGAGATGATGAAAAATAATTATAAAATAAGGAATGAGGAGGCGTGGGACCGCCGTGGTCGGCCGGTCGTGACCACGGTCCCGTGGTGCTTTTTCCTTAATTTTATAATATTTTGATGATTTTATGAAAAATTCATGAATTTTGAGAAATTTGATGAATTTAGGAAGTTTTCATGAATTGAAGGAGTTTTCATGAGTTCATGGAAGCAAAATATTAAAATAATAAAAACACGGGCGTGTGGGACCATGGAGGCATGGCGGGCCGGCTATGGACCGGTCCCATGAGTTTTTCATAATTTTTTAATACTTTTAGGTATTTTTGATGATTTGAGGGAATTTTTCCTAATTTGAGAGAAATACCATAAAATCAAGGAATTTGATGAATTCAAGGAAAAATAGGATAAATAATAATAAAATAATAAATCAAAGGGCGTGTGGGACCGGCTAGGGCATGGCCGGCCGGCTAGTGGCCTGGTCCCATAAGTTTTCATTATTTTATTTTATTATTATATGATGATTTGTGCAAAAAATACCATGAAATCAAGGAGTTTTTCATGAAATTAGAGAAATAATAATAATAAAATAATAAGGAACCGTGAGGTGTGGGGCCGGCTGGGACCAAGGCATGGCCGGTTGGCCAATGGTCACACCCCACACTCCTTTCCTTAATTTTATATTATTTTTTATGGATCTATGGAAGTACCATGAAAACGAGGAGTTTCCTCGAGACGAAGGAAATTTGATCAGATGAGATAATTTCATCAAATCACGGAAAATAATAAAAATGTATTAAAAATATCAAACTGGCGTGGAACTGACCACGACATGGTCGGTAGGTCGTGTGTCCATGTTCCCAGCACCTTGGTCAATATCTTTAATTATTTATTATTTTCTTCCCTATTTTGCATAGGTTCATCGTTTCGTTGTATTTTGAAATACTCGTTCGTACGGTGACTATTAGTGCATCGTCCTTGAATACACTTTCACCATTTGAATCAGGGCTTACTTAGAGGTATCTCAGACGCCCAGTTGTTCATTATTTATTACTAATTGTGGAATTCAGTGAAGAATAATTCGCAAAACTGAGTAGTAAGATGTTTATTATTAATTCATAGGATCAACTGAGGATTCAACTATGAATTCAGAATAATAAAGTGAGCATTACCATTCCATGGGATCGTAGATTCGACCATAGAATCAGAGTAATTAAGATTTATCTATTACCATTTATGAGACCAGTTGTGGATTCGATCATGAAATCAGAGTAATGAGATAATATAGTTATTGCTATTCTATGAGATCAAGCCGTGGATTCGATCATAGAATCAGAACAATTGTTATTGCCATTCCATGGGAGTCGTGGATTCGACCATGGAATATGAGCAATTGTTATTGCCATTCCATGGGACCAGTCGTGGATTCGACCATGGAATATGAGCAATTGTTATTGCCATTCCATGGGACCAGTCGTGGATTCGACCATGGAATAGGAGCAATTGTTATTAGGAGTAATTAACTTTGTGGATCTATTCTAGCAGAGCAAGATGTATAGGAGAATTAATTATCCCGATATGAGCTTGTCAGTAAGTCATATCCTTTACATAGTCAGGGTAAACTCGTTGTTTGTTCCTGAAGACGTTATCGCTCTATACTAGTAGAGCAAGCTGTCTAGGAGCCGTCCATCTCGTGATACTATATAGAAATGATCACTGAAAGTATTCAGTATTCATGAGATATGCCGTTGTCCAGTCGTAAGACTACATATCTACATGTACTCTGAGAGAAAGTACTCTCCGTTGAGAATTCGATGAGAGACCCATGTCTCGATACTCATGTCTGATTGCTGAACCAGAGGCTCATATAATCATGAGTTTACGATTTTAGCCCTTGTTGAAAATCCACCATCTACATTAAGTCCCATGCTTACTGAGGAAAGCTGTGTTCCTCAGTCAGCATTAAATGGTGATTTTCCGGCCATAATAATACCAGTAAATGAACTTAGTCGCAAGTTGAGACGTTACCGGATTTAGAGAGCATGAGCGAACCACGACTTGATGGAGGCTTCAACATCATGATTGGAGTGTCGTTTGATGAGCATAAATTGGTTTTGAACCGCTGGTTTGGACGACGAGTCCGTGGTCGGTTAGGATTCGCGAGTCGGGCCCAATAAGGAAATCCTTAGAAAATTAGGTTTTGGAAATAAAAATTGATATAAAAGGGATTAATCCTTTTTTTAACTCCACGACCAGCTCTTCATCACCTTTCCATCTTCGCGAGCAGGAGAAATTGAGTTTCCGCCGCCGCTCGATCCACCTTCCGCCGCCGGTCGCCGTCGTTGCCGCCGTCGGCCAATTTCCGGACAGCGCTCCCAGATACGTTTTTTTTTTTATGTTTGCTGATTCTAAGAACTTCATGAATTGTTCATGACTTGATCAATATGAAATTATATACATGTGTACATATTGGTGTGAGTTTTATGAAAAAACCCTCGTTTTTTGAAAACGTATGTTCGTTCGATCGTTAGTTTTGAAAACTAACTATAATCCCTGATTTTCGAGAGAGATTTTTTTTAAAATATGAACCTAGGACCAGTGATAAAACTTAGTGTATGAGCCTTCATGTATACCAAGGTTTCATCATAAAAGAAGTGAATTTTCATTAAATCGGAATAATCCTTCGTTTTAAAGACAAATAACGACGACACGGAGGAAAATATGTATGATGAACTTGTGTCCAGTGATAAAATTTTGCTTATGAGCTTTCATGTAAATACAAAACTTTATCATATGTATGAGATGTGAGCTTTCACAATATTTTCGAAATAAACCTTCGTTTTAAAGACAAATAACGACGATACGGAGGAAAATTAGTTTTTTTTTTATATGCAGCCGTGACATATATTGTGCAAAATATGATGGTATATTTTAATTGCATGAATTTGTTTTCATTAGATAAAAATCCTTGAAAATTTATGTATGCAAGTTGCATTAATTGTTGTTTTTTCGAAAAATCAAAACGTGGGTTTTTAGGATTCTTCGAAGATAGACAATATATTTATGATAGAATATTTTATTGTTGTAAACTTCATAGGTAAGTTGTGTGAATGTTCACATTATGAAAATTGTGTCCGTGATTTTATGAAAAATCAGTTTCGAAATTAATAAAGTTTCGTTCGTTTTTGCAGTTTTCGAAGAGACGAACGATTTTGAGGTGTTAACTCTGCCGTTACTATCACTATTGTTAGTGGAAGTACAAAAGGTAAGAGTTAAGAGTTACCATTTTTGTCGTATTTCCTTGATTCATGTCTGGACAACATACTGAAGTAGAATTTAATGTGGACTTTGCAGTTGTTTTAGCAAAAATGACCAATTCCCTAGCCAACGATACTTCAAGGGACGAATCGCATACTGATGATGACATCTCCAGGGATGATGCATGCATGGACGAGACCTCCATTGGTGAGGAAGAGGAGGATTCCATTGGCGTGAAGAACATTCCTAATATAGACGACGCATTCTTTGAGGAGGATCCAAAAGGAGCTGAAGCATATCTCAAATCCCCAGTATATCGTCTTCTGATCAACACTAGGACTGTGACTCAGAAGAAATTGGTGACCCCGAAGATGGTAATACGGCTTTGTCTCGAACGAAGGCTTTTCCTTGCATCGACCATAGAGTTTAAGCTTTCTCGACGCCCTTTGGAAAAAAATTATGGATGGGCGAGGCATATGTTGGGTTTCCCTCATGTCAGGGCTATGCTCAACCAGGCACAAGTGACGAGAGCTATTCAAGCTTCTGGAGACTTGTCTATTAATCATGATGTGAAAAGTATCATGGCTTTGCTGGCTCGTTGGTGTGTTCCCACTCACACCTTCATATGTAGATGGGGAGAATTTACTGTTACCTTAGAAGATGTGGATGCTTTGATGCATCTCCCGATTACATGTAATTTCTCTGGAGGTCTTTCGGATGAGTAAAAAGTGGTTTTTGACACTCTGACAGCTGCGATGGAAGAAGTGAACAAGGAGTCTGGTAGTAAAGGTTGTTATGCCCATTGGCTGACACGTTGGTGGCCAAGAGATGAAGTTTCTGATAGTCCCATCACCGGTATGTTACCTATTGCCGCTTTCTTATGCTTATGGTTATCTAGAGACATATTCGAAGACAGTGGACATTTGTTGAAGCCTTTCGTAATCCCTTTTGCTATTAAGATGGCTCAAGGTGACAAACTCCCAATAGGTAGCTTATTCCTGGGTTCCTTGTATTCTAACTTAGACTCCTTGGTGTTATATTCCAGCCTGTCGAATGGCTTCATGAAGATTGAGTGTTATGTTAACACGATGTTTCTTCAAGCTTTGATGTGGGAACACTTCAAGAATTATGCGCCTATCCCACGTAATATCCTGCAAGGACCAAATACTGATGCCCGTCACATCTTCGCCGAGAAAGATAATGCCCGAATCATGCGTTGGTCTACAAAGCAGCCTCGGTCTAAAGCGCGCCTCATTGATGTCTTGGATGAAGAATCGGAGTTCGACTTTCGTCCGTGGGTGTCGGTTCCTGATTATGTTTCTCAACCAACGACTTTCAATACTGGAGAGAGCACGACTACGAAATCTGGTGCCAACCCGAATGATGGTGAGAGATCCTTCATGTTAAGCTGTACTCCTGGTCACTTGTTATCCGTTATGCATGGAGAGTGGGCCGTAGAAGAATACAACATTGATAGGGAGGATCGACAAATGGGTATGGATCAATGTGTTCCAACTACCCGGATAAGGAAACCATCAGTTGATCAGCTTGCGTCTCGTTTAGATCACACTCACGTGGAAGGGAGTAGTTACTGGTTTCCTGGTTCTGATAGATTTGCATATGTAACCCCAGGTTATATAGAATTCTGGCATCAACAATTTGAGAGGTTGCATGAATTCGTGACAGTTAGTCAACCTCCAGTGAAGATTCCTCCGTCTGCTGAGATGATCTCTGGTCGACCAAGACTGAAGTACCTTTCTGGTGATAAACGAAAATTATCTCCAGGATGTTCTCAAGTAAGATTCTCCACATGTCTTTTATGAAACCATGGTAACTATATTCTGATCATGTTATTGAATTCTTTACAGGATAGTCGTAGCGTAAGACCTCTAATCCATGCAGATTTTTCAGATATTGGAGAAGTTGTTCACGGAGGAGAAGGAAGTAACAAAAGTTATAAGTTGTTACCTAATACCGTGAAGTCCCCAGTTCGTTCTTTGGTGAGTTCCCAATATTTCTTACTGTGACTTTCATTGCTATTAACATTAGAATCATGAAGCCAATGTTGTTAATTTTGTTGCAGAATTTTACTCCATCAAGTCTTGAAGGTCTTCAATTTTCTGCTACTGAACAAGCAATCGCTGATTTGAGTGACGGAGAAACTGTAAGTATTTCTTCACATGTTCAAATGTGGTGCTTCATACATGAAAATATTGATTGTAAAGGACGTGTACAGGAGGATGTCGTCATGGAGATGGAGAATTCTGGAACTCAATCATCCTCTGGGAATGGGAATGGAGGTAATTCCAAAGATTCGGAGTCGGATGGAAGTGATGTTCCTCTTGTCGTTGATGTGGACAATTCCAACCCCTTGGACACACTTTGGAGACTCCTCAAGTAAGTATATATCCTGTATATTCTTCATAGAAGTATAAAAGTGACGACTTGTGAATGAATGAATGAGAACCCATGTGAATATATGAAAACTTAGTCGAATTTCGTCGTCAGAAAATTCAGAACCCAGCTTTTAGTAGAAACGTTGTAGAATCTTCGTCCGGAGTCGGATTTTGATAATCTGCATGTGAAAATTCAAGCCCGGAAATTTCCAAGCTTTATCAAAGAAGCTTTTTAAGTTTTGAGCACGTTCAGATCCTGAAAAAGGCGAAATAATAAACTTCCAGGAGACTTCCAGAAGTTTTTCAGATTGCGCATCACTTGATATTTTGGCCACATCTACTCGCTCGTTCATCGGATTGTCATGAAATTTTGACGTCATAGAGGAAATCCATACGAAGAGAATGGCATATGACCCATCCTCATATTCCTTGTAGATTGCTCCCAGTTCGTCTCTTGGTACAGGGCAGAGTTCAGTTTCTTCAGACGGACTCATCGTAAAATGTGTTTTCATGAATTTCATATTATTTGCTCGTGCCTTGAATGTAGTATGATGAAATTTGATGATATTTCCTTGCGGGTATACTGTGTTTCATAATCTCCTTTGGCTTCATGATTCTAACCTCATGTAATCTTCGTATTAGGTGCTAAATACCGAAGTTGAGGATACTGGAGCCAATGATGATAACTCTAACCCTTCCGAAGTTATTGATGAAGAGACAGTCATCCCTGCACTTCGATGCCATGAGAAGGTCGCTTTTGATGTTACGGAAAACCAGATGGTTGTTGCCTCAGTGATAAAAGAAACCGAGATAGCATCGGAGAATACCGAAGGAACTGTTGCTTTGGTCGTGGAAGCCGCTCCAATGACTGAGAACCGTATAATAGTGTATGAATATCCAACTATATGGGTTGCTTTCGATCCTCCGTTTAATACTTCACTCCTGTATCATGAACTGGTCGGTGGATTCAGCGTTCCCATTGGATATGCACGCTTGTACGAGACGATATGGAAGAAGTTTGGCCACATGATCGTTGACAGGAACCCTGGGCGTGCTTATGCTTTAACCATGCAAGTAGGCGTTATCTTGCGTGTCGTGAGTGATATACATACGATACCCAGGAATACCGTGACTCCAGATATACTCTTTGATTGGGAGTTTAACTTGGAGAATTCAGAAATACTTGGCCTCAACGTGAAATGGCTTCATAAGCAAATAAACGTTATCAAGGATTCATGTGAGAAGAACATACCCTTTCCCAATGATGCTGTGAAGGAGAAGGAGGACAAGATTTCCAAGCTGACCGAGGAGTTGAACAAGGAGAGGGCGGCTTTGCAAATCTTGAAGGATGCTGATGAGCGAAAGCCTTTTCTTGCTGATCTCTTGAACTTCTGAACTTCTGAGAGATGTGAGGTTTATACTTGGGTTTTGATATTTAGATGGTTTTGGATTGACTGATGGTTAAGGATTTTTCTTGTAGATTTGATAGAGATTTTCTTTTACGAAATTGAACTGAATTTTGATAAATTGCTGAATTCAAATACTGATTGCGAGTATTGCAAATGTTTTGGAGGAATTGAAATACAAATGAAAGAAAATCCTAAATGTTAAATCCAAACGCCATGAATGCTTCGAACGCCCCAATACCTTAAATGTCCAATAATTTCAGATAAACGCCTTGAGCCAATTTTCATGAATTACTGGTAGGGTTCTGCCATCTGTGTTGATCAATTTGTAGTATCCTCCGGCCACGGACTTAGCGACCATGAATGGTCCTTCCCAATTGGAGTTCCTTGTAGAATGAAGACCGCGCTGAACTGCTTTGAGAACCAGGTCCCCTTCATGAAACTTGTTAGGCTTGGTCGATCGTGCCTTGAATATCTTCCGCTGATTCGGAATTCCCTGTTTGACGGAATTCCACGATTGTCGCACATATGGAAACTCGCGCGGAAGAGAGTATCCAGCATATTGTTGATCATGCTTAGTCAGGTCTTCAACAATAAACCTCTCGATGGAGTGACCGATTTGAAGAAGTTCTGAACCCAACCATTGAGTGTAATATTGTTGAGGTGAAGTTACCCACTCATAGCTTTTGATGACTGCTAAATCATGGGTAGAAGTCCATGGACCATAGTAGCGTATTTGAACATTGGTAATATTGGAGCATGAGGAGGAATAAGACTTTCCTGAGCTCGAAACCTTCTGACAAAGGTGTGCGGATTTTCTCCAAGTTCCTGCGTAAGTCCCATCAGAGTTTTTACTTCTTCTAGATGCTCAAACGGTGGTGCGTCCTCTGCTTCGTCTTCCGACTCGGAATCCTTGTCGATGACAGGATGTGTTGAAGGCATCGTTATCCTTCCGGCATGAATCCAAGTTCTTCCAAGGACCATGTCGTATCCAGGGTCTTCCCGGATTATGAAAAACTTGGCCTCAGTGCAGATCAATCTTTCCGTAACTTTGAGAGTGATGAAGCCGTATGCGTCTCTGGAGATTCCTTCGTGGTCCCTAATTGCTATGGGAGCGTGGGTGGCTTCCTGTCGAGTAATACCGGCAGCTCTGAGAGTTTTCAAAGGGATGATGTTGACAGCGGTACCAACATCGACGAACGCCCTTTTGAACTCATTTCCTTTAATGTGCACTGTGGTGAGCAGTCCCCAGTCATACATTTCTTTGTCGGTGGCTGAAGGTTCGGTGGTGGTTTCTTGGATCCAGACGTTTTCCGGACACGATGTGGTTCAGTGCAGCAAACATGTCTTTCCTTTGAGCTTTCGAAAGATACAACAACTCGCAGACATGTTCGATCAGAGATTGGACCGCTTCCTTGACAGGAGGTTCAGAGATGGTAAAAGTTCTGACTGGGAGGGGTTTTTGTGCACTCCCTCAGTCCCCAGGTTGAGCTCTCCTGATTCGACCTTTTCTTTGAATATGCGCTTCAAAATTTTGCAATCACTTGTGGGATGGCTGACGTATCTATGGAAGCGGCAATACCGAGGATTTTCCATGGCCTCTTCAGTTGGTTCCTTCTTGACATAAGGAATTTGATTGCACCATCTTGATCCAGGCATCGAGTAGTTCATTAACTTCTTCCATTGAACAGGGAAAATCAGGTGCTTCTGGATCTTCCGTATGCTGAGGAGGGATTTTCGAATTCTCCTTCTTGTGTGCCTTTGAAGGGGTGGAGGAAGTCTGCTTGTGTGTGGTTCTGCTTTTCGCTTACTCCCTTCTGCGACAGCATTTGTTGAAGGTTGCAGGTTGTACTGCTTGTTGATCAAACGCCTGCTTCCTCGAGTGTCTTTTGAATCCTCAGTCTTTGTAGACTTTGCTCTTTCCAAAAGAGCGGGTGCAGTGGTTGCCGACCTCTTCGCAGCTTCGTGAAGCTCTGAGAAAGTCTGGAATCGAAGGTTTTCCAGCAAGGCCCTGTAGACCGGGAGCATGCCATTGATGCACAAGTCCACCAGTTGTTGCTCCGTGACGTTTGGGTCATGACAATCCAGGGCTTGGACTCTGAACCTTTTCACATAATCATTGGGATTTTCACTGACCCTCTGAAACATCCTTCCAAGGTCGGAGAGGGTGACTTGTTCTGACACGAAGAAGTATTTCCTGTAGAATGCGTTAACCATTTCTCCCCAATTGTTGATAGTCCCTGGTGCAATGTTGTTATACCAGGTGTATGCTCTGCCTTTCAGAGATTTTGAGAATTCTTTGAGACGAACGACATGATTATGTTCATGTTCTCCCAGGGCTTCGAGAAAACGAGAGATATGTTCCCGAGCATTGCCAGTTCCATCATATAAGGTGAAGGTTGGAGAAACGTAACCTCTGGGGAGTGGAATCCTCTGCGTAGCGGCAGGATAAGGAGGTTGATGACGATGGTCATGCGATGTTTTTTCTTTTCCACGGTTCTCCAAAAGGTGCTCCAGATCCTCACGAGTGATGAAATTCTATGATCCCTTCGCTGAGTTATCTGCAGCAGTTTTGTGGACTTCGTCGTCTTCTACTGTATGAATTGGAATTACTTCAGGACCGTCGTCTGAGGATTTCTCCTTCTCCTTTCCCTTCTCTTGAGTCTTCTCTGACATCTTGTCAGTAAGATTTTTGAGATAATTACACAGCTCCTGTGTAGCAGCCATGTCAGTCTGATTCTTTGCAAGAGTCTCCTGCGCTTTGATAAGATCAGCAATGGTAGGTGGTGGATCTCCTCTGACTTCTTCAGGGTGTCGTCCGGACAGTGGATGACCTTCGGCGTGAGGAGGAGTAATGTCACCACCATCAGTGTTGGAGGTCGGAATTGTCTCCGGGATATTCTGATTGTTGTTGTTGCTAGTGCTAGCACGGTTTGTGTTAGGATTCGTAACTGAACCCGACCTGAGATCAACCATCTTGTGAAATTGTGAGATTGCAACCGAGAGAATGATCTCCCACTGTGGTCGCCAATCTGTAGATGGGGAAAAACGATTTGCTGGTTTTTAAGGAATTGAGGAGACGACCGTACGGAGGAGACTCCTCGAACCGAGCGAAATGTTAAACCTCACACAGATGCACCGCTGCAAAGGGGGTGCTTTAGATTCGAGAGATCAATCTGTAGTACTCCGGCCTAAATCAAGACAATGACCGTTCCAGAGTAAATTCGGTCACAAGAGAGGATGGGTTGATCTGTAGGAGGGAAGCTGAGAAATGTGTGGAATCAATGGTAATCAAAGATTGTGGGTGTGTGAATTCTGAATATGATAAGCTCTGAATGATTGAAATTGCTCAATTGAGAGTAGTTGCTCAATTGATGAGTTGATGATCTCGTGTTGTCGATGAGACGTGAGATTGATGATACTGATGTGATGATTCAATCATGATTCAGAGACTTATTTATATTGCTGGAATTTTAGACACCATGATCCATGAAGTGTGACAGTTGATGGAATCAAGGAGTGGGGAAGTGGAGATCGTGTTTGAAACCAGTTGCTCAACGTGTGGAGACTTGGTCGATTTTCCACCCACTACCTCGTGAATTCCTTCAACTGATTGCACGACTTGCTCACATTCCATCGTATGTTTCAACACACGTGCGTAGACCGCCAGACCAAAACCCTAAGTGATATCCCCCAAGTGACACGATTGACGTCTCGTGGTTTGTTAGTCAATTGATGACTTCGTGGTTTGATGGGACGATGAGTCCATGTAGTTGCTGAGTTGAACATGATGTTCTGAAACTCATGAATTGAACATGTCATGAGACAGAGGTATAGTTCTTACGATGAAGTGAGCAAGTATTGCTCATTCGATGGATCGTTGAATATTGATTGTTGAACCAATATTCCTTGGTTTGAGCAAATATTTATCATCTGAGCAAGTGTTGCTCATGTGATGAATTGTTGAATATTTGATCGTCTGAGCATGTGTTGCTCATCTGATGGATTATTGGCAGCGTACCAAAAATATTAATTAGAATACTGGTCGTTGAACCGAGCATAATTAATAAAATTAATGACCATGAGGCGTCGTAAAATTATTAAGGTTGGAATCTGGAATGATGATCCTTGGATTCAGAAACCCTAATTCACAATTCATGGTTCGTTCCATGGGACGAAGGAGGGAGCGACTACATGGGACCGTGGATCAACCATGTAGTGTCCATATGCTCACGTGAGCAAATACGAAGAACTCCTGAAGAGTTGACGATTTTTGGTGGAAGAATGATTAAATGCTGGCTTAATCATTTATTCAAAATGCTCGTCTGAGCCTTAGGTGAGAAAACCTAATTAATTATGACGAGGCGAGGGACCGACCATGGAGTCATGAAACCGGCCCTGGGTTGTCACGTGACCGCCTGACGATCACTTCATGAAAATCCAAAGTGTTTGGAAGAGTTTTGGACCTAATACGAGCAATTGTGCAAATTAGGTCAAAACTGTGAAAATTGATGGGACCGGCTTCCGTGAGCCAAAGAGCCAATCTTGGTCGGTCAAGATAGCGTGCTCGTGTCCCCAAGGCGTCCGCCTCAGTCCTGAGAATTTTGATATTTTCTGGCGTGCAATTGAGCATCCATTCGAGAAAATATGCCAAAATTAGGGTTTCGACGAAACTGAGGAAAACACCATGAGATGATGAAAAAAATTATAAAATAAGGAATGAGGAGGCGTGGGACCGCCGTGGTCAAGGCATGGTCGGCCGGTCGTGACCACGGTCCCGTGGTGCCTTTTCCTTAATTTTATAATATTTTGATGATTTTATGAAAAATTCATGAATTTTGAGAAATTTGATGAATTTAGGGAGTTTCCATGAATTGAAGGAGTTTTCATGAGTTCATGGAAGCAAAATATTAAAATAATAAAAACACGGGCGTGTGGGACCATGGAGGCATGGCCGGCCGGCTATGGACCGGTCCCACGAGTTTTTCATAATTTTTTAATATTTTTAGGTATTTTTGATGATTTGAGGGAATTTTTCCTAATTTGAGAGAAATACCATAAAATCAAGGAATTTGATGAATTCAAGGAAAATATAAATAATAATAAAATAATAAAGCAAAGGGCGTGTGGGACCGGCTAGGGCATGGCCGGCCGGCTAGTGGCCCGGTCCCACAAGTTTTCATAATTTTATTTTATTTTATTATTTATGATGATTTGTGCAAAAATACCATGAAATCAAGGAGTTTTTTCATGAAATTAGAGAAATAATAATAATAATAATAAAATAATAAGGAACCGTGGGTGTGGGGCCGGTGGGACCAAGGCATGGCCGGTTGGCCAATGGTCACGCCCCACACTCCTTTCCTTAATTTTATATTATTTTTATGGATTTATGGAAGTACCATGAAACCGAGGAGTTTCCTCGAGACGAAGGAGATTTGATCAGATGAGAGAATTTTCATCAAATCATGGAAAATAATAAAATGTATTAAAAATATAAAACTGGCGTGGAACTGACCACGACACGGTCGGTAGGTCGTGTGTCCGTGTCCCAGCACCTTGGTCAATATTTTTAATTATTTATTATTTTCTTCCCTATTTTGCATAGGTTCATCGTTTCGTTGTATTTTGAAATACTCGTTCGTGCGGTGACTAGTGTATCGTCGTTGAATACACTTTCACCATTTGAATCGGGGCTTACTTAGAGGTAGCTCAGACGCCCGGTTGTTGATTATTTATTACTAATTGTGGAATTCAGTGGAGAAAATTCACAAAACTGAGTAATAAGATGTTTATTATTAATTCATAGGATCAACTGAGGATTCGACTATGAATTCAGAATAATAAAGTGAGCATTACCATTCCATGGGATCGTAAATTCGACCATAGAATCGGAGTAATTAAGATTTATCTATTACCATTTATGAGACCAGTTGTGGATTCGATCATGAAATCGGAGTAATGAGATAATATAGTTATTGTTATTCTATGAGATCAAGCCGTGGATTCGATCATAGAATCAGAACAATTGTTATTGCCATTCCATGGGACCAGTCGTGGATTCGACCATGGAATAGGAGCAATTGTTATTGCCATTCCATGGGACCAGTCGTGGATTCGACCATGGAATATGAGCAATTGTTATTGCCATTCTATGGGACCAGTCGTGGATTCGACCATGGAATAGGAGCAATTATTATTGCCATTCCATGGGACCAGTCGTGGATTCGACCATGGAATAGGAGCAATTGTTATTAGGAGTAATTAACTTTGTGGCTCTATACTAGCAGAGCAAGCTGTCTAGGAGCATTAATTATCCCGATATGAGCTTGTCGGTAAGTCATATCCTTTACAGAGTCAGGGTAAACTCGTTGTTTGTTCCTGAAGACGTTATCGCTCTATACTAGTAGAGCAAGCTGTCTAGGAGACGTCCATCTCGTGATACTACATAGAAATGATCACTGAAAGTATTTAGTATTCATGAGATATGTCGTTGTCCAGTCGTAAGACTACATATCTACATGTACTCTGAGAGAAAGTACTCTCCGTTGAGAATTCGATGAGACACCCATGTCTCGATACTCATGTCTGATTGCTGAACCAAAGGCTCATATAATCATGAGTTTACGATTGTATCCCTTGTTGAAAATCCACCATCTACAGAAGTGAATAAAGAACATAAAATTCATGAACTTCTATGGTTTCTTCTTTGCAAACTTGCATAGTATGAGAATCAAATGTTTCTAATGGTGGAAATCGAGAAACAAAGTCATTCAACAATATTCTTGAAGCACATACATTCAAACCAACTAGAGGTAAAGGAGGAGAAACAACATGCAAAGGGTTAGACAAACCTTGCACAATCTCTTGTATCACGGTATCCTCTTCATCCTTGAAAAACTCAAGTGAATTACTCACCTCTTTTATATCATGGTCCTCTATCAAACCTTGCAACCACTCTTCGTCCGTTTCTGCCTTAACCAAAGTCTTGACATCAACATCTTCATTACAATCCTTTGCAAGCTCAATTGGGTTTTCCACAATATTGGTCATATCGGTTTCATTCTCAACACACTCCTCTTTGTTGCAAGGCACATACTCGTTTGCGGATCCAAATTTTATTATAAGAAACTTTTTTAGAACACTCAAAAATGCATCATCCTCAAGCCCCACCATTTGAATAAGCTCTTGATCATTATTAAGATCAATGATTGAGTAATCTACACAAGTGTCGACATATTCCTTCCGTCTTTATCTTGATCCCAAAAAGATTCTGATGTACACCTTTGGGAAATGTCACCATGAATTGCTTCGACCGATGTATCTTCATAATCATTTTCACTTTCATAGTTAACATAAAGTTGGTCGTCACTGAATTTAGTGTTGCTAGTCTCAAACTCATCCTTTTGAATAGGTGAATGATCATTATTAAGATTAAAAGTTTAATTAACAACACCATTATCAGTGAATGACCCCAAAGGTTGGCCTTGTTCAACATTAGCATCAATCAAATATTCATCACAAACCACAGGCACATTAGAATATTTATTGCTTTGAAAGCAAAGTTCTTCCTCATACCTTTTTTCTTTGTATTGATCAATCTTTATTCGTAAGTTAGCAATACCTTCACGAAGTTCTTGGAGTTGCTCGTCTCTAGCCTCTTTAGCTTTTTGAAATTCTTGTTGTACAAAGTTGGAAAATTTGTCAAAAAGGCTAGAGACTTGTTGTTCACGGGCATAAGAATCCTCCAATCCTTGTGGTTGTTCACACACGTACCCTCCATAAGGTTGTTGAGGAAACCATAAGGTTCCATGGAATATTGGTCATAACTAATGAATTGGTTTTGATATACCCCTAGAATTGGTAGTTGTCGTATTGTTGAGGTTGTTGAAAACCGTATCCATTCATGTATGCTTCTTCCATGAGAAACAAGTACCTGAAATAAGATTCTCAAACCAAGGTTAAGAACCAGAAAATAAGCAATGTAAAAAATAAAAACAAAACTAAAACCAAAGAATAAGAAACCAAAAACAAGTGACAACTGCTGCCTTCCCGGCAGCGGTGCTAAAATTTGATCGTTGTCGTAGGCGTCAAAAATAATTACACTTTCTTACTAATGAAGCAAGGGCAAGAAAGGATCGTTCCCACAGAGAGGACTTAGGTTGTCAATATGTTTCGGTTTCCTATAATAACAATTGGGGGGTTTTCTGATTTTTATATACTAAAATAAAATAAAAGCAAAATAAAGAAATAAAGCACACAATTCAAATATGTGAAAGGATTGGTCAAGGATATCGTTTTCATCCACAAACATGTTTTTCAACAATAACTAGAATTGATATTTAATCTCAACTTTATTAAAAGTCCTAAGATATCTTGATTGCAAGTATGTCCCGCTAATTCTCTGATTTCATCACAACCACATTAAAAGATGCATATGTGGATTCTTCCTAGAAAGCAACCTAAAGTGTAAAAGCACAATTAAGTTTAACTCCCTAAAAGCATTGAGTTCTATGGAATAAGACTAATCAAAGCAATCGAACATGTAAAAGCACTAATCCGATTTAACAAAGGTTATGATTCACTTGTGACTACTAGGATGCATCACTACAAGCAATACTCACAATTATGCTACTTGCAATCAGGAATTATCACTTTTACGTATAATAACCCTAATCTAGCAATAGAGATGAAAACTAATTCAACCGATTCGCGACTCGACTAAACATGCATTCAAATCATATAACAATATTAATAGTGAATCATAAGCAACAAAGTATGGAGACAAAACTAATTCATTGCATAAATATCATGGTTGGGATTCCAACTTATTCCTTAACCAAAAGAAAGTTATCTAATAATACCAATGAGAAACATAAAGTTATCTAATGGAGTTCATAAACAAGAAGAAGCAATAAAACTATCATGTTCAAAACCCTAGAATAAAAGTAGTAGAAGCAGAGATAAAGATCCCCTCTTTTGGTGCTTTAAGTTCTTTTTTATATCTCTCTGTTGAGACTAGAACTCTCATTCACGATTTCTAAACCTCCAGGCAACATAGCCCACAAACCTTGGAAGATCCGGTCCAAGCCCACTCACTTGATATGCTTGTCAATTTTGGAGAACTAACAAGTCAATTCACTCCATTTCAGCACAACCAAGACCGGCTAGCTCACTCTCCTTCGCTGCAGTTTCCTGCCAGCTTTTAATTTACGTCCTAACTCTACCAAACACTTCCCATACAATCGCCACAGTGCACACCCTCAGACTCAATGGCAGACAATACACCATCAAACCATTCTTCCCTGTTTCATTTACAAATACAAGCCATTCATGAACCACAACCATCTTGTTCCTGTAGGTTCAAGCACATCCTTGCAACTCTGCATTTGTTGTCTGCAACAACACACAATCCCAAGCGCAAAGCAAATACCCATTGCATCACCACCTAACTCAGCTATTTCTAATGTGTAAGCTCACCATCACTACCACCAAGTCTATTCCCGCAACCATTAAATCCCTAGTAGTACAACACCTCATGTTCAGTACCACGTCTCAAGATGTATTCACAGCAACAACTTCTCACTTGGCCTTAATTCCATGTTCTCTCCATCGGCAGTAACTTATCTTCTTGTGCACCACCAGTGCCTTCATTCATCTACTTGCAATATTTCACAGACTGCACAATTCACCACCAGCAGCTGCGCTGCATCTTCTTTACTTCTGTTCCATTCTCCTTAACTGCAACTCATCCTCATTCCAGTCACTATTTGCCTTCACTGTTGCTTATCACAGCACCATCTTCACTGCCATCTCAGGCCAACCAACACCATCTGCAGTTCAAGTCCACTTGCGAGTTCGACATCGCTTCGCCATTGCCTGCACTTACATACCATTATTTCCTCTGCTTGCTTCCATCTCAACTCTACTTCTGCAACACAACCCTGCTCAGTGCATCAGCTGCCACTGCCATACATTTGGCATCACTGCTTGGTTCATCTCAGCACATCTCCTTTTGAACTGATTCTACTCCTGCAGTTGACTCTGTCAATTCTTCTCAGCTCAAGAACTCCAAATCCAGCCCTCCAGTTCAAGCTTCTCATCCAGACCCATTTGTATCTTTCGCATCAGCTGAAGTCTCTCGAACCAACAACAACAGCAGCTCATCTTTCACTTCCATAAAAACCCTTCAATTCATTGTGCTAATTCAGATTCAAATCAACCCTAACATGGGTTTCTTCTAAATCATCTCACTTCTCGGCTCATTGCACAAATCCATCTAAACCTTGAGCTCGAATCTGAACTCTAACATGCAACCAACGACACAGCTCTTATCTCCTGCAATTGCTTCAATCACATCCCTGCAGCATCAGATTCCCTCCAGCTTACCTCAAGCCATTCTCAGTAAAGCAACACGCAACACCAACCTCATTCTTCATATTACAGCAACCACAAATCCCATCAATTGTAGCATCTTCATTAACCCCATTTCCTCGGCATCAGAACTTCAATCCAAGACCAGCCCACCTCGATTCCATCTCCATTGTCTCACTACCGTGGCAGCAAGCAGAACCCATGGCCACAATCTTCTTCTCAAGCTCATTCAATCTCGATTCCAAAACCCTAACATCTTCTCAGATTCAATTAACAACACAAATTTGTTCTTCATCCAATATCTTCCTTCAAAATCTCAATCAATCACCAACTCCTTCTGCTTTGATTTCTCTGTGAATCTCTTCCATTTACTACATATCTAAATCTCAGAGAGCAGACAACAACACGCCTCTCTTTCTTCTCTTCTCTGAATTTCAGGTGATTTGTAATGAAGACACCACCCTACTTGGGTTTGGTAATAGATACAAGACTTATCCAGGTACCCCACACTGTTGGATAAGGGCTAACCATTTCCTAAATGGCTTGTCGGTTCCAGAGAACTGACGTGTCTATTCTCTTTATTGCTCAACTGTCAGTTGCGGGGAACTGACGGTTCATTCTTCGCCTCTTTTGCTGCATAACCTTCGCTGGTTCCAAGTATCATTCTCACGTGCGTTGACCTTTTAGCCCTTTGCGCTCTAAATGGACGTTTTATTCTTCTTTCGCTCCTTATGACTCCAAAGTACCTAAATAACTCAAAAGCACACATAAGATACATAATTTATATGAAAACTCGCAAAGAAAGAATAAACAATAGATATAAATCTAGGTGTTTTACAACACCTATCAACACTCTCACAAGAAGTGTAGTCACGCCCATGCTTGGACGACCCTCATTTAATCGACCAATCAGGTCGCTCTAAAGCCGCTACACTCTCACCAGAAGTGTAGCCGCGCCTTATGTTTGGACGACCCCTTTTCTTGGCCAATCAAGTCGTTCTAAACTTACCACCATTCATTAAAGGATAAACACACTCTGTCGCGCCACCATACTAACTGGCAATCCAAACGCGCCCTGCCACCATAACATATTGATCGGCATGCCAACATGCCACTCTGCCGCGGTAACATGCCAACATGCCACTTTGTGGCAAACTTCCATAAATAGCGCCCTATGTGCTAACCTACCTCCTGTTCGTGGCCAACACCATGAAAAGCTTAAGAGTAGGGTTTTCGGGTGAAAAACACGCCTATGCATTAACCAAATACCTAATTTTCAGTCGTGGCATAAATCATGCCACTTCGACCCCACAACATGCCACGAGTCATGTGGGACCCGGGAAGCCCTAGGGTTGGCGCCATATCATAGCCACCCACGACAATCCCTACTCTAGTGGTCGTTTCCACACTATGGCCTTGCCATAACTCCTTTGGCATAGCTATGGCGCCATTTGCACAAAAGTATCACCATGCCGCGGCTGCATGCCACACGCACTAATTAGGGTTTCGACATGCCAAACCCTAATTTGGGAAAAGTTTCTACGCCAACCAATGCCAAATAACGTTTCCCAGAGCGATGGGATTGATGTAGCAACATGGCCAATGTTGCCACGCCACATGTGGGTCCAACACCATGTCGCCAAACCCTAGCCTTGGCCATGCCGCCAAACCCTAATCATGGCCACGGAGCCAAACCCTAGCCTTGGCCATGCTACAACCCCACAGGCGTGGCTATGCCACAACCCCACTGGCATATGCCGCTATACCACTGCTACTAGCATGCCACTATGCCACGGCTACTAGCATCCGCTATTCCACGGCTACTAGCACGCCGTTATGCCACGGCTACTAGCATGCCTTTATTCCACGGCTACTAGCATGTCGCCATGCCACGGCTACGCCACTGGCATACCGCTATGCCATGGCTCCACCAGGCGCCACTCCGCTATACAACAAGATGCAGCCATAATAAATGGTCATCCTTCCTCATGAGATGCAATCTCGGCCATCCAAGTTCGCCACCGAACTGACAAACTTGTGGCAAGTTTCAGGCGATCAGCTGCCTAAATCTAGTGGCCATGGCTACGCCAGGCGCCACTTGTACCACCGTGCCACTGGCATGCACGAGCCATGTCAGCCATGACACATTGCCACTGGCGTAAACAAAAGCGCCACCGCGCCATTATCAGGCGCCAACACAAGGTAGCCATATTCAACGGTTATCCTCCTTCATGAGATGCGATCTCAGCCATCGAAGTTCTCCACCGAACTGACAAACCTATGGCAAGTTTTAGGCAACCATCCCAAACGAGCCTAATAGCATTACATGATATTTTCCTGCGGAAAGTCCCTTGACTTTGACTTGCCACACGTAACGAAGTGCTACATGTTTTCCAAGAAAACACTCGAGACATCAAACATGTCACAAACTGAGGGATGCTCATCAGGGTATTGGTCTGGCGGTTTACAGCGTGCGGCGTGAAATGCGCCCATTACAAGAAAGTGTCATGAAGTGGGACAATTAGTGGTGGTGAAAAGTAACGGTGTAAACGAATTCATTTCCTTCATCATGGAAGCATAATGTCTGACGGTTACACGAATTCACTTCCTTCATCATGGAAGCATAACGCCTGACAGTTACACGTTACTCTTTTCTTCCACCACTCAATCGTTTCCACTTCCTACGAGACCAGGGTACGTTTCAATATGACTTGTATAAATAGGCTTCACCTATTTTCACCAAACAACAAGTTTTGGTCGGCAACAATACAATATCTAGAAATCACCTGGTAGCTTTCCATTTTGCTAGCCAGTTCTACTTTCAGATACAAGTCATAAACAACCATACCTTCAGAATCAACTATTCTGGTCTCAACACTCTCTTCGCTTCCCTCCTTAATACCAACCCTTCTCCTTCACTTTGTGACCGAAGCAAGCCTGGAACGGCCATTTCTTGGTTTAGGCCAGGATTGTACAGATTGATATCTTGAATCAAAAGTACTCCCGTGTAGTGCATTGTTTAGGGTTTAGATTCTTTTCTCATCCACACAACCAACATTACCAAAATTAGCAGAAACGGTTTTCACCCACAAACAGGTACATATAGTCAGTGTCGGACACTTAACAACTACATACTTTTACACAATACAAAGTGAATGTTAACTTTAAAACAAGTACATATTGCTTAATAAAGTGATAGATAGAAAGTGAACGTTACATAGCAAAGGGAAAGTGAACGTTAACTAAAGTGACCATCTAAAGCATCTACAGTACAAAGTGAGCGATAACTTTCTATCTATGTAACACTAAAGTGATATATTATAAATCTTAGACTACATACTGATATGCTACTTACTTGTGTTTTTGTTTCTCTATTTTTTGCTTCTATGTCTTTAACTTTTTGCTCCAAATTAGATCTAGCCCAGCTTCTAACCTCATCACGGAACTTCAATACTGTAGTTGTTGTTGACAAACCAACTTTAAAGGTGGCATTAACATTTGTTTGATATTTCTGAGAAACTGGCATTTCGACTTCAACTGTTGGGTTCACATCCAAATCTTCATTGGGGTTTGTTTGCGTAGGTGTACATCCCAAGATAACATAATCTTCATGGCTGGCTTCTCTCTACAAAGGGAAAGCTTCCGAGTAAATTTCATGCAACATCAGCACAAGCTTTTCTGCGTCAACCGTTCTGCCGTCTTGCTGCATTGTCATCATTTCATTCCATTTTTCAGAGACTATACTCCTCAAATCATCATACTTTCTTTTCCAATCCTCTTCCCCAACTACTGAGTCATCTTATTCTTTCTCTTCTTCCGATTCAGATTTGTCATTTTCTTCAATGGTAGTTTCAGTATTTTCTTCCTCTTGAATTCTTCTTGAGTTACGATTAACAATTTGTTTTTCATGGTCCGTGTACTCATCTTTGAATTCATCATGGAACTGTAAAAAGCAACTATATATTAGATATTACCAACATAAATATCTTTCTTTTTCTATCACATGTAGTATTGGATAGAACAAACAAAAGTAACACTACATATCCACTACATATTGATATGTAGTGGTAGATATTCAATATACTCAAAAACAACAAAGCAACACAATATACTCAAAGCAACAAAGCAACACAATACTGCAAGTTTACCTCATATTCAGAAAGATCAATATCCTTTAGGAATTCATCACATATCTTTGTATGGTTCCATCTAGCAACTCTTGGTACATACATTCCTTCATTTTCTGTCACTACATTCTCTGGCTCCACCAAATGATATGAAGTATTAGACATACTATCAAAATGCATAAAACACACATAAAAAAAGATTTTAAAGTAAAGATAATCTTACCAACAAATAACCAACGCAGCCAGTAATGTGTTCTACGGTTTTCTTGTTTTGATTGAGCTCTCGCTCTAAGTGAGAATGTATGAGGTCAGGACATGAAATATTCATGGCTTTCTCAATATCATCAACGAAACAAATATATTTTTCAACCAAAGCGTTTGCGTCCTTTATTGAGAAAAATAATGAAGTGCACATAAATAGGCAGATAAGCCTAACAAGATCTTCGACATCTTCCTTGTATTTCTCGTCTTCTTCAGATTCTTGAGAATCTTCATGTGATTGATCACCCACCTTTTGAAGAGAATCTTCTCCATCTTGTACATTAATTGGTGTTCTTTTAATGATTTTCAAGATTTCCTTCACAATCATTGGCCTTTTCACTTTATCACCAGGCAATACATCAGGGAAAATCCTTTCGAATAATGCAGTTTGATGTCATGCACCTCTAAATGCAAGAGTTAAATCTTGATATTCCCTATTTGGCGTTCTTGGCATCCCATAAGTGATTGTCATTTCTTCTGGTATCGATGTCAGCACATGGGTTCTGTCGTGCCTTACAAAGTGAAATGTAAGTTTGGTTGGCTCTCGACCTCTGCTGTAACATCGTAACATCTTGGTGACTGCATCTTCAATCTTCAACCAATGTTCTAATTCAAATTTTGTGTACCAGAACATTAGGAACAGGTTCCCATATGATGCTTCAGTGATCAGCTATAACTGCAATTTACTCAACTTAAGTTTTTCCATGATCTTAATCTTCTTGACAATCCCATACAAGCCCTGAAACCGGATCGGTATAAACTTCGTGGTTTTCCACCTACTTTCTTACGCTTATTACCACGTACATAATAACAAGTATCTAAAACCATTACATAACATATTGATATACCGGTTTCTTACACTTATTACCACCTACATATTTCCATCACTAAAAGCCAATGTAAACATATGAATATGTAGTTATAATATCTACTATGTACTAAAAACAACTACATACTAAAAACAACCACATACTGATATGGCTACATATTTAGATAGCACTACATACTGGTATCGTAACTACATATCCATATGTGAATATCATTTATGTAGTTGACATAGCTAAGAATATGAATATCTTTGTGTAGTTTTAATAGCTAAGAAATGCACCTTCCTTCAGGGTTACATTTGCTTTCTTCCCCTTTGCTTTTGGTGAAGGAGTAGAAGCTTTCAGGACAAGTGCTTTCTTCCCCTTTTCTCTTGGTGAAGGAGTATCGTCCTTTGTCACCCTTATTGATTTTGTTTTAGTAGTAGCTGCTGCTGCTTTTCTTTTGGTTTTTGCTTTAGGAGTAGCTGTTGCGGCTGCTTTTCTTTTGGTTTTTGGTGTTGAAAACCAAAAACAACATCAACACAAATATCCTACATATTGATATGTAGTGTCCAACAGTATCAAAATATAAATATCCTACATACCATCTAATGTAATCCAAAAGTAACACATAACATATCGTGTATTCACAAATTTGAATATGTAAACAATATCAATACATAAAATATTGTTATGTAGAGTCTAAAAGTATTAATACATAACAGTATCAAAATATAAAAGGTTTTCCACATGCAAACCTACCAACACTACATACTGGTATGTAGTACCATTTAATGTAATCCAAAAGTAACACATGCAAACCTACCAACACTACATACTGGTATGTAGTACCATCTAATGTAATCCAAAAGTAACACATAACATAGTGTATTCAACAATTTGAATATGTAAACAGTATCAATACATAACATATTGTTATGTAGTGTCTAAAAGTATCAATACATACCACAAGTTTGCACATGCAGAGTTGAATATTTACCTATTTTCAGGATTACATTTGATTCTTTGGCTGTTGGTGATGGAGTACCGTCGTTTTCATTCGTTTTTGTTGACGGAGGAGTGACAGATTGAGAAGATTTTGACATACTTCTTGTTGTTGGTGAATCAACGACAGTTTTTTTTTCTTGTTTTTGCCGGTGAAGGAGATTCTTTTACAATTACTTCTCTAATTGTTCGTTTAATTTCTCTTTTGGTAACCATTTTTTTAGGTTTAAGTCCAAAAACGGTTTAGGGTTTCTGAAAATGAAGTTAGTGTAACGATGAAGAAGATTTGATTGCAGATTTTGGTTCTTGGTCGATTTTAGAGATGATTAAGCATGGGGTTTAGTTCGATTTTGCTTTTGGTGCTGCTGATTGATAAGAAGGAAGAAGCGGTTGTAGTCTGTTTTGATGAAAACAATGAAAAGAGTAGAATAAAGAAGAAGAAGAAGAAAGAGGAGACGGTTAACTCCACATGTGAGTGGTGAGGGTAGGATAGTAATTTTAGGTATTTTTAAACCTTTTTGGAATACCGGATAATTTCTTTATCCCGCTGGACTACACACTAATCTCGGGTCGGATTATTGGACTAAACATGAAATTTCTCAATAAATAATGGTGGATGATTTTCGGGTCTACCCGGTACGTAGCACGGGCACAAAATCTAGTCTCTATAAACGTACCACCAGTCTTCGATGGCTCAAATTACTTATGGTGGAAAATTGCTATGCGTCCCCTTCTTCAAGCGCGTGATTTCCAATCACGGGTTCATGTAGTTAATGGTTATGATGCTCCCGTTGTTGTAGTAGGAGATGCGACCGCTCCAAAGGATATTAGTGCATATGACCATGCTGAGATTCTTATTGCGATTTTTTTTTCGACGGTTTGAATGCCATCATTCATGCCATTACCCCAGATCTTCAGCACCATGTGACTACGTGCACTCGGTCTAAAGATGCTTGGGATATCTTAGAAACCGTATTTGAACGGAATACTAGTGAAAAGGAAGCCATGCTTCAAAACTTAAATTACGATTGGGAAAACCTTTGTAATGCATCTTTTGCATTGGGTAAGACTATTCCTGAAAAGGACATTGTGATGAAAATTCTCAAATCGCTTCCACCTAGATACGACTCTAAGAAGCATACCATCATTGAGGGAAATAACCTTGATGCTCTCTCCATAAATACGCTAGTTGGGAAGTTAAAGATCTTTGATCATGAGCATACATCGAAATCCGGAAAGGATGTTGCTTTCAAAGCACAAAAGAACACTAATTTCCTTGACAAAAGTAAAAGTGTTTGCATCTCTGAAGATGATCTTTCTGAGGCTGGTTCATCAGATGAAGATCTTGACAAGTCAGTCTCTTTGATCACAAGACAGTTTAGAGATCTTCTATTGAATATAAGTAAACGTTTCTCCAGAGATAAACCTAGGTCATCAGTTAAACCTCACAATCGTGTTCCTCCTAAAAACATGGATGTTGACGAGACTGATGATGAGGATATGCCACAGTGCTTTAAGTGTAAAGGTTTTGGTCATTTTGCAAATGAGTATCCGAACCGCAAAAAAATACACTGGGAGAAAAGGTCTTGCTGCAACTCTTGGTGAAATGTCTGATCTCTATGATTCTAATGAAGACGAAAAATCAAATATTGCTCTTCTTTGTGAAAATATTGACTTTGATAATTGTAGCAATACATACATCAATCTTGATATTCTTTCAGAAGAAAACTCAACCAATCTGGAAGAAAAAGTTGACCTTTCTGTTGGAAACTCTATGTCTATTTTTTCAGGTTCCACTATGTGTCCAGTGATCGTTGTCGTATGCGTCAAAAATAATATTACTTTCTCACTACTCAAAATATATAATATAGCAAGGGCAAGAAAGGATCGTTCCCACAGAGAGGACTAGGTTGTGAAGTTGTTTCGGTTTCCTATATAAACAAGGGGGATTTCTGATTTTTATGTAAAGGAAAATAAACTAAAAACAAATAATGATATAAACAAGCAAATCAATAAGATGGAGATATTGGTCAAGGATTAGTTTTCATTCACAAACATGAATTTGTGACAATAACTAGAATTGATATTTAATCTCAACTTTTATCAAAATCCCTAGGATACCTTGATCGCAAGAATATCCCGCTAATTTCCTCTTGTCATCAACAAACACATTAAAAGATGCGAATGTGAATTCTACCTAGAAAGAAACCTAAAGTGTAAAAGCACAATTAAGTTTAACTCCCTAAGAGCACTAAGTTCTATGAAATAAGACTAATCAATGCAAACGAACGTGTAAAAGCACTAATCCGTTTTAACAAAGGTTATGATCCACTTGTGACTACTAGGATGTATCACTACAAGCAATATTCACAATTATGCTACTTGCAATCAGGAATTATCACTTTTGCGTATAATAACCCTAATCTAGCAATAGAGATGAAAACTAATTCAATCGATTCGCGACTCAACTAAACATGCATTCAAATCATATAACAATATTAAAAGTGAATCATAATCAACAAAATATGGAGACAAAACTAATTCATTGCATAAATATCATGATTGGGACTCCAACTTATTCCTTAACCAAAATAGTTATCTAATCATATCCATGGAGTTCATAAACAAGAAGAAGAAATAAGACTATCATGTTCAAAATCCTAGGATAAAAGTAGTAGAAGAAGATAATATATCCCCCCTTTTTCAAATTGTTTCTAGGCCTTCCTATATATAGATATTTGTAACCTCTTCTTGAAGAAAACTAGGTAACCTAGCAAAAATAGGAAAGTGCACCTCCTTAAGAATTGTGTCCGTGCATCACACCCCGTGCAAAATAGGTCGTCAAACTTGCCAATATCCCACGTCCAAAGTCTGGCCGTGTAAAGGATTTCAGCCACAACTAATGGGCTCTCGCAAATGCATGTTAATTTCAGCCCACGAGGTTATCATCCAAGCCCAACGGTCATTCTTGGCTTGTCAGTTTTGTGAAACTGACAGCCCATTTCCATCATCCTAACCAGCGATAGCACACCGGTTCATCATCACGTCAATATCTCCCCATGCTCGACTCATGCCATACACCAATGGAAACCCATCTTCCTATCTCAGATAATGGCAACAATAATCTTTCCATTGATCAACATAGAAACAACACACAACCACCATCACTGCCCATCAACTCTGTTCTTTGCTTATCAGCTGCAACTCTTCATTATTCTCCACTACTATCTTCCCTGTTCGATCTCGATTGACAGCAACCTTGCATACTCCATCGTCATCTCTCGCCGTTACTGCCAAACAGACTCGAGCTATTCTTCAATTATATCCAAATGCCATCGACGATAACAACAGCACCCATTCCATAGCTCATCCAAAATGGCAGCAATATTCGTTAAGTCCTTTTCCCACTGAATGCAGCTCCTATTCTCCATCTCGTTACTCGACTCCATTCCATCACCGATACAACCAACCATCATCATTCCAGCACTCACTTCCACAACTTCTCTGTTTCGTTTATAGCTCGATTACCATATCACTGCCATGCACGATCAACAATAGCAACAACTCAACTTCTCTGCAGCTCAGCTCTTCCAAGGCTAAACCAACTCGAGTTATCGCTGGCAGCCATCTTCACCATTACTGGAAAGAACCACCACTCGAGAAACAACCAACTCAGCACCACCAATCTCCATCATTCATATACATCGCTCTTCAACTGAGTATCTCAGCCTCGTTAAAACCCACCATTAACCATGAACAACATCACCATTACTCCGCAGCATGATCAATAGCTCCATCGTTACCCATGTCTTCTCTCGAGATCAACTGTTGATTTTTCGGCATTTTCCCAAACATGCGACTGCATTCTTCAGCTGATACAGACGCAAGCTTCTTGTTGTTTTATAAGCCGATCTCAGCTCCTTCCCTGCACTGAACATCAATTTAACACAAGCCCATACTCTCAATGCGATAAAAACACATTAATTTCATTCATTCTTCCCTATATTTCTGTTCGTCTTCTAAACAATGGTAGTACATAGCCTTGTTCATATGGATTCTCGGTAAAGAACGGTTTCTTTGTATGAACCCTTGGCAGATGAACCATTATTTTTGTGGCTGCCCTGAGTAGAAAATCGGGTGCCTATAACAGTTCTGTAGGTTCTCTAGTTTTTGACAACTTCGGCTTGCTTCAAATGCTTCCAGATTCTTCATACGACGTCGGATTGACTCCATGCTTTCGCCATTGGCTTCGTATTTTCGTGCTCTTCGAGATGATATCAAGGACTCCTAGATAGTTTTGCCTCTTTTATAACCAATTGGAAAATTTCTTGTTCTTTTCCTCCGTACAACTCCAAATGACTCCATGACACCTGATAAACTCAAAATCAATCATAAGATGCATAATTTACAAGAAAACTCGCAAAGAAAGCATAAATACTAGATATAAAATTAGGTGTTTTAGACACCTATCAAATTCCCCCACACTTAGACTTTGCTAGTCCTCAAGTAAATCAAACAAAATAATTCTAAAACATACATACAACTCCGTCTCGCCGAGGATACGGTTACTCTTAGCATGAATAACAAGCCTTTGAACCCCTAGGTGTCCCTAGTGGATGAGTTATAGTCTTATGAAGGTTTACAAGAGGTGTACCTACAAAACTTTTACTTCCAAAATCCAGCTACCTGTGAAAATTTAAGAATGACACTAAATATTTTTATTAATTGGCATACTATCAATGATTACAGGAGGAAGTACCCACTTTCAAATCCAATTCATAAATTAGTAATATAGCTTTATCAGAAAGTTGAACACAACCACAATACTCGGAATCTAATCAACCACAATCACACGAAAAGATTAAGAAGATGGATATAGAAAGTAGATGGTGGCGAACTGTTGACTAAGGTGAACGATGTTTCCCATGTCTGTCTGAAGGTCACTGCCAAAACAAACCTAAAAATCCTATTGGAATGAGCTACTAGTCTGAATTCTAATATCAACACAGCTGGCATATACAAGGGAACCAGCGGTCGACAAACTTAATTCTAGATCAATTCACTGGCATATACAAGGGAACCAGTAATCGATTTTATTCAATACAATAATAACATTTTTTTTTTTTTGACATCATGATTGGATGTTGTGGATCCAAGCGCATGTTTCTTGTCAGCAGATGACATGATAGTTCCCTTGGATCCTGCACTCCACGCTTGCTTAGGCGACGGAGACAGGGAGAACACGCACATATTGCTTTATCCAAGTGTCATATTTATTCCTTTTGTTCAATTGGTCGGTATCTTTTTTTTTTTTTTGTAGTAACTCAATCACTCTATTTCATCCTAGCAGTGATAACAATTCGATGTTCGTGCCCCACCAATTCACTTAGAGAAACAATAGATAAATATGGAAAAATAAAATTAGAACGTGATATGGTGACGACTCCGAGATATAGTGACAACTAACATGTTATTTATTCTTATATTTTGTTCGTTTTCATATGAATAGACTCTACTAATGGGTTCCTCAACTCCTACAACCACGATGTTTCCATTAGTGTAAGGTACAAGTTGCTAGACTTAGGAGTTTATCATCTTTTTTTTTTTTTTTCTTATCAACACAAGGGAAAACTAACAAGGCTAAAAAAAACTCTATATGAGAACACTCCCCCACACTTAAACTTTACATTGTCCTCAATGTAAATTAAATCGTCCAAAGAAAGTCAAGGTGGGAAATCTTATAACATGATATATATACACAATAAGAAAATAAAATGCATAATAAAAAATGATACTCCAACTCATAATTATTTATGAACAGTAGAGGATAAACACTAAGCAAGCTATTTAGTTGGCATCTAATCTCAACTCAGCCAATATATATACCTCATCGTCAAGAAAAAATTCCATCTACTTAGAAAGGCTAGTGTTTATTCTAAATTGTTCAAAAATCTCTAAAAATTGGAGTTTTGATATGCAAATATCCAAAATAAGAAAATAAAGATAAAAGACTTGAAAAATAAAAATAATAGAGATAGATACACAAAACCAGTGGGTTGCCTCCCGCTTAGCGCTTGGTTTAAAGTCGTCAGCCCGACTTGCAAGATGAATTCCCCATACACCAACAATCTGAAAAGTTGGGGATCCACCCATAGAACCTGTTTTCCAAACACTAGCTTCGCACAAATATTAGTAATATAAAACAGAAACGAAGCTATTAACCGATAAAAGTTTCCCCCACACTTATTCTTGTCCACACTTGGGAGTGTATAAAGAATATAGAAATCGGGTACTTCCACGGTTTCTTGTTCCAAGACCTGCATAGTATGAGAATCAAGTATCTCTAATGGAGGAAATCGAGAAACAAAGTCATTCAATAATATTCTCGAAGCACATACATTCAAACCAATAAGAGGTAAAGGAGAAGAAACAATAGGCTAAGGGTTAGTCAAACCTTGCACAATCTCTTGTAGCACGGAATCCTCTTCATCCTTGAAAAATTCAAGTGAACTATTCACCTCTTGCATATCATGGACCTCTATCAAACCTTGCAACCATTCTTCGTTCGTTTCTGCCTTAACCAAAATCTCGGCATCAACATCTTCATTACAATCCTTTGCAATCTCAATTGGGTCTTCCACAATATTGGTCATATCGGTTTCATTCTCAGCACACTCCTCTTCGTTGTAAGGCACATACTCTTTTGCGGATCCAAATTTTATTATAAGAAACTTTTTTAGAACACTCAAAAATGTAGCATCCTCAAGCTCCACCCTTTGAATAGGCTCTTGATCATTATTAAGATCAATGCTTGAGTAATCTAAACAAGTGTCATCATAGTCCTTTTCATCTTCATCTTGATCCCAGAATTCCATTGTACACCTTTGGGTAATGTCACCATGAGTTGCTTCAAACGACGTATCTTCATAATCATCGTCAATTTCATAGCTAACATAAGATTGGTTGTCGCTGAATTAGTGTTACTAACCTCAAACTCATCCTTTTGAATATGAGAATGATCATTATTAAGATCAAGAGTTGAGTTAGCTACACAATTATCAACGAAAGTCCCCAAAGGTTGGCCTTTTTCAACATTAGCATCAATCAAATATTCATCACACACCACAGGCACATTAGAATAATTATTGATTTGAAAACAAAATTCTTCTTCATACCTTTCTCCCTTGTATTCATCAATGCTTCTTCGTAAGATAGCCATACCTTCACGAAGTTCTTGGAGTTGCTCGTTTGTAGCCTCTTTATCTTTTTGAAACTCTTGTCGTAAAAAGTTGGAAAAGTTGTCTAACAAGTTAGAGACTTTTTGTTCATGAGCGTAAGAATCCTCCAATCCTTGTGGTTGTTCGCGCACATACCCGTCATAAGGTTGTTGATATGTATGAGGACCACAATATTCTGTAGGATATTGATCATAGCCAATAAATTGGTTTTGATTATACCCATGGAATGGTTGGAAGTTTCCATATTGTTGAGGTTGTTGAAAACCGTATCCGTCATTCCAATATGCTCCGTCCATAGAAATTGGTACCTGAAACACGATTCTCAAAACAAGGTTAACAACCGTAAAATAAAAACAAAAACAAAACTAAAAACAAAACAAAAAATAAGAAACCAAAAACAAGTGACAACCGCTGACATGCTCGTATTGTTCACATATCTGGCATCTGAATTATCTTCCAGGTTGACATGCTCGTATTGTTCACTCAAAGGTCATGAACTTTCAAAGTGTTTCAAGTACAAACACAAAATGAGGTATGTCAAAAAACTTCAACGAAGAGCGAATCGATTAGCAAACAAGCTCAAACTTGTTCTAAAAACCTCTGAGGTATGTAAGATTTTATCTTCTTCGAAGAAGTTAGTTTCCAAGGATAAGACAAGACCACTAAAAAATAAAGTATGGTTTAAACATTCGGAGAGACAGGGTTCCATGAATTCCTTTCAAAAAGGTTATGGTGGACAGATTGTTGTTCACCGCATCACAATTTGATTGTGTTGTTTGGTGCATCTTGTCTCATGTGCCTGATCAAAAGAGACAAGATTGTGCACACCTCAGGCTTTAGGAAAAGAGAAATTTTTTAATTATTTTTTTCTCTTCTTAGCTTTGTTGCGTTTGCAAGTTCGGAATTATTCCATATCTAATTGATATTGGAAAGGACTTCCCTGGTCAATCAATAAAAGAGGGTTATTCTCGAAAATTCTATCCTTCTTAGGGTTGTGAGTTGTGCATGCACGAACCTGTTTTTAAAGGTTTCGTAACCCTACATTCTTTTTTCCTTTTCTGAAACTCTTTTTATCGTAAGACTGCTTGTTGAGTTTAAATTGTGAATTCCTCTCACAAACCCTTACGCGTATGGATACTCCAAGCATCATGTCTTCTTATGGAAAAGATGTCAATATGATTGTTAATCCATCAATCTTGAAGGAAAAAGAAAGATCTCCATTACCTCCAACTTTGAAAAGAAAAAGAAGGAATGTGAGGAAACCAAGAGTTGTTCCTTCAAACTCTCATAAATTTTCTGATGTTCTTGAAGAGTTGAAGGAAACAAGGAAGTATATTCAACAAATAAAGACTTTTGTTATGAGAACTCTTGAAATTCAGAAGGTCCTGGTTCGACATCATCAGCCTAGAAGGTTTGTTGGAACTGACACCTATCCTCACAAACCGTACGTTCCCATGGATGTTGACGACAAGGAGTTCGGGGACAATAAATAATTTTTCAGAGGTCTCAATGTCTAGGAAACTTCTTATGAGAATTTTATTCTTGTGTTTTTAAGAAGGATAACTAGGGTTTGGAATAGCCATTATTGTGAGTACACATAACTATGTCCACGTTTTCATATTCAATGTTTTTAGATTTATTTATTTAAATTCTAAGTTATTTGGAAGATGATATTTGTAGTATTAATCTTTATGATTTCATATATTGCAAATTTTTATGGGATATGTTGTTTACGACCGTGAACCTTGACTGCCCCATACTTGTTCAAATGTTATCTCTATTATGTCGATATGAAAGCATTAATAAAAGATAGAATGAACTTTTGAATACAAAAGTTAAGCCTTTTATGTCATTATGCAAATATTTACGGAAGAAAGGATGAACTTTTGTTTACAAAGATTAAGTCTATTATATGTCATTGTGAAAATAGTGATGGAAAATAGAATGAATCTTTGTTTATTCCGTAGTATTGGTCTTCCCTGATCCACATCTTTGTGCATATACTTTGTTGCTCCGTAAGTTCTCTTATGTCGAGCATGGCCAATTGAATTGATCATTTTTATGGCTAACTCAATTGTGATTTTTGGATACAAATTCATGTTCTCATGTGATTTGATTATGTCCAAAGAAATCCTTCTTTTCTCGTAAAAGTAAGGTCGCTCTTGTTGTTCTTTCGGGAATGACATTTTATGGGGGAGAGTTCTTTTTGAACTTGTGCTTAATTGCCAAATATCTGTGGGGAGTGCGGTTCTGGAATATTGTAGAAGTTATCTTGTATCTTTATAAACTCCTTGATGAATGCATTTAGCTTCGGCTATATGATTGCATCTAAATAAGTTGGTATGTTATTCTCTTTTGGTCATGAAGTATCTCTATCAAAATTTCATGAGGATCCCACTAATTTACGTACCTTTGCCAATTTATATTGACAAAAAGGGGGAGAATTAATGTGTAGTTTCATACTACAAATACATATGGTTTATAGATCATTATGTAAGGGGGAGTGGTTTTCATGTCGAGATAAAGTATTGACCAAGGGGTAATGATACATATCACCATAGTATTGTTGTCAAAGTTGTGATACAATTGAACTTTGATACTGTGTAATGCTATGACACTATATAACAATGATTGAGAGCAACTGTTTTCTCATTGTTATCGCTACGGATCTTCAACAATATGATGTTGAGTTGAACACGTTTAGAATCATGGAGTACTTGGAAGTGACGAAGATTTAGAGTCGTGTTGAAGATGCCAAGGAGATCAAGCATTTGGATGAGAAGCTACAAAGTTTTATTTATTTTGTAATCCATATGTATTGATAGTTTTGTCATTAAAATTGACAAAGTGGGAGATTGTTAGAGCACTGCTCGGTCGAACTCGCATGCGTTGCTACCTCAAGCATGTTTGTCAATGTTAGTGATCAAAACTATAAGTCTTGATTTATATTCTACTTATATATGTCTCGGACTAGGACATAGATTGTGTAGTTGAGCCTTAGACTTCACGACGTTCATCATTTGAAGACGAAGAACTACTAAGGATAGCTCATGGAACTTCATCAACAAAAGGTATGTGGAGACTGAAACTCATTTATCACTTGTAAAGTCTATTTCTACTCTATCTCCTATATTGAGACATAAGTCGTGTTACGATATAGTTTTCTATCATACACATTTGATATTTCCAGCTGAGTTTAACTCACTTACATATTTCTCGGAATATGTGTTGGCAAGCTTTCGCTTCGACCAAGTTCATCTTATATTCTTGACGCAAGTCAAAAGATGATCATGTGAAAATTGCCGAGTAACATCTTACATGGTTTGTGTGATACAATCATATGGTGTAGACTTGGAATGTTTCGTTGTGATTATTTCAATAACTTGAAAATTGCTTTGATGCTAATAGTCTGTGAAAACGGCTATTGTCATCCTCTAAGAAAGTTTCAATGATTGAAATAAGAGTTTAGAACACTTAACCATTATTGGATATGACATGTTGTGTACTCTTGCACATATGTAATCCATGTTCGGGAACCATAGTATGCGTACCCATACGCGTACCTGTTGGATTGAGAAATCCGGGAGCCTAAGTATGCGTACCGTTTGCATACTGGTGTAAGGTTTATGTCCGAATTTTTTTGCTGGGACTAGAAGTACGCGTACCCGTTTGCGTACTGGCGAAACCCAATCTTGGTCCGGGTATTTCAAATATGCGTACCCGTTAGCATACTAGAAGGTTAAAGTTCTAAAATCGGTTATGCACATGAACTTAAACATTTATATAATAAGGAATGCAATCTTTGCAAACCGTGACTATAATGTCCATGAATTGATTCGAGTGAATCAAACCGATTTTGCTTCAATTATGTTCTTGTATACTTCTATGAGAATATAGCTATTGAACAACTCTTTAACTAGTTTCATTTGAGTCATTTGAACTAGTTATGGTTAAGATGAATAAGGTTGATTCGAGAGTGATCATATGGCTAACTTCGGTTAACTATTGTTGAACCAACATGGTGTACATGCTTAGGTACAGTTACAAACCTAAATGAGGGTACATTTCATTTATGTGTAACAAGCTAAGTTCGATCTAACGGTTGAAAGATATTATCTTGGTTGAATCAGGTTTTTCATCTAACGGTGATTATTGAATACTTTGTTACCAAGGTAAATTAGATTGCAAACCCTGATTTGAAAACTATATAAAGCATAACTCTAGCAACTGGGAAACCTAATCCCCATACTTCTGTGTGTTACTAGTTGCATAGCTAGGGTCGATTCTCCTTTAACCTTAGGTTTCTCAGGAGACCCTGTAGGTTAACGACTTAAAGACTTCATTCGGATTGTGAAGCCAGACCCAACTATTTTCTTTGTAGTTTCGTGATCTGATCTTGTTGTTTATATCGTATTGAGTACAATTGTAAAATTGGCTCGAGATTTATATCTCCGATAGGAAAGATAGAAAAGTAATCACAAACGCCTTCGTCTCATCATTTGTGATTCCACAATATCTTGTTTCGTTAATCGATTAAGATTATTGTGAGGTAATTGATAACACTAGGTTGTTCTTCGAGAATATAAGACCGGTTTATCAATTGGTTCCTGTTCACCTTGATTTATCAAAAGACGGAACAAAAACTCATAGGTATTTCTGTGGGAGACAGATTTATCTATATCAATAGACTTTTCTGTGTGAGACATATTTGTTTGTCAAGTCTTCGACTTTGGGTCGTAGCAACTCTTGGTTGTGGGTGAGATCAGCTAAGGGAATTAAGTGCGTAGTATCCTGTTGGGATCAGATACGTAAGGAACGCAATTGTACCTTGAATTAGTGTGAGATTGATTAGGGTTCAATTAAAGTCAAGTCCGAAGTTCATTGGTAGTAAGATAGTGTCTGTAGCGGCTTAATACAGTGTGGTGTTCAAAGATGGACTAGGTCCCGGGGTTTTTCTGCATTTGCGGTTTTCCTCGTTAACAAAATTCTGGTGTCTGTGTTATGTCTTTTTCGCATTATATTTTGTTATATAATCGAAATATCACAGGTTGTCCGTTGTATCGATCAATTAGAAAATCCAACCTTTGGTTGTTGATTGAAATTGATTTATCCTTGAACATTGGTCTTTGGTACCGTTCAAGTTACTTCTTTTATATTCAATCGGGCTCGCAAATTTCTATTTGCTGATTGCAGATTGAATTGAGAGATAAAGATATAAACTCTTGTATATACTTTTCTCTAGATTGAGTCTGACTGTCTAGTTGATTCTCTAGAAAGTATATTGGAGTAAGTCCTCTCAGATTGCCAAACGAATTGTTGGGTGTGGTTGTTGTACCCCCCACATTTTCAATAAGTACCCCGTATCAATTAACAGTGTGGTGCCTAGTTGACCATAGAGTTTGAAATAATATTGATAAAATAGGGTTACTGAGATTTCGATATCTTCCTGGTACCAGAATAGATTGAGATTTAAGAATCATTTGTCCATAGCGATCACTCAAACAATGAAGGATTAGGGAAAAATAATTTATAAAAAAAAAACGAACGGTGTAAACGGTAAGGATCTGATTTAGGTTTCTTAGTCTTCCCTCTCTTTATGATCTGGCTTTTACTTATAATTAAATTTTCTTTCTGTGCTTGTTGTATTATCTTTAGGGTTTGATTATTGAGGGAAACTTCTACCTACGGGATCAATCAGGTTACCTACGGGAGTTGAGGAAATTTTAATTCGATCTCTTAGTCTCGGATAGTTGTAGAAGTGACAATTAAATATCCCGTGAACCCTACATATTCATGCTTAATTTTATATTCAGTTGTTGTTTGTGATCTAATTGAACTGTTTTTGTTAACGTGGATTATGGATGAGGTAAGTAGATGTATCTCTTGATGCGTGATGTGGTGAGCATGATAAATGGTAGTACAGATGGCTAAATCCAGATTTTTGTGTGTCAATTCCCGTTGCTTGCTAAGTGATTATGTTCTGGGTACTAAATATATATATATATATATATGTGTGTGTGTGTGTGTGTGAATTTGGTGATCATTAAATGTATGGGACGTGATGGTTATTCTTTGGATTAGCCATTCAAATCTAGATATAAGGTTGCATGCTAACTGCATGGCTAAATGATTTCTTTCGATATATAACATGATGACTAGGGTAGTATGATTAAGGTAGATATTTGCTGGTCAAGTTTCTTGGCTCATAGAGTGATAGGTTCTCGTAGGATTAGCCTTCGAATCTAGGCATTAGATTACACAATGATTGACATGTAAAGGGATGAATTGAATAGATAACCTTTTAGCTTTTTCGCTCATCAGATTAAACCTTCTCTCTCTTTCTCTGCGGATCGGGTGATTGTTGGTTTAACTCATGCCGAAAATCGGTTTTTGATTTTTCAAAAAAATTTAATTTTTAATCTCTTTTCATTACTTATGCATTATCTTTTATGTTCATTGTTTTGATTGATGTTGTGGAATTAATCAATCAACCTTCTCATAAACTTTTATCTCTGATTTTATTTTTCAAAATTGATTTTCTTATCAAAATTATGGGTTTGTGAATTTTCAGGTCTCTGATCAATCATCCTGTGGGAATACCAGTGGTGGATAAAGCATGAAGATTGCAGTGGGAAATATAACAGTGGTGTGGCCAGCAGTGGTGTTATCCATTATCTTTGTGATGATGGTTCAAACTAGTAGCTCAAAGGGTTTTTTGAATCTTTCAAAAGTTAGATCCTCAACATTACAATATCACAAATCAAGTAAGATTACTGTCTTTCTTCCTATTCAGAAATTTCAATATCCTTCCCAAACCCTACAGTTTCAAATCCTGAAACCCGCCCAGAAATTTCAAAAAAAAATTGGCTCCCAAGTTTCAGTCAATTACCTTCCGAAAATATTGCAATTTTCTTAGAAAGTCTCAGTCATATTTTTTGTTACCTAATCTACCAAAATTTCCAATTCATTCTCACAGATTTTGCGGAACAACTTATGGTTACAAAATACAGCATATCTTACTCCAGTATATTTTTGAATCTAGGGTTTCTTTATTTCAAAGATCTTTGACCTATTCACCTAATATTCGCAAACCCTATCTCAATTACTGGTATATTAAGACTGAGAGGATCCTTGAGGAGTCTCAAACCAAACAAAAACTTCATAGTACCCATCTAGAAATCATCTTTCCACAAAAAGTCATGTCTAAAAAACACAGGGAGATCGTATAAACCAGTTATCCAGACAGTTAAGGAATGCTAACATTGATTTATCTGCAAATACAAGAAGAACAGTGGGTTCTGCTCAATCTATCAATGTTGCTGCTGACCAATGGGTTTTTGGAATCTTAGGAAAACTGAAAGAAAAAACTAAGATGAAGATGAGAGTCATAAGAGCTGAAATCAATTCTCTATGGAGTAAATACCATAATAAGGAGATAAAGATTATGGGTCACAATCTAATGCTTGTCAGATTAAATAGTGGAAGCTGAAAGAGATGAAGTTATAGCACATGGTCCTTGGTTAATAGATGGAGTCCTCTTTCATGTTCAGAAATATTACAATAATATACCGCTGGCAGATTATGTTTTCGACAAGCAGATTTTCACTATTCAATTCAAATACTTGAAGCTGGAGCATATGAATGTAGCAGTGATAGATGAAGCTATCAGTTTCATGGGTAAAAAGATTTCAACCAAGCCATGAAACTACAGACGTCGTGTAGGAACTACTGTCAAAGCAAGAATTGAAGTGGAGTTGAGTAAATCTCTTCATAGAGGAGGTTGGTGGAAGACTGTAACTGAAAAGGATGTTTGGATCAGATACCATTGGGAGTTACAGCCCAAGAACATCTGTCCCAAATGTTTTGTGATTGATCAAAATAAAGAAACTTGTGAGTATACTTCTCACTTACTCTATTTAGACTCTCTCTCAGCTGAAGAATATGAAGCTCTTCTCAAGGAAGACAGTGAAGCAAATAAGGAGAAAGAAAATGATGCAGTTCATAAAGAAAGGAAGGATAACAATTCAGTCAATTACATGGAAGAAGAGGTAGCTGATGAGAATAATATAGAAGATTCTAGAACTGTTAAAAGAATGAGAAACTCCAACCTCAACTCTGAGCCATCAATGAATCCCCATAATATTCACATTCAACAACCTGCAATTATGCAAATAAGTGATGCTACTAATTTGAACCATCAACACAGTACTATGATGGAATCGGATGAACCAACTGCAACAAAATCTGCTACCATGGATGATTGTGTCAGAGTCTCCACTCAGGTATTTAACACAACCCATATCTTTCTTTATTTTTCAAGCTATTTGTTTTATATAGTTTCCAAAATGAAAATTCTATGTTGGAATGTCCAAGGTCTAGCCAAGAAATTTACTAAGGACCAACTGCATGTTTTAATCAAAAAACAATCTCCTGATTTTTTGTTTTTAACTGAAACAAAAATTGATAAAACTAGAATGATTGATTTTGCTAAATCTTTAAACTATAGTAACTTTGATTGCATAGATAAAGTTGGACTAGCTGGTGGCTTACTTTTGTTATGGAAAGAAGGCATCCACTGTGAAGTTCAGGATAAAACCAATAATATCATCAATGTGATTGCCAGTTTACATCCTGTTAAACCTAATGTGTTGATTTCATTCATGTATGGCTCTACTTATACTGATATCAAGAAAATTCAATGAGATTTTATGTCTAGTATAAGTGATAATATAACGCAGCCTTAGCTTGTTATAGGAAATCTAAATGTTCACCTTCATACTCTGGATGCTAATTCTTTGATTTCTCAAGATGATAAACTTGTCCAGCAAAAAATAAATGATTGTGGTCTTCTTGATTTGGGTTATATAGGAAGGGATTTTACTTGGTCGAGTAATAACATATGTATTGGCATTAGAACTTCTAGAATAGATACGGCGTTGGGTAATCAATAGTGGTGTAATGAATTCCCCAACGCCAGATTACATCACCTTGTCCAAGTTGGGTCTGACCATTGCCCCATTATGCTGAAATCTGATCAGTTTACTGACAATCTGTGGACACCTTTTAAAATTTTTGCAATGTGGCTTAAGCATGCTGGGTTTAAAAAGTAATTAGAACTTGCTTGGAATACTAATACAGGGGGTTCTCCAGGTCATAGGTTGATTGAAAAACATAGCTCTACTAGGAAAAGGTTTTCTTACTGGAATAAAATTGATTTTGGTGATATAGATAGTAACATTAATGCTCTTCAAGATCAACTCTACAAAATCCAGAATGAACCTATATATATTACTCAACAAGATTGTCTTAATGACACTAATAACAATTAGAAATGCGGTTTAATATCAAGACTGAATTATATAAGAAAAATCTGGAGATAAATTCATAATTGATATGGATAACAATTCTAAATATTTTCATACTTTAGCTAATAGAAGAATGTTTAGAAAAAACATTGATTGTTTATATGATGCTCATGGTAATTGGTATGATAAAAGAGATGATATTGAAAATATTATTGTTACTCATTTTAGCTCTGTTAGTTGCTTTATAGTTTAGTAAGTGCCTGATGAGATTTTTGATATTATTCCCTTTGTCATTACTAATGATTTATCTAAGTTTTTTACCAGAATTCCAACTGCTGATAATATTCTTCAAGTTGTTAAGGATATGGCCTCTTGGAGCTCTCCTGGACCAGATGGTTTTCAGGCAGGGTTTTACCAGTCTAATTGGAACATAGTGGGTAATGATATAGTTCAAGTTGTCCATAATTTCTTTGTGACAGGTCAAATTCCTAGAGAATTCAATAACACTTATATTTCTTTGATTCCAAAAAATGATAAGGCTAAATACCTTGTTGACTTTAGACCCATAGGTTTGTGTAATGCTATTTATAAAATCATTTCTAAGATTTTAGCAAATAGGATAAAACCTTATCTAAAGAAGATTATCTCACCTTTTCAATCAACTTTTGTCCCAGGCAGAGCTATTCAGGATAACATAATCATTGCTCAAGAAATGGTTCATACCATGAAGCATAAGGAAGGTAATTCTGGTACTATGGCTCTAAAACTAGATCTATCCAAATCTTTTGATAGGTTAGAATGGCCTTTATTTTAGGAATGCTTAAGAAACTAGGTTTTCCTAAGAAATTCTGTAAATACATTGAACAATGTATTTCAACTACTAAAATCTCTATTCTTCTAAATGGTTCTCCTACTTGTGCTTATAATCCCACTAGAGGTCTTCGACAGGGGGATCCTTTATCCCCCTATCTTTTTATAATAGCTATGGATTTTTTATCCAGATTACTTGTCAATGCTGCTTCTAACCGTGTTATTTCTGGTGTTAAAGCAGCTAGAAATGCTCCTGCAATTACTCATCTTATTTTTGCAGATGACATTCTTATTTTTACTAAAGCTGATAGACACAATGTGGCAGGTATTCTTAATACCCTTAACCAATTTGGCAGCATCTCAGGTCAGTTATTGAACCTAAACAAATCCAGTGTTTATTTTAGTAAAAATATGAGCCCATCTGCAAAAGATGATCTTTGTGAAGCTCTTGATATGAATGAGATGCAGGATACTGATAAATATCTAGGAGTTACCCTTCTGATAGGAAGAGACAAAACTAAAGCTTTTAAACCTCTTATTCAGAGTTTTAATGCTAGGCTTATACCTTGGAAAGGTAAAAATATGAATTATGCTGCTAGATCAACTATGGTTAAACATGTTCTCAATGCTTTACCTACTCATCAAATGAGTGTTTTTAGAGTTCCTAAAAACACCATTACTCAATTAGACTCTATTCAAAGACAATTCTGGTGGGGAAAAGATGGCAATCACAAGGGCATATACTTTGTAGGATGGGATAAATTGCAGATTCCTAAAGCTCTAGGAGGATTAGGTTTTAGAAATCTTGAACATCTTAATACTGCCTTACTTGCTAACGTTGCTTGGAATGCTTGTACTAATGATTCTTCTCTTTGTTACCAAGTTTTGAAGGCTAAATACTTCGGAAATGGAAATTTTCTTCATTTAGACAAACTCAAGGATGAGAGTTCTTGGCTATGGAGGAGCATTTACTCTAGCCTTGAATTTATTCAACAACATAGTAGATGGCTAGTAAGATGTGGTACCAAAATAAACATATGGCTAGATTGTCGGGTTATTGGTTTAAATAATCCACCTGTTCCAGTAGCTGGAACATCTAGCCTTGAAAACTTCACCTTTGTTATTGACCTATTTTTAGTAGGTACCATACAATGGAACATTAACATTGTTAATGCTCTTTTCTCACCTGATTGTGCTAATCTGATTCTTAATATGAGTATTCCACATACTGGTGAAGACACCATGATATGGAAACCAGATAGAAAGGGTAAGTTTACAGTTAAAAGTGCTTATAACACTATATGTTCTGATGAGGTTTCTTCCATTATTGCAGGTTGCACTATTCCTACTGATGTTTGGAAAAATTTGTGGAGGTTTAAAATCCCACATAGAGTTCAAGTTTTTGTTTGGAAATGCCTTAAGAAAATAGTTCCTGTTAGAACTAAGATTGCTAGATACAAACAAGGTACATAAACACATTGTATTTTCTGTAAAAACAATGATGAAACTCTAAACCATCTCTTTTTAGAATGCAGTTATAGTAGGGTTGTTTGGTTTGCCATGAATATTAATATAGATGCAATTATAGCTTCCCATTCAGAACTTGAACATTGGATTATAAGATGGTTTCATTCTGCAGTTTCTAAAATTCCTGCTTTATGCTTGAGTAATGAAAATTTAATCTGCAGATTCATGTGTGCAATTTGGTATATCTTGAAGGATATATGTTTACTCGTTTTTCAAGATAAAAAGCCGCATTTGCAGTCCACTGTAACTAAAATCAATTGGTTGTACAATCAATGTTCTCATCTGACCATTCAGTATCAGCATTCTATTGCTAATGCTTTGCAGTTCAACAGCTGGAGACCTCCTGATAAGGATTTTGTGAAACTAAATATTGATGGTTCTTATATTTCACAAACTAAGAAAGGAACTGTGGGTCTAATTCTTAGAAATTTTGCAGGCACCTGTCTAGGAGATAAAGGACTATGCTATAATGAGGAGGTGGAAGAGGAATATGGGGCTGAGTATTTTGAATGCAAGGCAATGAAGGTAGTTGTTGACTGGATGGAAGAACTGGGTATTACAAAAGCTGTTTTTGAAATGGACTGTGAAAATATAGTGAAATCAATATCATAAGATGAACTACAGGTTCACTGGTACAATCAAAATCTAATTCAAGTAGTTAAAAACAAATTTAGCAGTAGCAAGTTTTGGTTTTGTAAGTTTGTTAACAGACTGAGCAATAATGCAGCTCATGAATTAGCTCAAAAAGCTAGATTTTAGGTAGCAAATTTCTCTTATTTAGACAATTTTCCAGATGATATCCTCAATCTGGTCAAGAATCATATCTCTAATTTAAATTTCCAGTAATAAAATTTCTCCTTTAGTATAAGAAAAAAAAATGAATTGATGGGCTCGATATGATGGTTAATTGTGGGAATAATGGTTTAAATGTCATTGTTCTTTTGTGAATATATATATTATTACTTAAAATTGATGGTTAAGTACCGAGTCCAATTATGTCACGATGTTAACACACGTTGCTTAGATTTGAATGGAATTTCAGTGAGCACTAATATTAAATAGTTAGTGGAGATTACTGAATTATAGACCACTAAGTGGATAAAGTACTAGCCATACGTATTGGTGGAGTTTTATGATGAAATGAGCATAACCTATTAGCTATGATAACCATGAGATTGGTAGTGTAATTTGTTGGAGTGTAACTCTGGTTGTGTGTGACTGCAAATGAGAAGTACTATGCCTAATTTTAGTTAGTGGATACTTGGTATGTCAGAAAGTTGGGACTTAACTTGTTTCGCAGTAGTAACAAGTTGGCTAGCCTAGGATAGTGATGGGGGTACATAAGTGGTGATTATATCTTTGGAGTGAGACCCTTGGCTAGCTGGCTTTGTGTAAGCCACCAAAGGCAGTGTGCTAATTAAATCTCATTCCTAAAAATGGAAACGGGCGAGGATGCGTTCCTTGTACTGTTATATATGTGCTTAGTACAACTGTATGTACAGGTACAATATGTTTGTCTAACGTTACGGATGTGTCACGGACGCACTTAATGTGATCGCGGATAGATTCTAATATCTCATTGAGTTATAGGATGTTACTTGAAATGAGTTTTTATTTTTATTATACTGCTAATGATTGTCGATCGACAAATTTTAGATCCTTTTATGCAGTGACTGCTCCACTTGTAGTTAGTGTCCAAATTTTCATTTTCTTGTGACATACTGGCTTACGATTTATATACCATTTTTATATTTATTCGTGACTCGGTGATCGAGTGAACTTGCTTGGAGTTTAACTCTCATTGACAATTTTTCAGGTATTACTAGAGATCGTGAAAGAGTTTGTTTGATTTCAGTTCTGGCGGATACTTGGAAGATATCTAGCTGGGGTGGATATCCAAACTTTTTCATTTTATAATTTTATGAACTATAGTTGTGAGGCAGTAGGGATATTTGTTTTAGTAATTTATTGTTGGGATTTGAAACCAATGGCAAGCAATTATACGGAAAAGAATTCGCTCCCACACAGCTAGATCAAATATGATCAGCAGCATCTAAGCCAACCATTTGGCTATGTATGATGTCAGCAAACCTTGGGGTTAACAGCAGTTATGTTGTCTTCTGTTAGTCGCCGATATTATCTTGTTTCCCCGTTCTTTTAGTTGCACGAGATCATTTATTCTACCTAATAGCCATCGATATATTTCTTTACCTAGTAGCCATCGATATATTTCTTTTGGCGCGAGGAAACATTTGTAGATCTCGAAATTTATGGATTTCGTAATATGAGAATCAGATCCAAATGTATAGATTAAAAACTTCTTCCTTTTACTTGTGAAAAGTTGAAGAAATTAGGGCAATGCAAAAAGCATAAAGAAATCAGTTATAAAGAAAGCATCAAATTTCGAGATACAAATGACGTAAAACTAAAATCAGTATCAGGTTCTCTATATATATGATTACTATGTTCATGGTTGATGGTTTCTTTTAACGATGTGTGTGGTCATCATCTTCTTGTACACTTCTCTTACCCATCTTTAAGTTCATTTTCAAGTTAATCTTCTTCAAACATGTCACAGAAAACTGTATATGTATATAATATAATCATAATGGATTTCAGTAGCTTTAAGTTGTTCACTTGTCTATGTATTTCTATCTTTCACAATCGAGTTTAGGTAATACAGAAGTTTCTTTCTCAAATGATTGTTGGACCCGGAGATATGTATAAAATTAAAGCGCAGAAAAACGGGGGCCTACAGTAATACCGCAAGTGCACGGTCGTCAGTTGTAGCTCGTGCAAGTACGGGTCGATCCACAGAGATCGGGTGTGTTTTGGAAGTGTTTTAGCTAATTGGGTTCCTATTTTGCTATTGGGCTTTGACTACCCTTTGAGTGATTTGGGCTTAATGGGTTTGTTTTTAACAATAAAATACTTTAGGTCTTGGGCCTGTGAAATGATCTGAATCTTGGACTCAGTTAGTTTGGTCTTGGGCTTTTGAGTTTAGGCTTATGGATTAAGCCCACAGGTTGGTTGAATTGGGCTTTGATTTTTTAATGAACTGGGCTTCAACTTTTGGTTCAAACCTGGGCTTGGTAACTGTGGACTGGGCCTTAACTTTTTGGAATGAGCTGAGCTTTGGGCTCAGTTGGATTGGCCTTTGCTTGGCTGCAGGAAGCAGCAGCAACAACAAGAACAGAAGTGGAGTGGCAGCAGCAGCAGGAGCAAGAGCTGCACAGCAAGTGAAGGCAGCAGCAATACTGCACAGCAGAGGCAAGTGCACATCAAGGCCAAGGAAGGCAGCAGCAACAGAGTTGCAGCAAGCCAAGTGCAGTAACAAGAAAAGAAGTAGCAGCAGCACAAGTGCTGCACAGCAGCACAAGGCCAAGAGAAAAAAAAGGAAGCAATTAACAGGAAAAGAAATAGCAGCAGGGGAAACAAACAATGCAAAGCAATGGAAGAACTAAACAGCAAAAACAAAACAAAATGGAGCAAAGAGAAAATGACACAAAGGCAATTAGCCTAAGGCAGGGGAGATGGTTAAGCTAACATGGAGCTAAACTAAGGCACTCTTTTAGAGTGGGAAGAGAGCTAGCTTGCTCATTGTCACTAGTGAGCACTAGTTTCTCCCCACTACTCAATTAACACTATGCAGCAAAGTTTAATCTAACACTCCATTTAACAGAACTAACTGAACTAACAATGAACAACACCTAAACAGGACACATGTTAACAGGAGATGAAAATAAAAACATTAACAGAAACATCACACTAAACAGAAATTAACAGAACATGAACATTAAACAAGCAGCAAATTGAACTAAAAACATTAAGCATAACAAGTGAACTGTAATTGAGCTTGTAAATTGAAAATTAACAGGACATGAGAGTCCTGGATGTAGGCTAGTCCAAACATAGTTTTTACATCATACTCACACCCATATATATACCCACAGACAATTAGGGTTCTACCCATTTTCACCCAAAAATTCCCAAACTGACAGAGCTAGGGTTTGTGATTACTCACCCAATTTGACACAACCACTCCATTGTGATGTCGACCCATGCTTCTATTTGTTCTCCTGTATCACCTCCATGCATCAATTGCTTCTCTAGCACACGTTAATCCATCAACCCATAACCTAGGGTTTAGGTTAGGTAATGAGTTGATGGGATAAAGGGCTAGAATGATGGGGGAAGGTGTTCAATCACGTGTAGGATGATGACGGAGGTGGTATGGTGGTGTTTGGTGGCGACAGGGAGAGGTGGCGATGATGGTGGCGACAGTTGCAGGGTGATGGTTCTGCAGAGGAGGGGTGATGGAGGAGATGGCTCGACTGTTTGGGAGAAGGGGGGTGTTTGGTTAGGTGGTAGGGTTCGGTTGCTAGGGTGTTAGGCGGATCCATCGAGTTTGATGTTCTGCGACGCTGAGTCACTGGATGCGAAGCTGGTAGGTAGATCGGACGGTGATGTGAAGTGAAGCTTGTAGCGACCGTCAGATTTTTTTGATACAACGAAGTTAACGGCTCTAGATGGGGTTAGGTGTTGTAGTGTAAGGCGGAGATATCAAACGTTGATGAACAGCAAGGGAGCGACCGTTGGATTCAACTACCATCTAATCTGAAGGCTTGGAATTTCAGCGCTGTGGTGCTCGGCAGAGACTTCAGATTTTGATGCTCTATGAAGGAGCGACCGTCGGATGCTTCTGAGAACTGATCTGATGGCTGAGAACGGAGGCGCTTTTGTGTGTAGAAAATGAGGTTGTGCGCACCATTCTTTGCGGCTTCCTTGCGTGATTTCTCCCGGCTTTTCACTACTTTTCTGCTCTTTTTGCCCCGCGACTCATCCGAACTTTATTTATTACCTAAAAATGCAAAGTTAATTAATAAAAATATTTATTCTTGAAAACAATGAAAATACAGAATATGGGATAAAATGTAGAATTAATGCATAAAAGATGAGTTAAAATGCCAACAAAAAGGGATAAATATATACAATATTTGGCACTCATCAATTGTCTAATATGCATAATTCATGCCTTCATGGTTGAATAACTAGATATATACTTGGCTTCCAATCTTCTTGCAGGTGAAATTCCACCTTAGCCAAGACATCTCCTTATCTCGATCTAGTACATTCACATTTGTGATAGTTGTTCACTGGTTTTCTCGATCTTGTTATTTTTTTAAAAATACGGTCAAAGAAACAAATTGGCAGCGGAGATATATATAGAACTGCCGTTAACCCAAGATTTTCTGACGACTTGGATAGACAAATGGTTGGCTTAGGTGCTGCTAGATCATATATGATCTAGCAGTGCGAGAGCTAAAAAATTTTCCCAATTATACTTCATATGAACGTGGAACCATTGTAATATTTTTGTATCTTTTATAGTAAATATTTTTCCCTTCTGCATTTCAACTGTATAAGGGGATGTGATCCCATAATTTCTTGTGGTTACATACGTTACACAGGAAATTAACAACATGTTTTTTTGCATAATCATCGGCCGGGATTATGTGGGAAGTAGGGTTGTTACACTTTTGATAGGTAAATTTATGTATTTATATATACAAAGAACATGGGACAAAGGGGAAAGAAATTTTAGGAAGTACAACTGTCTGAAACCTTGTCGTCACCACCTACACGAGCTTGTGTTCCAAATTACCATCATTTCAGCTGAACTTCGGGTCCAGTTTACCACATCACCAGTCCACCTATTCCCACGACCATGGAGATTTGAATTTCAGAGTATTGAAACATAGTGAACTTGACAATGCCTATTTTTATTTATACGTACTGGACACTTTACCGACAAAAGAATTTTCAAAAGCATTTTCTTAGTTGAAAAAAATGAACTTCACAATCCAACCCGAAATCAATATAAAAGAAGAATGTTAATTGACATACAATGTATTGATAATTGAAACATAGAGGAATACTAATGATCATCCATTCATGCCACATTGTTGTTAGGTTTTTTCGTTTGTGAATAAACTATGAATTGATTGAGTAATCCACGACAAGCTTAACCACAATAGAAACATCGAAAGTAACAACCACCTTAATAAACAAAATTACTAAATTAAAGGTAGAAATCATGGAAATATGGTGCTGGATGATAATTCAGTTTGCACAAAATGTGATTGTATTTCTAAGGCTATGATAAAACTGGACGAAACCAGGTTTCATCACAGTTTAAACATGGGTGAAAGAAATTCAACCTAATGTAAAACGGGATGAAAACTAGTTTCATCCTAGTTTAAACATGGGTGTAACTAGTTTCATCTTAGTCCAAACATGGCGAAAGAAAATTCAACACAATCTAGAACATAATGAAATCATTATCAACCTAGTTCAAACATACGACAACCACGACAAGACCTAAATAAAAGGGAAATCTTTGTTTTTTTTAGCCGTTGCAAATTAATAGTCATTTTGGTTGCATAGCTTGGTGCGCGCGTGTTATGCCTACTACCCCAACGTTTCGACGAAATTTTCAATGCATATACTAAATGCCAAGCAAAGGAGGCCTTATATGTACATTTAGTCAAGCATTCATCCAAATGAAGCCACATTTTTTTATAGATGACGATGCGAAACTGCAGCTGGATTGGAAAAAAAAAGATGGTGAAATTCAATTGTTTGATTGTATTGGTCCCAACACCCATGACATTAACAGAATGTGAAGAACACCAACACTCTTATGAATAGAAAATGAACCAAGCAATAGTTACATAATGATATCCAAATGAATAATTTATGAGAATATTTTCTCTAGGAAAAGAGATTTAAGGGAATAATAAACAACTTTTGCGACAAAAATAAACATGAATATCTAACATAATTGAGCTAGTTTGAACGAGAATGATATCAGTTTCATCCTAACTTAAATATGGTTAAAACAAAAAGCAACCAAAACTTAAACTTGGTTTCATCCTATTTAAATATGGGTAAAATCAATTTCAAATCAATCTAAAACGGGATGAAAACTGATTTCATCCTAGTTTAAACACGAGTGAAACCAAATTCAACTCAATCTAAAAACAGAATGAAACCAGTTCCAATCCAATCAAAAACAGAATGAAATCAGTTTCATCCTAGTTCAAAAATGGTTAAAACCAAATGCATCCCAAACTTAAACATGAACCAGTTTCAACCCAATCTAAAAAAAGAATGAAATCAGTTTCATCATATTTAAACATGGGTGGAGCCAAATTCCACCCAATCTACATGATGAAAGCGGTGTCATCCTAGTTTAATCATCCGTGAAACCAAATATTCAACTCAAACTAAACAAATGTAGCTACGATTAAAACAAAATTAACCAATTATTAATTCAATTAGCAATCTAATGCTTACACAGGTACATCAACAACTACAATCATATGAAACCAAACCAAATTCAACCAACTTAAACTATTTTACACATGTCAAATTATGTCATTCAGAAAATTAAATCAAAAAGAAAATTAGGGTTAGGAAACTTACGTGTTCAGTGATTCTCAAAAGTGATGTTGATGATTCAAAACCTAATTCAACTTCTTTTTCTTTATGGAACAATGGAATTGAGAAGTTATAACGAAATTAGGGCATGAGAAATCTTTTATGGTAGTGGAATCTGATTGTAATAAGTTGGTGTTGATGTTTGTGGTGGTGGTGGAAGTGAAATCCAGATCTTAATTGTGTTGATGGCGGAGAAATATAATTAGATTTGGGAGAAATTGAAGGTGTCGATGGTGGAGAAAAATTGAGTTTATAATTTCCTGCTGGTGGAGAAGAAATGAGTTCGTGTTTGTTTTTTTTTTAATTAAGGAACAAACTTATACTCCCTCCGTCCTTAATTAGATGACCTATACCATAAATAAGTGGAGTGATAGATTAGTATTATTATAAGAAATATGTAAAATTTGATAGCCATATTTATATTCATTAGATAGGTGTTTTAAAATGCTTTCCGATGATACAAAGTTTACGAAAATCCGTTGTATAGTTTGAGAGATAAATCATTTCTAAATTTACTAGTAAATTTTAACTAGGTCATCTAATTAGGGTCGGAGGTAGTATTAAACATTCAAATATGTTACATCATGATTTATGTGAGAAACTAACATTTCTGGTGGATGAAACCACCATTCCCCACATAAATTTTATTGACGAGCTGCCTTAGCTAAAGCATTTGCAGCTTTACAGTTTCTATATACAAACACACAAGACCACACCGGATTTACATTACAAATATTCACACACTTTCTAAGTAAAGGCATACTTTGCCAAGGAGGAAGAACAGATTGTTGCTGTAAATAAGAACTCATAGAAAGATTATTTGTTTCATATATAACATGAGACCAACCATTAACTGTCGCCATTTCCATAGCTTCCAACAACGCCCAAGCTTCATCCTGATGAATATTGATTGCTCTTTTTACTGTTTCCCTCCCCAGAACATATGCTCCTGCATGATTTCGAATTATAATTTCAATACCAGCTAACAAGGAATTATTATTATAAGACGCATCAATATTTATCTTCAAAAAATTCAAAGGAGGGGGTTTCTCGCGAAGATTTAACTTAGAATTTGTTCTTAGAGAATGATTATGATTCACAGCTGATATGCCTAAATGATGATGTGCAATATAAGACTTTATATGATGAATGATTGTTCTGGGGTTGGGAGTAATACTGTCAAACACAATTCTACACTTATGCTTCCAAATGAAATGCATTATGCAAACAATAAGGTGGATAGAATCAACTGACTGGTGGATACTAATAGGAGAATCCTTGCACTGCCAATTCGGAATCCAGGATAGAAAAGAAGATTGTTGCAGTAAAGAAGTATACATCTGAGGAAAGAAATAATTCCATATTGCTTGAGCAAATGGACAATGCAACAACATATGATCCAAGTCTTCAACCTGACTAGTATTGCAAAGCACACATTGTTGATGAGACATATGTTTAAACAACCTTGTTTTGAAAGGGAGCTTATAAGGTTTTGAAATGGACAATGCAGCAACATGTGAATACCTTTCCATAAAAAGAGTTGAAACTTATAAGGTATTTTCAGCTTCCAAAATTTCAACCAAAATTGAGGTGTTAGTCCCATAGAAGCATCAGAAGACATATCTTTTTCACAAAGCAACTTATAAGTTGAAGCAGTGGTAAAAACCCCAGTAGCAGTAAACGGCCAAACTATAATATCTTGTTGATCTAATTGAATGAGAATGGTAAGGATTTTATTCACCTGATCTGGTTGAAACAGTTGTCGAATAAGAGAAATATTCCATTGTGCAGTATGAGAATCAATGAGTTCAGAAACCCATTGATAAGTATGAATATTCAGATCACCCCATTCTTGGATATAAGATTGCATATTAGGGATCCAATTAGACTTCCATAAGTTGATGCTAGTACCATTCCCTACTTGCCATTTAGCATACTTCAAAACAATATTGAGACCAAGACAGATACTTTTCCAAATCCAGCTAGAGTTAGTATTTGTTGGAGGTGCAAAAAACTGTAAATCATTAAAAGGGAAATATTTACCATTTAAGATTTTAGCCCACAGCTCATCTTGATTGTGAATTATCCGCCAGGCTAACTTTTCAAGAAAAGATAGATTATAATTGCTTAATCTTTTAAGACCTAAACCACCAAGCCTTTTAGGAAAATAAGCTATCTCCCAAGAAAACAATTGTTGAGATTTGTGATTACCAAAGTTGTTTCTCCAATAAGATCTCTGAATTTTGTCCATTGCATGAATAGTAGTTTCCGGCAACTTAAAGACCTGCATCTGATACAATCTCATAGTACTTAGAACAACATTAACTTGAGTAGTTCTACCTGCTTGATTGACGATTTTACTGTGCCAGCCTTGTAATCTATTATAAATATTATCTAAAATACCTTGACAATTTTTATGCCTTGATCTATGCATCAAAAGAGGAATTCCTAAATGTTTTTCTCCAAGTCCCATCACTTTCATATTAAGCATGCCAGAAATATTAGACTTACAAGCAGTTGAAGTGTGCTTACCAAAGAAAATAGTCGATTTCTGCATGTTAATAACCTGACCAGAAGCTTTCCCAAAAAATAAGAAGTAACTGTTGAAGTTGAATTATCTGAGAAGGAGTATCTTGGAAAAACAATAAGCAATCATCTGCAAAAAATAGATGATTAATTCCAGGACAATGCTTATTAATTTTAATCCCTTGAAGCTGACCTAAATCAACATTATGCTGTAAAAGTCTAGAAAAAGATTCCATGACAAACAAGAACAAATAAGGGGACAAAGGGTCACCCTGATGGATACCACGAGTTGGAGAAAAAGTGCGACTAGGTAATCCATTGATGAATAAAGAGACATTTGTAGTGGAGATGCACAGAGTAATCCAATCATCATGAAATCCTAACTGGAGAAAAATCAGAAGTAAAAAAGACTACTCTACCCTGCCGAAAGCTTTCGACATGTCCAATTTCAAACCTACCAGGGCTTGGTTTATTTTTTTTAAGTTTCATACTATGAAGAACCTCATGAGCAATAATGACATTGTCATGGATATGTCTGCCAGGCACATAAGCAGATTGGGTAGGAGAGATAATGTTTGCTAGTAAAGGCTTCAACCGGTTAACTAAAAATTTTGAGATTATTTTATAGCTAACATTACACAGACTAATAGGCCTATAGTCTGCTGGGGTTTGAGGATGTTGGATTTCGGGAATCAAAACCTGATAAGTGTGATTAATGGCTTTGAGCATGTGTTTGCAGGTAAAAAAGTGTTGAACCATGGAGATTACCTCAGAGCTTACAGTATCCCAGCACTGTTGATAAAAGGTTGCCTGAAATCCATCATTACCAGGTGAAGCCCAAGGTTTGATTTGGAAGACTACCTCTTTGATTTCTTGAGCATCTGGAACTTGAATAAGACAATTATTCTGCGCTTCAGAAATGGAAGGATTAAAAAGCCGATGAATATCCTGTTGAACAAGAGGCTTAGAAGAAGTAGAGATATTAGTAAAGTGGTTAAGAAAAATATCTTCAATCTCACTTCTTGAGTCACGCCAAATGTCTAAAGGTCCTTTAACTGCATGAATATGAGATCTTCTTTTGTTAAAATTAGCCATAGAATGAAAGTATGCGGTGTTTCTGTCAGCTTCAAGAAATTTACTACCTGCTTGTTGCATGAAGTATTCTTTCTGAATAGTAAGCCAATGTTGCAAGGAATTACTTAACTGTGTAACTTCAGGATGATGAGAAGGAAGATTATTAGCATAACATTGTTGAAGACGATGTTGAATATTATGAAGATTAGCTTCAATGTTGCCAAAAGAAAACTTTTTCCAGAGTTGCAGTTGAGTTCTAGTGTATTTAAGTTTACTAGAAAGATGATAAGAAGGAGAACCCAAGAACTGTTGCTTCCAACTTTGATTAATAGTATCAGTACAAGAACCCATTTGAAACCAGCATTTGTATAACTTAAAAGGAGAGTGTCTACTAGGGCCGTTGACAGTATTTAACAAAATGGGACTATGATCAGAAGCTATTGAAACTAAATGTTGAAGATGGGCTTGAGTGTAATGATTAATCCAAAGTTGATTTACTAAAGCCCTATCTAATCTAACAACAACATAATCATCAGCATATCTATGATTAGACCAAGTAGTATCAGCACCAGAATAACCCAAATCAATCAGACCTAATTGTTGAACTATGCTTCTAATATTCTAGAATGATGAGAATGAGAGTTGCTAATGTTGTGAGTTTCATAATCATACATAGTAAAGTTTAAATCCCCAATTAAAATCCAAGGAAGATTAACAGAAGAATGCATATTCAGAAGATATTGCCACTGGTCATTATTTTGAACAGCATCATGAGCACCATATATAAAAGTTATAAGGAAATCCTCATTGTTGTCATGAGGATGCATAATAGCATGAATAGTGTCATGTGTAGTGCACATAATTTCTATATCTATTCCTTGTTTCCATGCTAAAGCAATACCACCAGAAAGTCCTACTGAAGGATCAAACCAAAAGTGAGGATACCTAGTATGAGTGAGGTACAATCTCATGTTACTAGTCTGAGTTTTAGTTTCACACAAGAAAAAAATATCAGGGTCGCTATTGTTCAAAAAAAATCGAAGGTATTCTCTGGTATGGGGATTTCCTATACCCTGACAATTCCAAGAAAAGATCCGCATATTTTGTAAAACGAAAAAGTTACAAAACAGAAAACAAGATTGAAAACAAAAACAAGAAAAATAAAGCAGATAAAAACTGAATAACAATAAAAGGGAAGTGTGAGAGACTAAAACTTGTTGCCATGCATCAGTATAATTTTGTGCATTAAAAGCATTCGCAGAAGCAATGTCCCACACAACGTTATCATTAGTGGCAGTATTATCATCTTGAACAGAGACAGTAGTATCAATTGCATTATTATCATTTTCATTAGTTGTATCAGGCTCAGAAGTAATAACCAAAGTAGGAGCTCTTCGATATCTCTTCTTAGTACCACTAGTACTAGTACCGTCACTAGTAACAGTTAAAGAAGGTCGAAACTGATTATTATGCGAAGACGAAGCACCAGTGTCAGAGTCTGTTGCTGAAAAGATAAAAAGACGCATACCATCAAAAGGTATTGGATACTCTTGAATATTAGGCATCCTCAATCTTGATCTACGCTAAGTACCATGTTGTAGAAATAGTTGAGCTTCTTGAAGAGGATTTCTCTGAGGAGGCAAAATAGGTTCAACAAAACAAATCCTTTGACTATATCTTCCATTTCATGTCTCCTGTGAGTCATGCCAACACAATCAATTTCCTCTGATTAGCAACCTTACAATCAGGACAAAGATGATAAGATTGTTTTTCATAAAAGAAACCAATCTATTTAGTAACTCCAGCAGCATTTGCAGCAGTAACACCAGTTATTAGAGGGGTATTGACATTGATTAATATTAGCGCTCTATATTTTGAAGAAGTTGGAGGATTAACACCATCAGGTTCAACAACTCTTACCGCACCAATAATATTGCCAAGCATTCGCAGAATATCAGCATAAGTAAATTCAGGCAAAAGGTATTTATATTCTAGCCAATAAGGAGAAACTGTGAAATCTAACAGGTGATAATCCATGGTAGGATTCCATTCTTTCAAGATAATTAAATAACCATCAAAATTCCATGCTCTTCCAAACAAAATAGCATCTTTGTCATCTGACTCTTGAAACTTTATCACAAAGATATTAGGCTCAAGACAGCGTACCTGAACCATCCATTGATTATGTATTCTAAGATGAGGCCAAATGAATTTGGCTGCTCTTTCTGCATCTTGCCAAATCATAATACCATGAGCATATAATTTACCTGCCAAACTAAATCTCCACTATCTGATTCCAGTTAAGATAACAGTATTAGAGTGCATAACTACCCTCCTTCTAATAGGTTCTTCACTGATAGAAACATCATCCATTTGCTGGGTAATATTATTCATACAAGGTCTAGCCATTAAAGATGAAGAAAAAGAACAAATGTAAAGAACAAAGATGGGTATGAATGAAAATGAAAGTCATTGGGATTTTTGTAAGTGAAATTGGTAGGAGGTGTCAAATAACAGGTTTGATAACTATGAAAGAAAGAATTAAGAAATATGTCGATCACATGAAGAGGTTGAGAAATCAAAGCAGGAGGAAGATAATATATAATATCAAAAGCTAGATTCCTTAACCAACCAATATAATGAACCCAGATCATGATAAAGTGAAGAAACAAGATAACGATGAATATCATATGCACCACTGCTAGATACAGTAGAAACTCTTTTAATTAATACTCGATTATTTAATAAACTTTCTTAAATAATATTTTTGGCCGGTCCCGAGTCGGGGACAACGTGCCAAATTAATAATTCGCTAAAATTATAAGATAATACATTTTTGATTACCTATGTAGACCCCTTATGAAATATAAATTAATAATGAATAGATATATTCAATACATTAATGATTTACGAAGACTTTTTGAAAAATGATTTAATTATCTTATGTTTTTTTCTAAAATCAATATCGCGTTGAATTTCATCTTTAATTTTTCTTATCATTGTAAGAATTTTTGGTGTTTTCTCATAGATCAGCAAGAAATTATTCAATGTGATTGCCGATTTAATAGCCTCGTTTCGTGAATGGGGCTCTATTGTAGAACTTTCATCATCTTCTTCCACATCTTTATCAGTTCCCATAACGCTCTCGGTTATTTCTTCATCAGTCAACAATTGTATAACTTCATTTTCTTTTGGATAATTTAGGACATCTTCGACATTCATTGAATTGTGATAACCCAACTTCTCGATCAAATTTTGCAAGTGAGTTATTTCACTAGCTGTATGTTCACACAAATTATCTACACTTGTGTTATCTGTTGATCGAAGTTTACAATGACAAAAACATTAATTTGTCTAAACTTGTGATATGAAATTTATCTATAAGTTATAAATTAATAACTATTAATTTATCGATTAATTAATATCTCGTTTCATTAATAAATTTTGATGGTCCCAACAACATTAATTTATAGAGTTTCTACTGTAAAGCCAACTTTGAAGATGCCAACTGTGAAACTGCCAACTGAGGAGAAATTCATTGATGTGATAAGACATTACTGCAATACTAATGCGTGGCAACAAGAAATTGAAGATTGATCTGCCATTAAGAGGAAAACAAGATCGTAGTACCAGAGAATGCCACATCTAGTAAAAACAGGAAAACCAAAATTAGGGTTAAAAAAGAGGAAAAAAAAAGAGCAAGAATTAAATTGAATTAAAAAGAAAACTGACAGGGATTGAAGAAGAAAAAACCAAAGAAGAATTAAAAGAGAAAATAATTGCAGATCAGATCAAAAAAACGGAAAAGAAATCAAGGTTGACTTAGGTTGACTAAGGGTTTGACTTTCGCTTGACCATATCTCTTTCTCAATTTTGACATCTTTTCTCTTGGTTGGGAGAAAGATGATTATGGAGATAATGGAGAAACAGAGGTGATAGGTTAAGAAAGAAAAAACAAGGGTACAATTGTCAGATTCATGTTTAATCTATTCCCGTCCATCTCACCAAGACCGATATTTTACCCGTCCATTTGAACCAGGAATTACACTTTTCTGGAAAAATGACCCATTTTCTCTTGAATATACTCTCTCCGTCCTAGTTTAGATGCCTAAATAAGATTTTGCACAAAGATTAAGAAACACAAAGAGAATAATTTTTTTCTATAATTACCCTAGGTTAGTAATTAAGGTTCCTAGTGTTTACTCCTTCCGTCCCCAATATATAGGCGGAATTTGCCAATTCTCTTTGAATAAGAAAAAATGTGGGTTTCATAAATTTCCATTACTTTTCTTATTTTGGATTATAAATAAGGGTATATATGAAAAAAAAAAACATCTTTGGAATTGGAACTCTGCCTATATAATAAAGGCAAGTATTAAAAGTGTGTTTAGAAAATTGAAATACACGGGTTGATTCAAAAATAAGGATAAAGGGTGGAAAATATGAAATATAGCAAGTATATTAAGACAAAATAATCCTCAATTTAGACATCTAAACTAGAACGGCGGGAGTACGAGCTAGTGCCCGTGATTGACATTAGGAGTGCCTGTTGGAAAATGTTATACTGATCTTGATTAATCTACCACAAAACAAAACACTAAACGATGTGTCTATACCAACAGAGGGTTCACTTTGGTACAAGCGCAAACAGATTATAGGAAGTTTAACTAAGGCAAGCAAGTAGTAATCATGAGTACTATCTCATCAAATGTTCCGTAAGCAAACTATCAATTTGCTGTATTGAGACGAGTAATCTCTTTGCTTAAGACATTTGATGCCCTGTATATAATGTTGTTACAGGTTTATGGCACATGTCTCCAACATTCAACAATACCTCGATGTTTTGCGCAGCGCTTCGATAACACCGAACAGCGAACGCGAAATTTTGCAGCACAAACTCTCTTAACAGACTCTCACAAGTATTTCATGAAAAAACTTACAAACTAAACTTAAGGTCTTTCTCTTATCTATCACGAACAGGAAGATAGGTTATTTATAAAGAGAAAGACACCATTTGGAAGCGTCAACGGTTCTGAAGAGACATAATTGTGGTCACCAGATTATGCCTCATTGAAGGATCGTGTCCTTCACAAACTGATCTTGACCATCTACCTGTGACTGGTCATCAACCGTTAGCATGCTTTTTGCCCAACAGACTTAATCCTTGTAATTTCTACTTAACCCAATTCCCATTCATATATGAATTATTTCCTACAATCCCCCACATGAATGAAATTGTTCATAAAAATACAAAATGACAATTTAATTCCTAGACTACAATGGAGACACTAAAGAGTTGTGCGTGGAACATCACTACATAAGGCGAGACAGCTTTTGGCTTTGAATCTTCCATAGTGAACATCTATCAGGTTTACTAGTTGCTTAGTGAACGCGATGTCTTGAACTGCTCAACTTTATAATGTAAACCGATGCAGTATAAGTCACATGGCTTATTTCCTTACAAATTCGGTTCTCGGTTGTGTTCATTTCGGTCCTGAACGATGTTGGTTTTTCATGAGTGCTCTAGATTAATTTAGCCTTATAGTTATCATAGAAGCGGCACCACTTCTCACTCATATAGAAGATCTCCTATTTAAAAAGTATCATGTCATATTTCTTAGTCAGACTAAGCCATAGGAATCATTAAGAGAAATTCTCAACCTCTCACTTGACAGGCAACACTGTTTCATCATAAAAATGGGAAAGAGAGTAATATCTCCCAGTGTTTCCGATGAGTATAAATCTATAACTTGGTTGTCCCTTTTGAACCTTAATAATCATGGGATCTCCAATCGCTAGGTTGGGTGTCCACTATAGATACTACTCTATATTAGGCAATAATCTCATTTCCCTCGATGATGCAACTATAAACTCTCTAGAATTCGTATTTTTTAACGACTTGATACAATGCACATACTATTTCTTTTCGATGCGCGCATTTGAGAACAATTGCGTTATGGTGTTGTGTCGTCGATGCATTTGTCAACACCCGTACCATACTATTTTTTAGGCACCCCACATTTTAGCGAAAATCTTATTCTTTCCTTTCAAATTCGCTAGGGTCCCTATCTGTTCTGTTTTGGGGTTTAGCAGATACAATCTTTGTAACATTCCTGCTGCATAACAGCTACCCCCACAATTCTATGGTGCACTGCTTTTAGAAATTAATCATTTTCAATGAATTTCTAAGCTATAGTACTTTGCTTTCCTCTTAGCAAAGCAGTGCCAATATAAAATTCCAATTTATCACATCCAGTTCTATTGCAACTTCTCAAAACAAATTATTGAGAATTCATTCGAATAGTTCAAAGCAGATGTGCATTCCCAATCACATACGTACATTGAGCCCACTAGTGCTAGCCGACACCGAACCCAATAATTCTTAGTTACTCTTAGTTAACTAAATGATCAGTAATAAAATGTCCATCTTTTATTACTAATCACCAAAACTGTTTTGATTGGGTGCCATATTTGATCTTATTGTAGCTAACAAAATGTGCAAGAACAGTAGCTTCTTTGTGAAAATTACAGATTTTCAGAGTAACTGAAATGGACCAAGTCAAGTATAATAGACACATAATCTATATATACATGCAACGAGTTTTGCTGTAACATTTTCACAAGCCTTCGATACTATCCGTTTTTCCACCAGCCATGTATATGAGTTATGGCTGTACTAGACAACGGAGTCTCCGCACCCGAATCAATGTATAGTAAGAATTAAATTTCTTAGCACAATCAATTACCGACTTCCTAACATGGACTCTCATAAGATTTCTACTTCTTATAGAATCACAAAACACCTGCACCACATGACCACAATAGTCTACGTGGATGCATATCATGTCTGATACATACATTGATCCCTGGACAGACACATATCGCAAGCTTTTGCATCATATCGCCAGGAGTCAGAAAATTACTCTGAACTGGAACTGATTTTCCTGTTCGTCTAAATTTTCTATCACTCGACCTTTAGTAATTTCGAAAAATTCCTTCAACGAGTTTAAAAGTTGCGAAATTTGGTATGGTACTTGTCAAGATGTTTTCTATACTCAAATAGCACTCATATCAAATAACAGATGTACAACTTAAGATTTCAAACCAAGTCAAAACCTCTCTAATATGTTGATCAGAGTATTGTGGATTCCATAACCCCCACACTTTTGGGAAGTTACCACTTATAAGCGACACCGAACAATGTTCTTTAACATGGAAGAAAAGACTTAGCTCCGTTCACAGAACTAAACGGCGGTATACATTTACCACACCAACAGACATAACACGAAATCTCATGCTTGTTTGTTCACAGCACTTTTATAAGGCTAAGGTACGCTAGCCTTATCAAACTCAAAGTCCCAGCAACTCACTACCTTTACCTGACTGCCTAAACTACTATGTCATCGTAGTGCTTACACAGTGTGCTTTACTGTACATAAATTAAATGTTGCGAAATTCCCACATCTTGGGAAGTCACTGCCTATAGATTCACCACTTATAAAGTGACATCAAGCAACATATCTTTACCCTTAGTTATTGATGATCGTTTGTTAAATGTCAGAATACCACTACACATTAATATCAAAATTAGTATAGCTATCCTAGTTTCATTGAACCTTTGAGACTAATCATCTCAAATTTGAATATATATAGTGCAAATGCACCCATCACCAGTAAACTCTTAATGCAGGTGTTTAGGCAAAGAAGCCATATCTGTCTGGTAAACCACAACTTGCTAAAATTTCCTTAGCGGTCCAAAACTTCTTATTCGGATTGTGAAACTGTTCACAAATATTTACCATATGAAATTGACTTTTTGTTTCACTACCCAGAAACTTTAGGCAGAAACATAATGCAGGGTAACAATGAAGGATCAGGTAGCTTTCACGGACACGAGTCCTCAAATAATCAACTTAAACTTTTAAGTTGAAAATTCAATTTCCTTAGCTAATCATCCCATACATTTTCAAGTAGGGAGCCGATACCATTCAGTTTTCAATTGTGTCAAAACTGACGTACCCTCATGTACCAAAGTCAACCATTAAGAACTATCCATCTCTAATAAGTAATTCGAGATGTATCACGATATAGGTATGTAACCATGATTGACTGTATACGTCTAGCCATAATCCACAGCACCCATTGTACATAGCGAGAACTCATGCACAGTTCCGCTTATCTAGACTTTGCATCTTGTGCCACCGACTATGCTGAGAGGCAACACACTTTTATCTCCTCTACAATGTCATTCTCTTGAATGGACAATATCACTATCAAAGAGGATACAAGTTACAATACATGCACTCACAGCATATTAATTCAGGTTCTATGATAGACTCAAATCACCACTAACTCCAAGCATTTTTGGGTTACGTCCACTGAGTCCTTTCACATACCTATTTAAGTGAGCCTCGCAATAAAATGACTGTTCTTATAAGTCTCCAGGGATCAACTTTGTGGCTCTACTATTCAGGCATCGATATCCTGATCCATAGGTTAATAACCCCAACTCGGGTTTCTGCATTGACCAAAATATTGCCCTTGAGGAGTTCCATCCATGGGTTGTGTGCTGTATAATCAACACACCCCTTCAAACAAAAGGAACAAACGGTGCCAATAATTTTCACTCACATGAGTGAACAACAAATTAAGGTTGAACAGCAAATTAAAATATAACTAGTCCGAATAGTTTTCTTCCTAAGAACAACATGGAAGAAACATGGCATCTGAACTGAAAAATTCTAATACATCCGTAGTATGTTCATGTGTGATATGTAACCACTTAAGTTTTTCTAAATGCTACAATACCCGTTGCAAAATAATTCTAACATTAAAGAATCAAAATCATGAGAATGCCGTACTCGCCTGATCAATGTCGAAAGCAATCAAATAGCCAGGAGTTAAATTAACTAATCTTATACTTCAACTGTATAGATAATGACAGACTAGATTAACCAATCTAAACTCTATTGTGTAGAAACTAATGAAGAATTAGATAAACTCAAATGTCTTAAGATTGTTGGAAAATGTTATACTAATCTTGATTAATCTACCACAAAACAAAACACTAAACGATGTGTCTATACCAACAGAGGGTTCACTTTGGTACAAGCGCAAACATATTATAAGCAGTTTAACTAAGGCAAGCAAGTAGTAATCATGAGTACTATCTCATCAAATGTTTCGACACAAACAACACAAGAACAAAGATGCAGACACTTCTTTTGTAGAATTAAAGAAAAATCACAATCTAGTTATAAAACCAATACCAGATCAAACTTTATAAACAAAGAAGTAGGAAAGAAACGGATGCACCTGGTAACAGAATCCGTAAGCAAACTATCAATTTGTTGTAGTGAGGCGAGTAATCTTTTTGCTTTAGACATTTGATGTGATGTATATAATGTTGTTATAGGTTTATGGCACATGTCTCCAACATTCAACAATACCTCGATGTTTTTCGCAGCGCTTAGATAACACCGAACTCTCACAAGTATTTCATGAAAAAACTTACAAACTGAACTTAAGGTTTTTCTCTGTCTATCACGAACAGGAAGATGGGTTATTTATAAAGAGAAAGACACCGTTTGGGAAGAGGCAACGGTTTTGAAGAGACATAACCGTGGCCACCAGATTATGCCTCATTGAAGGATCGTGTCCTTCGGAAACTGATCTTGACCATCTACCTGTGACTGGTCATCAACAGTTAGCATGCCTTTTGCCCAACAGACTTAATCCTTGTAATTTCTACGTAACCCAATTTCCATTCATATATGAATTATTTCCTACAGTGCCCATTCCGGGAGGTATTCCAGTCATAGCATCGCAAGTAATTATAACAAGTGGAGTGATGAAGAAGACAATGGCATCCACTGATAATCATGAAGATAGTATGGATAAAGTGATTGATTATTCAATCATACTTTGTCATTGAATATCATCGTTTTTCGAGTCAGAAAGCCTTTATGTTTTTCTAGGATAGACGAGAACTCCCTTCCCTTTACCACATCTTCTTATTAGTATAACCTTGGATCTGCTGCTATGTGTCAACGCCCAACGCTATCTCTCCGCATATTTCTTCTCTCTATGCCCATGGTTGAACGGGAGAGATACATTACTGGTCTCGTTATCTTATCAATTATTCATGATATGCCTTATAAGATAAGGAAGAAACATTTGTAAATGACAATAAAATAATTGACCATGCTTATGAGGTCCCGTAGCTCCGGCCTCCCGCCAAGTAAGCCCTCGGGATAGTATTCAGAATCGGTCTTAAACGGGTTCCGTAAAAGAAAATAATTCTAAAGTCCCGTTTGGGATTGTTTTTTCCTACAAAAGCACTTTGTAACCAATTTGTAACAAACTTTTTAGGAAATTGCTTTTGGTAAATTTTTTTCAAAGCGTTTTTCTCCAAAAACACTTCTGTTTTAGACCAATTTTTAAAAACTACCCAGGAATTAATTTTAAAAACAGTAAAAGCAGAAGTTGTGGACCCACTCAATTTTAATTAATTGATTCTCTATTTTAACCTTGTTATTATATTAAAAAGACAAAATCTATCCTTAAATATTTATTTATGTAAAATTAAATTATTTCACTAATCAAATTTTATTAATTTTTGTTACAAAAAAATAATTACAATAATAATTACGTGTTGTATTTTGAGAATATCCAGGATTCTCATGGTTTGCTCAGCGATTTTTTCCGGCGATTGAAAACCGGTTTCAATCTCCAGGATTACCATGTTGGTTGTAGGATCTTTCTTGGTTTGCTCAGCGATTTTTTCCGGCGATTGAAAACCGGTTTCAATCTCCAGGATTACCATGTTGGTTGTAGGATCTTTCTTGGTTTTTGATTCCATACAGCTTTTTCGATTTGATTCTTTTGTTTTCGTGCATCTTTTCCACTCTTTTTCTTGCATGTTTTGTTTGGTTTTTAGGGTTTTAGTTTTCATTTTTTTTAGGGTTATCTATCATCTGTCGTTATGGCCAGATTCACCAGAGCTTCTTCCCATAATCGATTGACTGAAACTCCTTCTACCCAGCTGCCATTAGGTGCTTCCGTATCTACAGGCACAGTCTCATCTGACGAGAGTTTTTGCCATTGCCCTTTCAAGACATTTCATAGTTGTCGTGATGGCGTTAATGGCAGAGGATATGCCAAGGGCTCTTTCATGAAACATCTTCACGACAGGCATTTATCCTCCGAAGACAAGACAACTTTTTCCAGGGAATTGATTGCCAATGATTTGAATGTATATCATGTTTGGGAGAGACTTCTTTGCAGTCTTGTATGTGGCTGTCCTGTAGATGCATGCATCTACATGCTTGGAAGATGCCATGTAGGGGCAGAGAGGGCGTTGTTCATGGAGAAGTCATTGTCGTACCTCTCAATGGTGATGGAGCTGATTTTCTTCTCCATGGTTTAGCTAAACCAGATGGAGCTGTTGTTGAAAGCCTAAGTTCTTCCATTGACGCGGTTTGTGATGCTCCTACGCTGGAAGGGGATGCTGCTGCTGAAGCTCTCTCCACTGATGGTGATACTGGTGCTATTCTTTCCACGGATTTACTGAATGCCATATTCCAACGACAGTTCACCACTGTTAAGTGCATCCTACACCAATGTCGGCTTGCCTTCTCCAGGGAGCTGAAGATTTGTCTCGATAGGGTTATCGCTAGCCCAAGTAATCTCTCTGTGCGGCTACAGCTTCTACTTCTTCCTATTTGTACCTTAACCCGGTTTAGACCAAGAAGCTCCGCTGAGGCTAAGTCGGGCAGTAGAAAGAGATTGCAAGTCGCGGCAATCAATCAGGCTATTTCGGTGTGGAAAGAGCCTAGTGGCTGCTCTGTCCTGGCGTCAAAACTATTACAGCAACATGTTCGCTTGGGAAATGGGAAGGCAGATTCGAAGAAGCAAGGTGTTGCCAATATTTTGGCTTGCCAGAAGAACATTAGTTGTGGCCAATAATCGGCTGCAATACGAGTGCTTTCTTCATCAGGGGTAGCTCCGCGCAATGAGAGTACTTATCTTGATTTGCAAGATAAGCATCCATCAGCACCTCATCCTGTTATTCCTTCGGATGATGTGACAGGTGACCCCATTACGGTGGATTCACGGGCTGTTTTTGGTGCTATAAAGAGCTTCCCAAAGGGTATCTCTTGTGGACGGGATGGCTTCCGTGCGCAACATTTAGTTGATGTTATGAGTGGTGTTGCAGCTGCAGTGGCGGATAATTTACTCGCTTCGATTACAGGGGTCGTCAATCTTTGGTTGGCCGGTAAATGCCCCGGTAGTTTAGGCGAGTTCATTTCCAGTGCGCCCTTGACTCCATTACTTAAACCAGTGGGTGGTATTAGGCCAATTGCGGTTGGTACGGTTTGGCGAAGATTGTTTTCCAAGGTAGCTGCTTTTTCCGTTGGAAAATACATGACTTCTTATTTAGGCGACTATCAATTTGGAGTTGGTGTGCCTACCGGGGGGAGAGTATTTTACATGCTGTAAATTGCTTACTGGAGATGAAAGGCCACTCGGATAAAATGTCAATGTTGCTTATTGACTTTTCCAATGCTCTCAACATGGTGAGCAAATATCAGCTCATCAAAGAGGTTCGTCTTCACTGTCTAGGTATTTCTCGTTGGGTAGTGTTTTGTTATTTGCGACCCGCTAAACTCTATTATGACCAATATATCTTGTCTTCTGCACTCAGGGTTCAGCAGGGGGACCCCTTTGGTCCCTTGTTGTTTGCATTGACTCTTCATCCTCTAGTGAAGACTATTGTTTCTCGTTGCACACTTGATTTACACGCTTGGTGCCTGGATGATGGTACCATTATTGGTGATACATTGGAGGTAGCCAAGGCCTTGGGTATAATAGAAGTTGGAGGACCAAGTAGGGGGTTACATCTTAACGTTAGGAAAACGGAAGTCTTTTGGCCTTCTATTGATCCCAGAAGTACATTTGATGGTGTTTTCCCCCTGACATTGGTAGGCCCTCTAATGGCGTTAAGCTTTTGGGCGGACCTGTGAGTTTGGATTTGAACTTTGTTAGTGATATGATGTTGACCAGGGTGAATAAGACTGCTCTACTGATGGATGCAATCAAAAAAATCAAGGACCCTCAAAGTGAGATGTTTTTACTTCTCAATTGCACTGGTGTGTCTCGTTTATATTTTGCAATGCGTACTACCAATCCAGCAGCCTTGCAATTAGCCACTGATCTTTTTGACGACCATCTACTTAAGTATTTGAGACTCTTAATCAATGGCGACGGGGCATGGTTTGGTCCTTTACAACAGAGATTGGCTACCTTTCCTATCAAAAATGGTGGCCTTGGCATCTACATCATGGCAGATACCCGCACCTATTGTTTCCTTGCCTCTCAGAATCAGACAGCTTCAGTACAGAAGACAATTCTGGGTAGTTTATTCTCAACAAACAAAGGCTCTGCTTATCAGTTGGCTCTTCAGAACTTTTTCCAGGTATGTGGATTACCTTCTTCTTACTGTGTCGATGATACTGCCCCCCCTTCCATGCGCTCCCTGGCAGTCACTTATTTTGATTCAGTTAAGAAGCAAATCCCAGACCAATTCTCTATGCAAGAGATTCTATTTTGTGGCAGTGTAACCGTGTCAAGCACGCTCAGGATTATTTATTAGTTTTACCAATCAGTGAGCTTAATCAGTATATTGGGCCTAGACAGTTCTGATCCGTGCTTTGCTATCGCCTCGGTATTCCACTGTTTGTTGAGAATGGCTTATGCACAAGTTGTAACAAATCTATGGACATCTTTGGAGACCATGCGCTTCATTGTGCGAAAGATGTTGGAAGTAAGTTTCGACATGACCTTGTCCATGATATTGTTGCTGATATTTGTTACAAAGCTAGTGTACCCGTGCGCAAGGAAGTCTCTCATGGTATTCTCTCAGATGAGGATAAAGACTTGAGGCCTGCCGATATTCTTGTTCTCAACTGGGAAAATGGTCAAGATGTTTGTATGGATGTCACTGGTGTCTCTCCCTTTACTGGTGATGGTATACGCTCTTTTGTCCCAGGGAAAGCTATTTCAAAGGCGGTTTCTAGAAAATGTGCTAAATACGTAGACAAGTGCACTTCGCTTGGGTATGGTCTGGGGGTCCTGGCTTTCTCTACCTTGGGGGAACTTGGTGAAGATACTTTATGTTTTTTTAAGCGTCTGAAGAACTGTCTTGTTAATAATGACGCTAGTAGTGGTTTTGGTAGTTTGATTTTCCATAAATTAGACATCGCTATTCAGAGAGGGATTGGTTCCCAACTTGTTGCTAGGTTACCAACCAATCGCTTTGTATGATCCTTTTTTTACTTTTTATACTTCTCAAATTAGAATATATCCGGATCATGGGACTCGTGAATTTAACGCATGGTTTAGACACAAATATCTCACCATCCATTACATATCATCGAACAGTAACCTAGATTGATGAGTTGGCATTTACTTTTCGCGCAAAACTTTTTACGGCTTCCTCCGAGCCGAGACAACACCGAATATATTTACTTCCACGTTTCTGGGATCTTATTTTAGTCTTATCATGATTCTTCGTTTGAAATTTTATCATCTTATTAACAAGTAAAGTATATCATTGTTCTGTTTGGACTTGGGACGTTATGTTGATAATGGGATCCCCATTAAACTTCTGCTTTGTGATGTGAACAAACATTTGTTGATTTTCTTTTTCTTTTTCTTTATAAATATCTTCTCAGCATCTTCAGTGTTTTGGTTGAGTGCCATATTCTCTGTTCCCTGATTTCTGAGTTCTTGTAAATTCAAGCTTTCTCTTTTCTAATATTTTCTCACTTCGAAAAGAAAAACTTGGGCCAAGCCTATGCCATAATTAATAACATGGCTTAGAAGATGCGTGGGTTATCTACATACATTTTTTATCACTGATCAATTTTTTCATATAAATTTATTTATAATTAAGAATCTTTCATTCGTGAAGTTATTATACATATCACTTTTAAGTTCAACATTTGGATTTAAGGTTGATCAACCATGGATGAGTTAACAAATGAAAAAAAGTCAATGATAATCAAGTACTAAATGATGGAACCAATGATGCAGCCGATGGTAGATTTGCGTTTGCAAATCGAGAATAATTATGTAGTTATCATAATCGAAGAACAAAATATGGGCAGAGACACAGATCTTTAATGGCTTAAGTTTCCTTCATCAATTATTTTATGTTATTGGCTTGGCTTGGCTGAAAGTAATCTAGGCTAAAATAGCTGCCACCTCATCAAACTGGACAGCCGTTAGATGGACTGTGATAGCCGGTTATACATTTGTGTCTAAACCATGCGTTAAATTCATGAGTCCCATGATCCGGAATAGAGCTAGCAAACGGGCGGGCCAGGGCTGGTTTGTTACGGGTTACACGGGTACGGGTTAACACGGGCCAAAACCCGCGGGTTGACATTCTTCACGGGTAATCATTTCTTCAACCCGCGCCCGTAACGGGTAAAGCTTGCGGGTTCACGGGTTAACCCGGCTTGTTTAATTAGAACTAAAATTAAAAATTAATTAACTTAATTTATAAAATGATCAAATACAAATTACAAAAATTAGACCTCCATACCCATCTTAAAATTCATTAAACCATTTTCAGGCCTTTTAACTCCTTCCCTGTAACACCTAACATGCATCTAAATATCTAATCACATCATTTTAAGCTCAATCCATCCTGAAATTCACGACTTCAATACTAACAAGAACTCTTTCCAGTTGTGTTATCTGCTCAAACTCATACTCATGCCTATGATAATCACCAGCACCAAGATTTCAATTCCATAACCTGCAACACCTCATGCTTGCACAACAACCCATTAGTAGCACCCCCAAGCTTCATATCAACTCACACCACATCCGCAACATTCTCCTCTTTTCAGTTCGTCAAATTCAAACACCATAACAGATCAACAGCTGCAACACAATTCAAATATAACAAAAATCAAGAGCAATTTTACTTAGATCCAATTCTTATACAAATTCATACAAATATAAATGAATTTGAAATTTTCAAACCCAAATTAAATTGAAACCCAAAACAGTTATTTAAGCGAAAGTAGTAATCAAAATCTCAAAAACATTCAACCATAAGTAAAATTGCTTAGATCAACAGCTGCAACACAATTCAAATATGACAAAAATCAAGAGCAATTTTACTTAGATCTAATTCTTATACAAATTCATACAAACATAAATGAATTTGAAATTTTCAAACCCAAATTAAATTGAAACCCAAAACAGTTATTTAAGCGAAAGTAGTAATCAAAATCTCAAAAACATTCAACCCAATTGCCGCTGTATTCTTCCTTCTTTCCGATTAACCAGATGTTTAGCCAGTTACTGTCGTAGTCTTCCTTCTTCCCGATTAATTTAGGCCTTGTAATCCTCCTAATGAGACACCCAACCCAATTGAATCAGTATTAATAAGAAAGCAACCATTTAGGGTTTTTTCTTCTTCTGTAAAATGCTAAAAATTGAATAGTTATTTCTTTTAAGATAATGAGAAAAATAAGAGAAACGGAGTTTACCAGATGAGAAAATTGGTCATAGGTGGTGGTGGTGCACCGGTGGTGAAGCGCATGTCTATGTACGCCTGATTTGTATTTTGTGAGAAGAGAAGAAGAGAGAAAAAAACAGAAGAAAGATGGAGGTGAATCAGGTGATGACTGGTGAGGAGCAGCCGCAGTGGGGAGAAGAAAGATAAGAAAGAGGAAAAGAAATGAGATCTTCTGTCTGCCAGGGTTCCGTTCTTTTTATATCTTAAACGTACGAATAGGATTGATGCTAGATGATCTGACGGTGGATATTAACTAAAACTCATTACTTAGTGATTTTTGACGGGTTAACGGGTGGTACCCGCGGTTTTACGGGCCGGGACGGGTTAACCCGTTTGCTCACAAGCCGGCATTTCTCCAACCCTAACCCGGCTTGTTTAGCCACCAGCCGAGCCGGGTGCGGGTTTTTCACGGGTCGGGCCGGGCAAACCCGCGGGTTTTGGCTTGTTTGCCAGCTCTAATCCGTACCCTTAACATAATTACATCAACAACAATAATAATAGTAGTATTTAAAGGTAAAAATTAAAATAAAATTAAGATATTAAATGATTAAAATATGAATAAGAATTATTATTTTTTTATCTTTATTTAAATAATATTCAAAATAAAAAAAAAAACATTTTATTATTAATAGATTTAATATAAAAATAAATTAAACCATGTTTATTTTCGTCATTAGCAACATCCTAAGTACTTCAACATGATAATTTACCAAACAGAATTTACAATTTATTGGTTCCACATCACTTTACATATTATAATTTACCAAACGTCTGACTACTTTATTTTTAAAGCACAGCACAGCAATGCACAACACAGCACAACAGAAAAAGTAGCTTTTGTAAAACTCACAACAATGCCAAACTAGGCTTAAATATCAATTATCACAAGTTTTGCAATGACCAAGATTCGAAAACAAGTCACAGTTTAGGTCATAGGCAATAGATGTCATCGTTATAACCCGTTTTGACGGGTGTGAGCACATATTGGACCAAAAACGTGTTATTTAAGAAAAAGAGTGTTTTTTATACATTTTTTTTAATAACGGACGTTATAACAGTTAAATAGAAAAGAGAAAAAAACAGATTTGAAATTCATGTCTAACGATTACAACGCGTGTGAAAATGTTATAACAAGTCTAAAAAACGTTGTTACTAAGTTTTTTCTATCTTTTTAATACTCCATCAATCTCTAAATAGATGACCTAATCATTTTTAAATTTTGTCTCACTAATAGATGACCTATATTATTTAGAAATGAGATATTTTTGTGAAAAATACTATAACCCCCCTTCTATATGGGTTCAACATATAGAAGCACCACTAAATGGATCATTCATTGTCAACTCCATACTTTTGGAAATGATATTACAAGGCCCAAAAAATCAAATTTGTTTCAAATCTGGCCCATAATTAATTATTACGAATTTTAATATTGACAAAACTACCCTTTACCATAAATACAAGAGGAATATCAGAAGATATTTTCATTTTTCCATTTTCTTTCTCTCTCATCTTTATCTCCCTCAGTTGTAGAGAGAAAAAAATCTAGGGTTTTTCTGAGATTCATTTTCATCTTCTCCTTTTAGATCTTCTACTGCAACAACGATGAAGAAGTTTTAGGGTTTTCTTTCACAGTTTCGCATCTTCTCCATCTATTCCTCTGTAATCTCAGTTTTTACGAATATCATATGTATCTGATAAAGAGAGATCATATGGAAGATGAAGAAGATTTATTTGATCTGATTGTTAACCGAAGAAGATCAACTACATCTGGAGATTCATCCACATAATCAAATCGACCTGCAGATAAGACTTGTCTAGATTTATTTTTCTTTCACCGATTTTATTTTTCATCTGCTCTTTTAGATCTGGAAAAACGATGGTAAATTATCCTGGTTTTGATGTGGTTATTTAGAGATTTGAATCAATTTGATTCAATAGGTTTAATTGTTGAGCATCAAATAATATATGAATTCGAATCAATCAAATATTGTTTCGATTTTGATTTTGAATCAGAAATTAAAGCTTGTGAATTTTAAATTAAGGCTTCGTCAACTCTTCTCACTCTCTATTCAACTCAGAAGTCTTTTTCAATTAGTTATTATTTCATCAATTTCATCTCCTTTAAGTTCTCTTTAGTTGGGATTTCTTCTTCTTTTTGTTGTTTCTCATGTATGTATTGATGTTTTAAACCGTAAGATTTACTTGATGTGCTGGTTCAATATGTTGTGTTAGCAACTCAGTTGGATGAGAAAGTGTTTAATGGTGATGTTCGTGAAGGATCTTTGGTTCAAATGATCTATTACACGTGTAATACTATTCAGACTCAGAAGTAAGTTTCTCTGATTTCTGGTCCAATTTTTTGTTTGATTTCAATTTTTTTAGTGTTACAAACCTTTGAAATGATGCTCGTTTCATTTTATAAATAGTTTTAATCTGATATTTTGTTGGTTAGACAAGAAGGTTCTACTATATTATTGAGTTTATCAGCTTAAGAATCTAACAAATTTTGTTCCTGTGTGTGCCTCTTGTTTGATATAGATTACTAAGTGTGTATGTTTGTGAATATAAGTTTGAATGATTGCTGAACTATTAACTAGAAATGGTACAAGGAAGCAAAGTTGGTGAGAAAACATGGAGTAAACGATGCTTCATTAATTTTCCTAGTGGTTTTTGTCTGAGATTGTGTTGATTAGGTTAGAACATACCTAAACTTAACCCTAATTGAAGTAATTAATGTGATTACAAAATTTGTTGTTGATGTGTTTTACCGTCAGTGGTTGTGATCGACTCCAACCATCTAAGAATCTCATTTATTAGGTGATAGCTAAGGAATTAAACCTAAAACTATGGTTATATTTACACCTGCAAGTATACAGGGTCAGATAGTAGATAATGAAAAGCAGGGGAAGTCCACAGGGACAAGGAGGGAGCTGGTGTTGTTTCTACTGTTCTAGTGACAGAAAGTAAAGCAATGCAATATATTAGAATGGGAGGAAAATCAGCTTGCTCACTGATATGCCCCTAGTATTGACTGTCTTTTGACAGCACAGTCAATCACAGGCATACCAGAGCACTGATTACTTCCCATTGCTCAAACAAAACAGGCATCAAGATAAACATGAACAGGAGCTTGATATAAAATGTAACAATCACACACTCAAATTAAATACATGTTGGAGTTCAGAACAGCTAAAATTAACAATGCATTTGAATTGAGAATCATGGAATTGAAAAGATTGAAACCCTCAAAGCTACAGTTCATGGAAATAACAAAACTAAACTATTCTACTGATGCTCTGGTTAATCCAGGCATAAGTTTTGCAACACACAACACCCAGCTCTATTTATAGCTTACAGACAATCCCCAAATTCCCCAAAAATTAGGGTTTTCCAAAATCACACAAATTCCCAAATTAAACAGTATTTGGGTTTAATTACCTACCCTATTTCACCCACTCTATCTTCTCTATACTCTTCTCAACAATAATCAGGGTTTTTATGATTTTCCCCAAATTGACTGTGAACTAGAGTTTAGGATTTTTACCTCACCAACTGTGATGAGACAATTCCATCTTCGACCCATACTTCTTCTGCTTCCCTTGCGTAATTCCCATGCTTCAATTTCATCTCTAGGTCACCTACTTCATCAACCTCTCACGCTTAGGGTTTCAGGGAAGAAACGTGAGAGATTGAGGGAATAAGGGGCTAGATAGTTAGGGGGTGATGATGGGTTGGTAGTTTAGGGATGATGTGAGACAGGTAGAGGTGGTGGCGCGGCAGTTGCAGGGAGTGGTGGTTGTAGAAGTGGAGTTGGTGGTACGGGTTCTGCAGACGGGGGAAGGAAGAAGAGATGGAGAAGAAAGAAGAAGTCGATAGAGTTAGGGTTAGGGGGCGTTTGGCTAGGGGTATAGGGTGTTCGATACTTGGGTGTTAGGCGGGTGCAGAGAGGTTTGATGATCTGCGACAAGGAGCGATGGATGGGAAGATGGTAGGTGGATCCAACGGCGATACGGAGGTAAGCGTGGAACGACCGTCGGATGAAGGGATGTAGCAAAACGGACGACCCAAGATGGAGATGGGCGTTGCGATGTAAAGCGGGGGCTTCGGAGTTTGATGTGCGATGATGGAGCGACCGTAGGATGCTGAAATGCTTCGATCTGACGGCTGAAATCCGAGACGGGCTTGGATAGTGGAAATATGTTTGAGTAAGGGTTTTGGGACTTGGGTATGCCAAGCCCATATCTTCTTTAAGGACAATTCTTCTTCTTCAAGACCATTCCTAGCCTCTTGGTTTTGTGCACAACGTTCTTCGCGGCTTCCTTGCGTAACTCCTCCCGGCTTTTCACTACTTTTCTGCTCTATTCCGCTCCGCAATTCATCCAAACTTTATTTATTACCTAAAAATATAAAATTAAGTAAGAAAAATATTTATTCTTGAAAACAATGAAAATACAGAATATGGGATAAAATGTAGAATTAATGCACAAAGGATGAGTTAAATGCCAACAAAAAGGGATAAATATATGCACTTTTTAGCACTCATCAAATACCCCCAAACCTGAATTTTACTTGTCCTCAAGTAAAACAAAACTAAGGAAATCCTACCTATACCACTGTCGCTGGTCTCTCGAATGCATTTAGCATATGCACTAAGCCTTTTAAACCACTAAGTGTCCCTAGTGGACGAGTGAAGTCTCGTGAAGGTTTGCTTAGAACGTACCTACAAAGTTCTAGGTCAAAATATAAGCTCAGATTCCATCAAATGTGACATGTGCAAGTCAGTTTAAGCTCACAGCAAAATGGAGATGTCAATCTAGCTATCAAAGTGTATCTACACATGTTTGTAGAATGACCTGAAGTTATGACTACTAACCACCAAGAGATAGTTTTTAGGCTAAGAACCGAATTCTAAGCCAAGCTAGCTGTCCGGCTTTACGAGAATTGTGAATGTTCACCCAATGAGTTGGTGATATTTCAGTTTACCCGCGTTATACATTGATGGCTGCACCCTCCTTGCTTATTACAAGACTATTTACAACAAAAAGATGACTCTTTACATGACTCTTATTTACATTGATTACTCTCTTTTATTTTTGGAACAAGAGAGAATATTATCTTTAACATGACAAAACATGGAATAAATACTTGATTGAATTTTTTTTTTTTTTTTTTTTTGATATTTTTTTTTGATTTTTTTTTTTTTTTTTTTGTAAGAAATAACTTTGATCTTTACAACATATGACACTTTTGATACATGAACAAAAAGAAAAACATAATTACATGACTCTTAGCAAGAGGTGGCCCTTATCGAATGCATCCGGTCAAATTCTATGGTTGCTTTTCTTAACGTATCCTCCAACTTCTATCCCAGCCAACCAAAGAACAAGCTAGTCAAGTCTCATTCAGTATTCTAAAGTGATTGGCAATCTAACTTCCTATCAAACACCTTGAAGATCGAGGCTATACATGTATTGGTAGATCGTGCGCGTGCAAGTTTCTTATCACTATGTGAATTGTGCTAGAATCAGGGTGCCTAAATATCTAGACTAAGACTCCTAATAATTACATATTTGCACAAGAGTCAACATTTCAAGGTAAATGAGCTCCATTTTTATGTTTTTTTTTTTTTTTTTTTTTTTTTTTTTTTTTTTTTCAAAAAGGAAGAGTTCTTTTTTCGATTAGCATGTTATCAAAGTATCTACTTTTCACCCCCAAACCTAAACTAAACATTGTCCTCAATGTTTCAAAATATGAACAAAATTATAATACAACATATGAAGAGGATCATGTTGAGTAGAGAAAAAGGAAAGAGAATACCCGATTTCGGCGAAAGCAATATTAGAACTCCGTTATTCAAGGCAAGAATCCAACATATGTCAGCCGAGATCATATTGGATTAGCAAAATATATACAAAAGGAACAAAAGGGTTTTAAGAAATTTTATCTACTGGATTATATACAAAAAATTCACCATACACTAACAATCTAAAGAGTTGAGGATCAACCCAAAAGACAAAGTGTAGAGGTTTCAACAGCTTCACACACAATTAATATGATAGGCATGCAAGTGAAGCTGTGAAACAAAATGAGCTACCCCCAAACCTGGATTTTTCAACAGATAAAATTTTGGTACAAAATCTCGCAGTTTTGGGGTTCATCATGCACAAGGTCTAATTCGAAATAACTTTGCTAGGGACGGGCAAACATGCATATCCTAACTGTGGCTCCTCGAAAATATTGTATTTAGATGCAAAATAGTCCAAGAGGACTTGAGAGGCACACAGTTCCAGGCCTAGATTAGGTATTCTCATGAAAATTGGTTTGACAATATTGTACAAACCAAATCTAGGTAGGATGCAAGGCTATCAGATTGTGACTTAGGCAAGAAAGTGACATCTAAGCGTCTCACATGCATGAGATCAAGAGTATCAATATTATCAGTCACATCAGCATTATCTAAGTCACACTCAAGATGTGTAGCATGCTCATCATCAAAAAAATTGCACAAGTCCTAATTCAGAATCATGGTTATCCGATATATTCAAATTATCATCAACAGAAGCAATATATTGTGGCTTAAGTATGGAATCAGACACATCAACTATGTTTTCATGCATAGGATCATTAGTGTCAACAGAAGATTTACCTAAGTCATGCTCTTCACAGGATAATTGCACAATATCTAAATCAGTATCAACATCACATGCATATGGAATACTAGAAGAAATATCATTCATGAAGGTCGGGGCAGAAAAGCCTATGTATTTGAAACCAAAGGTTCCACAACATTTTCAGCATAGACATGTTCTTCTAACATAACATTATCATATCATCATCATAGTAATATGCATACTTGTCCCTATTAGCAGTTGTGGTGTCATTAGTCAACTCATGTTCCTCTAGATTAGGTTCATATTCAATATCATACACATGAGAAGGACTAGACATGCTATTTTCAAAGTTCAATTCATTACCACCTATATCATGTGACAGTGTCTCAGTTTCCCTAATGGATTCCCATTGACGGGTTTTCTCTGCAATCTCAGCTAAAAATTTCCATGCATCATCCACAGTTTTATCAAGAAATTCACCATTACACATACACTCAACCATGGCTCGAGATTTAAAGTCTAGTCCCTCATAGAGGATAGCGACAAGTCTCCACTTCTCAAATCCATGGTGTGGACATTCGCTCAACAAATCATTAAAACGTTCAAAATAGTCAAAAACAGTTTCCTCATCCAATTGGACAAAACAATTGATACTTTGACGAATAGCGATGGTCCTATGATGTGGAAAGAATTTTTTGAAAAATAGATCTGTGAGTTGGTCCCAAGTGTTGATTGATTGTGGTCTCAAACCGTAAAACCATGTTTTGGCCCTTTCCTTTAGAGAAAATGTAAACAAACGCAATTTCAAAGAGTCTTCGGACATATGATCAGGTTGCATAGTCCGACAAATTTGTTCAAACTCTCTTACATGAGTATAGGGGTTCTCAGAATCGAACCCTCGAAATAAAGGAAGTATTTGTATCATGCTTGCATTTATTTTAAAAGGGTTATTGGTTTGAGGTAAGACAATACATGATAATGGAATTTTTATTGTGGGATACATGTATTCATGGAGAGCACTAGGTTGGCCCATATTGAAAAGACACAAAGCCCACTATTTGGTTTTAAAGGGTTTTCAAAAATTTGGTTTTTTATGGGAAAATTTTGGTTTTTATGGGTTTTGAAAACTTTGGTTTTTATGGGATTAAAAATTTGGTTTTCGAAATTAGGAGCAAAATCTTTTTTTTTTTTTTTTTTTTTTTTTGTTGGGTTTTGAAGCCCAAATTTTAGTTTAAAAGAATCTACAAGCCTAACAAACAACTAAATTACAAGCCCAAATAAAGAAAAAAATAAAAATAAAACTAATTATTACAAACCCACAAAAAAAAGAAAATAAAAATAAAACTAAAATTATTACAATCCCAAATAAAGAAAGAAATAAAATTAAAATTAAAAAAATTATTACAAGCCCACAGATTAAAAATGGAAGCCCACAGGTTGGGTTCTCTTAATGGGTTTAGGCTTACCTTTGAAGCACAGCCCAGCTGCTCAGTTTGGTTGCAAAAGCCCAGTTGGGCTTTGGATCATCCTAAGATTTGGCTTCAATACTTAAGGCCCAGTTGGGCTTTGGTCTTTCTTCTCCTTCTGCAGCTTACAGCCCAGTTGGGCTTGGTTCAAATCAGTTCACTTCACAAGCCCAGTTGGGCTTTATCTTACACCAGCTGCAGCAGCTTCAGCAGAGATTGCAGCAGACTTGGCCTGGCACCAGCAGGAGCACCACAGCAGCACAAGTTCTAGCAACAATAGTGCAGCCCCAGCTCCACAGCAGCAGCACCACAAGTTCAGAGGCACCACAAGGCACAGAGCAGGATTTCAGTTGTACCTGCAGCTCACAGAAGAAAGTGAGGCACAGCAACAAAATAGTAAGAACAGCAAGATGTAATTGCAAGTGAGTATGCAAAGACAAGAGATGAATATGCAAGTTATGATGCAATAATGCAAAAAATGTTACACTGAAACAGGGAAGATGCAAATGCAATGGTTATGCAAGTTACACTAAGATGCAGTTAACCTAAGATGCAATGCAAAACAGTAAGATGCACAGCAAGTTATGCAAAAAAGCAAACTAAGATACAAGAAAAAAACTTCAACACAACAGCAGCCAAATTCCCGGCAGCGGCGCCAAAAACTTGATAGCTAAGGAATTAAACCTAAAACTATGGTTATATTTACACCTGCAAGTATACAGGGTCAGATAGTAGATAATGAAAAGCAGGGGAAGTCCACAGGGACAAGGAGGGAGCTGGTGTTGTTTCTACTTTTCTAGTGACAGAAAGTAAAGCAATGCAATATATTAGAATGGGAGGAAAATCAGCTTGCTCACTGATATGCCCCTAGTATTGACTGTCTTTTGACAGCACAGTCAATCACAGGCATACCAGAGCACTGATTACTTCCCATTGCTCAAACAAAACAGGCATCAAGATAAACATGAACAGGAGCTTGATATAAAATGTAACAATCACACACTCAAATTAAATACATGTTGGAGTTCAGAACAGCTAAAATTAACAATGCATTTGAATTGAGAATCATGGAATTGAAAAGATTGAAACCCTCAAAGCTACAGTTCATGGAAATAACAAAACTAAACTATTCTACTGATGCTCTGGTTAATCCAGGCATAAGTTTTGCAACACACAACACCCAGCTCTATTTATAGCTTACAGACAATCCCCAAATTCCCCAAAAATTAGGGTTTTCCAAAATCACACAAATTCCCAAATTAAACAGTATTTGGGTTTAATTACCTACCCTATTTCACCCACTCTATCTTCTCTATACTCTTCTCAACAATAATCAGGGTTTTTATGATTTTCCCCAAATTGACTGTGAACTAGGGTTTAGGATTTTTACCTCACCAACTGTGATGAGACAATTCCATCTTCGACCCATACTTCTTCTGCTTCCCTTGCGTAATTCCCATGCTTCAATTTCATCTCTAGGTCACCTACTTCATCAACCTCTCACGCTTAGGGTTTCAGGGAAGAAACGTGAGAGATTGAGGGAATAGGGGGCTAGATAGTTAGGGGGTGATGATGGGTTGGTAGTTTAGGGATGATGTGAGACAGGTAGAGGTGGTGGCGCGACAGTTACAGGGAGTGGTGGTTGTGGAAGTGGAGTTGGTGGTACGGGTTCTGCAGACGGGGGAAGGAAGAAGAGATGGAGAAGAAAGAAGAAGTCGATAGAGTTAGGGTTAGGGGGCGTTTGGCTAGGGGTATAGGGTGTTCGATACTTGGGTGTTAGGCGGGTGCAGAGAGGTTTGATGATCTGCGACAAGGAGCGATGGATGGGAAGATGGTAGGTGGATCCAACGGCGATACGGAGGTAAGCGTGGAGCGACCGTCGGATGGAGGGATGTAGCAAAACGGACGACCCAAGATGGAGATGGGCGTTGCGATGTAAAGCGGGGGCTTCGGAGTTTGATGTGCGATGATGGAGCGACCGTAGGATGCTGAAATGCTTCGATCTGACGGCTGAAATCCGAGACGAGCTTGGATAGTGGAAATGTGTTTGAGTAAGGGTTTTGGGCCTTGGGTATGCCAAGCCCATATCTTCTTTAAGGACAATTCTTCTTCTTCAAGACCATTCCTAGCCTCTTGGTTTTGTGCACAACGTTCTTCGCGGCTTCCTTGCGTAACTCCTCCCGGCTTTTCACTACTTTTCTGCTCTATTCCGCTCCGCAATTCATCCAAACTTTATTTATTACCTAAAAATATAAAATTAAGTAAGAAAAATATTTATTCTTGAAAACAATGAAAATACAGAATATGGGATAAAATGTAGAATTAATGCACAAAGGATGAGTTAAATGCCAACAAAAAGGGATAAATATATGCACTTTTTATCACTCATCATTAGGTTTTTGGCGGTATTGTGTGCATGTCTTTTATTGTAGATTACTAAGCATATACATGAGTGCTAGTAACGTATTAATTACTGAGGAATATCCTGCACATACTACAAAACCTGAAGGTATAGTTCAACCATAATTTGTCCAGATGAGAGTGGAACTTTTGTAAGCAAGCAAAATTAATGTGAAAACATATCTTGTACCACGTTCGGAAATGCTGGGATTTTCAACTTTTAGTTAAGTTTCATCTTTTTAATGCTATAAGTTTTAGATCATTCACAGATTTCTCATCATTTTAACTCAAATTTCATTTTATTTTCTCTGTAAGTGATCTTGATAACTTGACTTTCATCTTTCAGTATCCGTGTTTCAGGTTTGTATCCTTAACTGACTTTTTTTAGATGTGGAACTATTAGTTACACATGCTAATTAGATGTGTAACTTCTAGGTACACAAGCTAAATGGATGTGTAGCTACTAGTTACACATGCTAATTATATGTGTAACTTATAGATACACATGCTGAGGATATAAAGTCTACGTGTTAAGGATGGACTTCAAAGGATATAAAGCAGGAAAGGCTATTATGTATCAATTTTTTGTTCATTTTTGGCCTACTTATGTACTTCAAGGAATCATTTGTTCTTATAAATATATTGTTCTTGAACTTCACTATAGAATCTAAAAGTTTCAAAAGAAAGATGGTCTCCCCTGCATCAGTAAGAGTAGTTACAACTTTGAGAAACCTTTCTTGTGCCTCGCGAGGAAGCTTGCAAGGTACTGTTACTTGTATTCTTCTTTTGTCATTTTCTTGCGGAAATAAATATTAAGAATTGTAATGGTTTTCCTGTTCTTGAATTATAGGTGATGTTTTGGTGATTTTGGATGGTGCTCAGATAAGTTGTTGTTTGAGGCAGGAGATACACATGAGGTAGCAAACGAATTTTCCGTCAGGAATTATTTTTTATTTTTTTGATTTATTAATTGAATTATTGTTACTTGTAAAAGTGGTTCTTTACCCCTAGCTTATTTGTTCTTATGAATATTATATTGCTACTTCACTACAGTATCTAGAAGTTACAATGTAAAGCTAGTCTACAAGAGTAGTTACAACTTTGAAAAACCTTAGTTGTGTCTCGTGAGGAAGCTTACTAGGTATTGTTACATGTATTCCTCTTTTTGTTGCTTTCTTACTCAAAATAAGTAGAGTTGTCAGTTTAAGAGGCGGTGGTGGAATTGCAGAGTGTTGCTACTTGGCAAGCTAAATAGATGTGTAACTTATAGATACACATGCTAAATGGATGTGTAGCTACTAGTTACACATGATAATTATATGTGTAACTTCTAGGTACATATGTTAATTGGATAGGATATAAACTCTATGTTTTATTGTATGGATGTTGATGTTGTACTGGACACTGTAGGTGTAGTCAAATTTTCTTTAACTCCAATTAAAACGTGAACAAATAATTGCATACAGTTGAAATTCTGATCTTGTAAATTTAATGATGTTTTTTCTTTTCTTGGTTTTAAATGATTTTGGTAGATTGTGTATGCGTGTGTGTAGATGGGGAAAAACGGTTCGCTGGTTTTTTAGGGAATTGAAGAGACGGACGTGTTGTCGAGACTCCTCAACCAAGCAAACTCCTCAACCTCACACAGATGCACTGCAAAGGGAGTGCTTAGATTCGAGAGATCAATCTGTAGGACTCCGGCCTAAACCAAGTCAATGGTCGTTCCAGAGTCAATTCGGTCACAAAGAGGGAGATGGGTTGATTTGTAGGAGGGAAGCTGAGAATTGTGTGGGATCAATGATGATCAAGGATTGTGGATGTGTTGAAGGTTTCTGCAAGTTTTCTGTGAAGTGTTGAGTTCAAAGTACGTTCTGGTCGATTGATAGAATTTTTGAGAGTGATGACTCGAAAAATTGTCTTGTTTCAATCATGGATCCAGATACTTATTTATATTGTCAGAATAAACACATTGATCCCTGCAAGTGTGACGGTTTCTTGAGTGAAAGAGTGAGAAAGTAGAAAATCGTGGTGAAACCAGTTTCAGGTCGTGCGGAGACTTGGTTAACCGTCCACCCACTATTTTGCTAACTCCTTCAACCGTTTGCACGACATACTCACATTTCTCATCATGGATGAATCCACGTATTGTAGGCCGCCAGACCAAAACCCTAATTGATATCCCCCCATGTGACATGATTGATGTCTCATGATTTGTGAAGTCTGCAAGGCAGACGTGTATTAATTAGTCAGTTGTTGACTGATTAGACAGTGAGTCTAAGTTTTGTTGAATTGAGCATGAGTGAAGAATGCTCAGTGATTCATGGATCTGAGCAAATACTGTTAAATTCGAGCAACTGAGCAAGTATTTCTCGATTCGACGAATTACTGAATATTGATAGTTGGATCAATATTCGAGCAACTGATCAAGTATTGCTAAATTCGATGAATCGTTGAATATTGATAAATTACTGAATATTGATAGTTGGATCAATATTCAAGTAACTGAGCAAGTATTGCTCAATTCGACAGATTATTTATTGGTAACGTGACCCAATAAAATATTAATTAAAATATTGGTAGACTACCAAATATTATATGATTAATCCAGATGTTGATTTTTGAATCAACATAAATTTATTAGTGTTTGAATCTTGTTTAGAATGATGATTTGTGGAGCGTTTATTCGAAATCCTAATTTTTGATCAATTGTTCGTCAATTGATGAATTGCTGAAAATAGGTCATGAGTGATGGAGGGACCGACCACATGGGATGATGGACGTCCATGTAGCGCCCAAGTTCTCGAGTGAGCGTGCACTAGGGTCCTTAGTTGGCCAGTTGGTGATAGAATAATGATTAAATGTCGGTTTCATCATTTATTGAAATAGTGCTCGATTGAGCATTAGGTGATAAAACCTAATTATGGAAAAGTGAGGGACCGACCAAGAGGGCATGAGACCGTCCCTTGGTGGTCGTGGGACCAGCTGTTGGCCGTTTGAGCAAACTCCAAGTTGGTTGGAAAGAGTTTGGACCAATATGAGCAATTGCGCAAATTAGGTCAAAATCGTGAAAACGTGTGGGACCGGCTCCTTGCAAGCCTTAGAGCCGCCCTTGGTCGGTCAGGGGAGCATGCCCGTGTAACCACAATGTCTGTGTCTCAGTCCTGAGAGTTTCGGTATTTTCTGGTGTGCGTTTGAGCGATATGTTGGATTTTCAGAAGAGTTTGATCTTTGACTGAAATTCTTGATTTTGCTCGATGAGCAGAGTTCTACTTTGCTCGTTTCATCAATTTTTGAGAATATTAAAATAATAATATTTTAATATTTTTCGTGAATAGCCTGTTCGGTCATTGACCATTTGAGTTTTGGCATTTTTCATAGTTTGAGCAATATTTGAGAAAATATGAAGAAACCATGATTTTGCTCAAACTGAGGAGTTTCATGAGATGAGGGAAAAATAATTATGAAAGACTAGGGATTGTAAGGTATGGGACCGACCACGGCTAGGGCATGGCCGGCCGGCCAGGTAGCCCGGTCCCGCAACACCTTTCCCTATTTTTCATTATTTTTCATGAAACCGTGGAAATATGGAGAAACCATGAGTTTTGCTCAAACAAGGAAAATTGCTAGAATGAAGGAGTTTTCATGTGTTCATGAAAATAATAAAATAATTTAAAATAAAGGAAAAAGGCATGGGGGACCGGCCACGGCGGCATGACCGGCCGGCCGGTGGGCCCGGTCCCCTAGGCGCCACTTTTATTATTTTAATATTATTTTCTCTCTCCTATTTTGTGTAGGATTCCTCGTTTGTCCATATTTTCGAATGCTCGTTCGTGCATTCGGGTGCTCGGTCGTGCATCATTGGCGAGAACACCTGCACCATTTTCTTGGGGCTTACTCAGTGATGGTCCAGATGTCCAGTTGTTGAGTATTTATTACTAATTTATGAAATTCAGTGGAGAATGATTCATGAAACTGAGTAATAAAGGTGAGTAGTTTTTTAGTATCAATCCATTGGATCAGCCGTGGATTCGGCATGAATTCAGAATAATAAAACGAGTATTACCATTCCATGGGATCGTGGATTCGACCGTAGAATCGGAGTAATAAAATTATCATTACCATTCCATGAGATCAGCCGTGGATTCGATCATTATCTTCTAGGAATTCAGTGGTGAATGTCACGGTAGAATTAATCTATTGCAGAAGGGATATTGGCCAGTTAAAGCGTCATACTCGTTCTGAAAGGTGCATAGTCAGGAAACAGCGAGTGTTGTCGATGTACTGAAGGCGTTTTTCCCTCTCAACAATCATGTATGGAGAACCGCCTGAATCTATAAATGGTCTCTCTACATAGTCAGGGAACAGTGAGTGTCACCGACGTCCTGAAGGCGATAATGGTCTCAATCTTACGGAGAACCGCCCTGTCGTTCTTCTATGTAGAGGGGGGTCTCTGTATGTAATAAGGAAACAATGAGTATCACCGACGTCCTGAAGGCGTTAAGTTCTCAATCATACGGAGAACCGCCCAATTATGTTATTCTACATAGAGGGCATGATGAAATGAGCAGCATCGAACGCTCAGGGGAGGCCTTTCGAGTGACGTATGCATAATGGCTCGTAAAATATGAATCGTCACATGTGTTCCTGAAGCCGTGTCAGAAACATGCAGTGTCATGATTTTTGGATTTTGACCTTTGTTGAAAATCCACCATGAACATTAAGTATACTGCTTAGTGAGGGACAATCATGTTCCGCAGTAAGCATTAGATGGTAGTTTTCAGTCGACGAGATCGGTGGTTGAACTCAGTCTACAAAGGTGTTCTCAGAATCCTCGATTTGCTCTAATGGTGTCATGTACAAGCAAATGCTCAGGTAAAGACCCTGATAGTATGATAGAGCGTCATCCCATGAGCATGGAGAGATGAGGCACTGCTGATTTGGACGGTTAGACGTTCAGTTTTGGTCGGTTTAGCGTTTACTGGCCCAGGCCCAAAAGAAGAAATCTTTGTTTTAGGAATAGGCGTTCGTTCGTTAGTTTAAGAAACAAACAATGATCCCAACATGAGAGAGATTTTTTTTAAAAAAAAAAAAATCTGTGATATTTCACAAAATGGAATAAACTCTCGTTTCAAAGGTGGATGCTTGTACGAGAGAAAAAGATTTTTTTTAATAGACGTGCGTCTGTTAGTAGTAAAAAAAATTTCCATGAGCTTTCATGAAATTTTTTATTTTCGATATGTGAGCTTTCATAAATTTTTGAAAATATGCTTACTTCAAAGACAGATGCTCACGCGAGGGAGCCAAATATATATATATATGTTTTTCTACGTGAGTTTCACGTTAAAATATGTTTTTTTTTGTAAAAAACCAGTGAATGTTCACACAGTAAAATTTACATGGGTTGTTCGCGGTTTTATGAAAAATCAAATCATGATTTTGAATAATGGATTTTTCTCGTCTTTGCAGGTTTGAAGGAACAAGCAAGTTTTTCGAAATTCTGACATTATAATCACGACAGCTAGTGAAATTATAAATAGGTAAGAGTTGGATTGTTACCATTTTTGTAGATGCTGATGTGAACATCTTTATTCCATGATTCATTGTTTTGTTGAATCCTGCACTTTGTATGAATGATGTGCTGAAGTAGAAATGTTATGCATCTGTCACAACCACTTTACAAGAATGACTGACTCCCATGATGACACTTCCAAAGATGGTGTTTCCAGAGATGACATTTCTACGGATGCAACTTCAAGAAATGGTACTTCTGGGACCTCTGAGTGATGGTGAGAGATTCTTCATACTGAGTTGTACTCTTGGTTATTTCATTAACTTTATCACAGGATGATTGTGTAGTGAGATCCCAAATCAATATATACTTCACGGCAATGGAAGAAAGTCTTCGAGGCGGATAACCCATAAGTAAGGATTACGGGATGTTAGTAAATGACGTGCAGTCCCCAGCCGTTTCTTTGGTGAGTTTTCGATGTTTCCTCAGTCATGAATTTTCTTATCCGCACAATTAGGATTACAAACAAATGTTTGTTAATCTCAGGATTTTTCTCCATTGATCATTGACGGTCTTCATCTTGCTCCTGGGCAAACAATTCAGGAAATCCAGTACCGATGAGGGAGTTGGTGTAAGTATCTCTTTTCGTGCAAGTGATCATGGCATCTCCCCGAATGAAGTAATAATAATTGTTGCTGATGTATCCAGGAGGAGATTTCGTGGATGAACAAAGTATTGACAATGATCATTCTTCCTTGGAAATGGTGAGACGGAGAATTCTTAAAACCCAAGACCGAATGAAGGAAATAATGCTACTAATGGTGATTCCGGCAATATTGATCCTCCGAACGGATTAGATACCCCTCAAGTAAGTATTACACTGTACTTTCTTCATAGAAGTATGAAATTGACGATTTGGGGATGAATAAGTGAGAATCCACATGAACGAATGAGAAATTTTGCCGAAATACGTCACCAGAAAAATCCAGACTTCAGTCGTTCAGTAAAAGCACTGTAGAATCTTTGTCGGATTTTCACGATCTACCCATGTTTTTTCATGCCCAGGAAACTTCCAAGCTTTAGCAAAGAATATTTTTGAGTTTTGAGCATGTTTAGGGGCCGAAATAGTCGAAACAGTAAACTTTCAGGAGACTTCCAGGAATTTTCAGTTGGCATGTAGTCAAATGTTTTGGCCATGTCTCTTTGCTAGTTTCTCCAATTGCTATGAATTTTGGATATGTTGTAGAGGAGACATAGACGAACATCTTTGATTGAGGAAGCATTGTACCGTTCCTCACCCATTGGTACGTTTTTGTAAGCCCATGGACTGAAGTGTGTTGTGTCTCATTTGTAGAGGTGATGAGAACATCTTGTAGAAGACTTTGGATTGTGCCCACCAGTCGTGCAAGCTTTGGGAAGAATTTCATGTAAGCATGTTATCAGGTCTACACATCTTGATATGAATCATTAGTTCTTGGAGAATTCCGCTTCATGTGTAACATTTCAGAATGGTTAGTTGATGAAACCCTGTCATGAGGATGTTGCTCCTGAGACCGTTGTTGATGCTGAGACCATGGACGGAGTTTCTCCAGAGACCGAAAAGGCTAGAACCATGATTATCGACATAGCCTTTGCTCCTCCATCCAGTGAGCCTTTTACATTCACGAACTAGTTGGTGGGTTGAGCATACCTAAGATGAAGGTGAACTGGGAATTCAATCTGAAATCTCCTGAACACTATGACTTTACTACGAACTGGATCCGATAGTGAGTCGATAGTGTTGCGATAGATATCAACAACAGTCTTTAATCTGGATGTGATTGGTGAAGAGAGGAAGTTCTTCAGTCGTGCAGGGGCTTGTGATGTAGAGAGGTCCCGTTGATGAAATTTCATGAAACCACATAGATTGCAAGAACTTGTTATGTGGATAACATTTATTGAAATTGATTTGAATCGATTTCTCCAGTAAGATTAAGTACCCAGTGTATGTTAAGGAGTTTGTGCCATCCGTGGATGAATGATGTTGCATCTGCTTCAGAAGTCTTATCATGGGATAATGAAGACTTATCGATTGTAGTTTAGTTACACTTTGATTGCGCTGGTGTTGAATCAGTGTGTCATCATCAAGATATTTGTGTTGAAGCTAGATGCGCCATTATAGGAGGTGTACTCTTTGATTGGGAGTACAATTTGAAGGCTTCTTAGATGCTTGAGCATTGAAGCGTCATATCCCTTAAGCATCGAATATCTTAGCTTTGATCGTCTAGGCCCTGAGTATCTTCTGTTAATTCAGCATCCTTTTCGTTGCGGTAGTGGGATTCAACACTTGTGCAGTCATCAGAGCTTTCTGATTTTGTGGCACACATGGACACTCCTGCAAGGCAATGAATAAACGCCCAAAGTGTTCTTTGCCATGCTTGGACATTATCTCAGTAATGAACGTCTCGATGCTCGATTCAGAGAAATATCAGATTCAACAACTTAGTAAAATACTAATCCGATGAAGCTACCATTCGTCTTGCAATAGCGGAGTTGCTAGAAGAATTGAGTCCCATGCTAGGATAGTATGAGAGAAAGTAAATGACATAGACTTGGAAGGAATGAGACTTGCCTTAGTGTGAAACCTCTTGATGAATGTTTATGCATCTTTTGCAGGTTCTTGTTTCAACCTCGTCAAAGTTCGAACTTCCTCCAAGTGCTCTGATGATGGAACGTCCGCCAAATCTTCTGGATCAGAACTTTCTTCGTTGGGGAGGTGTGCAACCAAAAGAACTCTGTCAGTAACCATCTTTTCAGCATGGATCCACGCTCATCCGAGAACATGTCATATCCTGGATCTTCCTGATTATGTGAAACTTGGTTTATGTCCAGGTTGAACTTATGTTCACTTTGAGAGCGATGTAGCCATAAGTATTTTCGAGTGTTTCTTGGAGGTCTCTGATTGAGATGGGATCACGAGTAGCTTCTTGCCGAGTGATGCATGCGGCTCTGAGGATTTTCAGTGGAATGATGTTGATGGTGATGTCAGCATCGATCAACATTCTTTCGAATTCATTTCCTCTGAGATGGACTGTGGTAAGCAGTCCCTAGTCGAACATCTCCTTGTCTATGGATGAAGGTTCAAGGAGTATCTCCGGGATGGACAGATGTCTGACACAATGTAATTCGATATTGTGAATATGTTTTTCCTTTGTGCCTTATACAGATAGAGCAATTTCACAGATAAGTTCGATCAAAGATTGAACTGCTTCTTTGATTGGTTGTTCAGAGAGTGTAAAGGTTCTGACAGAGAGAGGATTCTTGTGTGCTCCTTCAGTCCCCAGTTGAAGATATTGTGGATCAACCTTATCTTTGAAGATGTGCTTCAAAATATTGCATTTGCTTGTTGGATGATCGATGAACCTATGAAGGCAGTACCTGGGATTCTCCATTTCTTCTTCAGTTGGATCTCTCCTGATGAATGACAATATGATTGCACCATCTTGAACCCAGACTTCCAGTAACTCGATCACTTCTTCATGATAAGACATAAGTTTGAGTCTGTATGATCATTTTCCCGTTCGTTGATGCCGGCTCGAGGTTTGTGCATATCAGGATTGGTTATCTTTTCTTCGCGCCTTCAGAGGATCTTGGGATGTTGGAGAAGCGCTCTGGTGATGTGTCTCGGCTTTCCTTTCATTCCTTTGGGCAACAACATTTGTTAAAGTCTGGAGATTGTACTGATTGTTGATGACTAGGCGTCGACTGCTGGTATGGTTTTAAAAGAACCTACAACTTAGACCTGCAAGTATACAGGGTCAGTTGTAGTGAGTGAGGTAAGAAGGGGTTTGTCCTCAGGGACAAGGAGGGTTTAATGCTATTTCTTTGTGTTTTCCTAACTAATTTCCTAAAGTGGCAGTGACAAGAGCTAAACAATGGGAAGTATACTAGGGCCTTTGAGTCCACCACTAATTTACATTACTTGTTCTGATCCTAACACTAACCTTGTCCTTACAACTGATAATGAAAGGGATGCCAATCCTCTACATATCTAAGGTCAATCTCATATAGATGATTCAATCACAACTAAGATAATCCTCCTAAGCATTAACTGTCTTTTCAAGGTACAACTAATCAAAAGGTTCATATATACTGTTAAGTATGAGTTGCAGTTCTACAACACCGAATAAATCTAACTATAATGGATGCATTACATACACTGTGAAAGTTAAGTGTTGAAGTCCTAAGACTAAATTCCATCCTAAACAATTAAGCATAACAAGGTTATTATCATGAACATGAACAACAAATAGCAAATTAGGGTTTCATCTAACCCTAGCAGAACAACTTAGAACATGAACTGTGAATTAAAATTAGAATTGAAACAAAAAAAGTAAAAACCTAAAACTAACACTATTGGTGCTCTGGCTAGCCCAGGCATACCCCTAACATTACAAACACCATGTTCTATTTATAGTGCAGAATCCCCAAATTTCTAAACCCTAATTTTTTAAAACCTAAAATTTGATTTGGGGATTTTCAATTTGACGTACCCACTTGCGATTTCACCTCGACCCATACCTTCTTCTGTTCTTCCCACTTGTCCTTCTGCTTTTGCTGCTCTTCTTTGTGAACTGTGAACCCTAGATCGATTCGTCTCATCAACTCCACACCCTAGGTCAGTGGGATGTGAATTTGATGAAACACCTAGGCTAGGTAGAGAGATGGTGGAGTTTTCGGGTGGTTGTGGTGGTGGTGTGGTTCGAGGTCTGGTGGTGGCAGTGATGGCAGGAGATGGTGGTGGCGGAAGTTGCAGGTGATAGGGAAGAGAGGAATTTGGGGAGAAGAGGAGAAGAGGTCGATGAAGAATGGGTTAGGGGCTGTTTGGTTTGTGGTGTAGGTGTTTGGCGTTTGGGTGTTGAGCGGGAGTAGCGAACTTTGATGCACAACGAGTAAAGAGCGTTGGATGATCCCATATAGATTGAATCGAACGGCTACGATGGAGAGGTATGTAGCGACCGTTGGATTATGAGATACAACAAAACTGACGGCTTCAGATGGAGTTAGGTACTATGGTGTTTGACAGGAGCTTCGGATTTTGATGCACAATGATGAGGTGGCCGTTGGATGATGAGATGGATCCAATCTGACGGCTCTCATGGAAATGGGTATGGATAATGGAAATGGATTTGGGTAAGGGTTTTGGGCCTTGGGTATGCCAAGCCCATATCTTCTTTAAGGACAATTCTTCCTCTTCAAGCCCACTTCTAGTTGATCCGGCTCTTGCAAACATCATTCTTCGCTGCCTTTTTGCGGGAGTCTTTGCCGTTTCTTTGCTCTTTTCGCTCCGTGAGTTAACCATGCTTTATTTAGTACCTAAAAATGCAAAATTAATTGAGAAAAGTATTTATTCTTGAAAACAACGAAAACACAGAATATGGGATAAAATGGAGCGTTGGTGCACAAATGATGAGTTAAATGCCAATAAAAAGGTGCAAATATATACAATATTTGGCACTCATCAAATACCCCCAAACCTGAATTTTACTTGTCCTCAAGTAAAACAAAACTAAGGAAATCCTACCTATACCACTGTCGTTGGTCTCTCGATTGCATTTAGCGAATGCAATAAGCCTTTTAAACCACTAAGTGTCCTTAATGGACGAGTTGAAGTCTCGTGAAGGTTTGCTTCGAACGTACCTACAAATTTCTAGGACAAAATATAAGCTCAGATTCCATGAAATGTGACATGTGCAAGACAGTAGAAGCTCACAGCAAAATGGAGATGTCAATCTAGCTATCAAAGGCACAATCCTAGCACTGATAAAAAATAAAGACATGTGATAAGAGTGTATAGTGTATCTACACATGTGTAAAGAAAGATCGGATGTTATGACTACTAATCACCAAGAGATAGTTTCTCAGTCTAAGAACCGAGGTCGAAATCTAGCTAGCTGTCCGTACTTTACGAGAATTGTGAATGAGTTGGAGGTATTTCACAATTACTCGCGTTGTACATCAATGGCATACACCCTTCCTTGCTTATAACACAAAAACACAAAAGATGACTCTTTACATGACTCTTATTTACATTGACTACTCTCTTTTATTTTTGGAACAAGAGAGGATGGAATTGATAAATACTTGATTTTTTTTTATTTATTTTTTTTTGAAAAAACATTATTTACAACATGGTAACTCTTTTGATACATAAGCAAAAAGAAACAAAAAATTACATGACACTTTGCAAGAGGTAGCCCTTTTTGATGCACCCAGTTAAATTCGATGGTTGTCTTTCTTAATGTAACCTCCACCTTCTATCCCAACCAACCAAAGAACAATCTAGTCAAGTTTTGTTCAGTATTCTAAAGTGATTGGTAATCGTGACTTCCGATAGAACACCTCAAGGATGAGGCTATACATGTATTGGTAGATCGTGCGCGTGCAAGTTTCTTATCACTATGTGAATTGTGCTAGAATCAGGGTGCCTAAATATCTAGACTAAGAATCCTTATGTTTACATACATGCACAAGAGTCAACATTTCAAGGTAAATGAGCTCCATTTTTATGTGTTTTTTTTCGAATTTTTTAATTTTTCATTTTGATTTTTTCATTTTTTTTTTTTTCAAAAAGAAAGAGTTCTGTTTTCAATTATAGCATGTTATCAAAGTATCTACTTTTCACCCCCAAACCTAAACTAAACATTGTCCTCAATGTTTCAAAAGATAAACATGATTATAACACATACCATGAGAACGATGTTAAGTGTAGAAAAAGGAAAGAGATTACCGGATATTGGCGAAAACAAGTTTTGAACTCCATTATTCAAGGAAAGACCCAATAGTAACTCAACTGAATTCACATTGGGTTAGCACAATATATACAAGAAACATATGATTCCACTAAACATTACCTACCAGATTATATACAAACAATTCACTATATACATACAGTCTAAAGAGTTGAGGATCAACCCAAAAGACAAAGTGTTGAAACATAGACAGTTTCAAACAACTATAGTTGGACTGAAATGCAAGTGAGAGTGAAAAACCGAATGAGCTACCCCTAAACCTGGATTTTACACTAGATATACTATTGGATACAAAATCTCGCAGTTTTGGGGGTTCATCATGCACAAGGTCTAACTCGAAATGGACTTTGCTAGGGACGGGCAAACATGCATATTCCAACTGTGGCTCCTTAAAGGTATTGTATTTAGATGCAAAATAGTCCAAGAGGACTTGGGAGACACACATTTCCAGGCCTAGATTAGATATTCTCAGAAAAGTTGGTTTTACAATATTGTTACAAACCAAATCTAGGTTGGGTGGAAGGCTATCAAATTGTGACTTAAGTAGGAAGGTGACATCTAATTTTCTCACATGCATGATATCAAGAGTACCAATATTATCAGTCACATCAGCATTTTCTAAGTCATAATTAAGTTGTGTAGCATGCTTATCATCACAAAACAGTTGCACAAGTCCAAATTCAGAATGATGGTTATCCGAAATATCCAAATCAGCATCAAGAGAAGCAATATATTGTGGCTTAAGTATGGAATCAAACACATCAACTATATTTTCATGCATATGATCATTAGTGTCAACAGAAGATTCAACATTACCTAAGTCATGCTCTTCACAGGATAACTGCACAATATCTAAATCGGTAGCCTCATCACATGTATATGGAATACTAGAAGAAACATCATTCATGAAGGTCGGGGTAGAAAAGCCTAATGTATTTGAACCCAAAGGTTCCATAACATTTTCAGCATACAAATGTTCTTCTAACATAACATCATCATCATCATCATCACAAATATATGAAAATCCTACTTTGTCAAAACCATTAGTGTTTTTCGTCCATACATCTGCCTCTAAAATAGGTGAATATGGATTGACATTTTCAGAAATATGGTATGAAACACTATATCCAGAATTAAGCTCATTGGGAAAATCAACATCTGACTCATGGTGATTACCCATATCATGTGGCATGGTCCTAGTTTTCCTATAGGTTTCCCACTGATGGGTTTTCTCTGCAACTTCAGCTAGAAATGACCATGCATCGTCCACAGTTTTATCAATGAACTCACCATTACACATAGATTCAACTAAGGCTCGAGACTTAAAGTCTAGTCCCTCATAAAGAATGGCGACCAGTCTCCACTTCTCAAGGCCATGGTGAGGACACTCAAACAACAAATCATTAAACCGTTCAAAATAATGAGAAAGTGTCTCTCCATCTAACTGGACAAAACAATTAATACTTTGACGAATAGAGATGGTCCTATGATGGGGAAAGATCTTTTTGACAAATTGATTTGTGAGTTGGTCCCAAGTGGTGATTGACTGCGGTCTCAGACTGTAAAACCATGTTTTAGCCCTTTCCTTTAAAGAAAATGTAAACAAACGCAATTTCAAAGAGTCTTCAGACATATAGTCAGGTTGTATAGCCCGAACAATTTGTTCAAACTCTCTTACATGATTATAGGGATTCTCAGAATCGAACCCTCGAAATATAGGAAGTATTTGTATCATGCTTGCGTTTAGTTCAAATAGGCCATCAGTCTGGGGTAAGACGATACATGATAATTGACTTATTCTGTTAGAGTACACGTATTCATGGAGACTACGGGGTTTATTCACATACTCGCCCATTGTTTTCAGAAAAAATTGGTTTTGATGGGTTTTGAAATTTTTGGATTTGTTGGGTTTTGAAAAGAAAATTTGGTTTGAATGTGGGAGAAAAATTTTGGTTATTGGGAGCAAATTTGGTTTTAAAATTGGGAGCAAGCCCACATTGGTGGAGCAAAGCTTTGGTTTTGAATTAGGAGCAAATTTGGTTTGAGTATGGGAGAAAGTTTTGGTTTTGTTGGGTTTTGAAACTTTTGGTTTCAAAATGGGAGAAATTTGAGCAAGGCCCACTTTTGGTTTTGAAAAGAAGCCCAAAAGCTTTTTTGAAAACTTTGAACTATTGGGTCTTTAAAAGTTTGTACTTTGAAGCCCACTGTTGGGAGTTGGAAGGAAGCCCTGGTTTTGAAGCCCACTGTTGGGTTTTGAGAAGTGGGTTTTAAAAATTTTGTGAAGTGAAGCCCATTTGGGGATTTAAAAACTATTCAAGTTTTGAAACAAAAGTTTTTACAAGCCCACAAATAATCAAAGTTACAAGCCCAAAGAAAATACAAGCCCAACTGTTGGGTTTAATATTACAAGCCCAGAATTCAAAAATATAAACCCAACAGACAATTGGGCTTTCCTACTGAGTTTAGGCTTACCTGATTTTTGGAGGGAAGCCCAGTTGGGCTTTTTATCCCTTTTTTGTTGCACAAGCCCAGTTGGGCTTTGATCTTAATCTTTACAGCACATCCCAGCAATAGAACTAGATAGCCCACTTCTTCTTAGCTCTTCCAACAGCAGCCCAGCAACAGCTTGTAACACCAAACCCAATAAACTGGGTTGTATGCTTTGGTTGCTGTAGCAGCAACTCACAGTTCACAAGCTCCTGCTCCTTTCCCTTTTCTCCCAGCCTTGGCAGCAGCAATGTTGCAGGTCTGTTCAGCAGCAACTCAACAACAACAAGAGCCACAGCAGCACCGGAAGCAGCCGGGCTACACAGCACTCAGCAACAGCAGCTGGCAGCAGTAACAGGCAGCAGCACAACAGTACAAGCTTCTTCCTCAGCAGCACCACAGGTACCTAGTGGCTCAAAGAAGCTTGTCAGAACCTTCACATAGGGAAGTTCAGTTGTGTGTAGGAAAAAGAAACAAGCAAAATTACACTAAGATGCTTACAAAGCTACAGAAAACTACTACACTAAGATGCTTATCAGAAAAGTTACAGCTACTACGTGGGTTTAAGCTACATATGCTATGCAAGATATGCAAGTTACACTAAGATGCAGTTACACAGCAAGAACTAGCTAAGAACTAGCTCAGAAAAGCAATGAAGATGAACAAGCTAAGATGAACATGTTAATGCAAAACAATATGCAGACAAGTTAGTATGTAGAACAGCAAAGATGATGCAAGTAAGATGAATATGCAAGAATCAGGAACAACACTTAGTTAAAAGATGCAAGAATAGCACTAAGCTAAAAGATGCAAAGAACAAGACAACAAGTGAGCTTAATGCTTACAGAACTAAGTTATGCCAAGTGAGACTAAGATGCACAGCAAGATGCAGGAACTAAGATGCACAGGAACTAAGATACAGGGACTAAGATGCACAACAAAACTACACAGCTATAACAAAAATTAGCCCAGAAAATAGTTAGGACAACAGTTCAACTACACAGCAGCCAAGTCCCCGGCAGCGGCGCCAAAAACTTGGTATGGTTTTAAAAGAACCTACAACTTAGACCTGCAAGTATACAGGGTCAGTTGTAGTGAGTGAGGTAAGAAGGGGTTTGTCCTCAGGGAAAAGGAGGGTGTAATGCTATTTCTTTGTGTTTTCCTAACTAATTTCCTAAAGTGGCAGTGACAAGAGCTAAACAATGGGAAGTATACTAGGGCCTTTGAGTCCACCACTAATTTACATTACTTGTTCTGATCCTAACACTAACCTTGTCCTTACAACTGATAATGAAAGGGATGCCAATCCTCTACATATCTAAGGTCAATCTGATATGGATGATTCAATCACAACTAAGATAATCCTCCTAAGCATTAACTGTCTTTTCAAGGTACAGCTAATCAAAAGGTTCATATATACTGTTAAGTATGAGTTGCAGTTCTACAACACCGAATAAATCTAACTACAATGGATGCATTACATACACTGTGAAAGTTAAGTGTTGAAGTCCTAAGACTAAATTCCATCCTAAACAATCAAGCATAACAAGGTTATTATCATGAACATGAACAGCAAATAGAAAATTAGGGTTTCATCTAACCCTAGCAGAACAACTTAGAACATGAACTGTGAATTAAAATTAGAATTGAAACAAAAAAAGTAAAAACTTAAAACTAACACTATTGGTGCTCTGGCTAGCCCAGGCATACCCCTAACATTACAAACACCATGTTCTATTTATAGTGCATAATCCCCAAATTTCTAAACCCTAATTTTTTAAAACCTAAAATTTGATTTGGGGATTTTCAATTTGACGTACCCACTTGCGATTTCACCTCGACCCATACCTTCTTCTGTTCTTCCCACTTGTCCTTCTGCTTTTGCTGCTCTTCTTTGTGAACTGTGAACCCTAGATCGATTCGTCTCATCAACTCCACACCCTAGGTCAGTGGGATGTGAATTTGATGAAACACCTAGGCTAGGTAGAGAGATGGTGGAGTTTTCGGGTGGTTGTGGTGGTGGTGTGGTTCGAGGTCTGGTGGTGGCAGTGATGGCAGGAGATGGTGGTGGCGGAAGTTGCAGGTGATAGGGAAGAGAGGAATTTGGGGAGAAGAGGAGAAGAGGTCGATGAAGAATGGGTTAGGGGCTGTTTGGTTTGTGGTGTAGGTGTTTGGCGTTTGGGTGTTGAGCGGGAGTAGCGAACTTTGATGCACAACGAGTAAAGAGCGTTGGATGATCCCATATAGATTGAATCGAACGGCTACGATGGAGAGGTATGTAGCGACCGTTGGATTATGAGATACAACAAAACTGACGGCTTCAGATGGAGTTAGGTACTATGGTGTTTGACAGGAGCTTCGGATTTTGATGCACAATGATGAGGTGGCCGTTGGATGATGAGATGGATCCAATCTGACGGCTCTCATGGAAATGGGTATGGATAATGGAAATGGATTTGGGTAAGGGTTTTGGGCCTTGGGTATGCCAAGCCCATATCTTCTTTAAGGACAATTCTTCCTCTTCAAGCCCACTTCTAGTTGATCCGGCTCTTGCAAACATCATTCTTCGCTGCCTTTTTGCGGGAGTCTTTGTCGTTTCTTTGATCTTTTCGCTACGTGAGTTAACCAGGCTTTATTTAGTACCTAAAAATGCAAAATTAATTGAGAAAAGTATTTATTCTTTAAAACAACGAAAACACGGAATATGGGATAAAATGGAGCGTTAGTGCACAAATGATGAGTTAAATGCCAATAAAAAGGTGCAAATATATACAATATTTGGAACTCATCAACTGCTTCGAATTTCCTCCACCCTGCAGACTTTGCTCTTTCCTGTAAAGTAGGTGCGTTAGTTGTGATCGCTTGGCCGCTTCGTGAAGTTCTGAAAATGTTTGGAATCGGAGATTTTCCAGCAAATCTCTGTAAACCGGGATCATCCCGTTGATGCACAAGTCCACCAGTTGTTGTTCAGTGACATTCGTGTCATGACAATCCAAAGCTTGGATTCTGAACCTCTTCACATGATCGTTCATATGTTCATTGCTCTTCTGAGACATTCTTCCTAAGTCGGAGAAAGTAATATGCTCTGAGACGAAGAAGCATTTCCTGTAGAAGACATTAACTATTTCTATCCAACTAGCGATGCTCCCATGAGCAATGTTGTTGTACCAGGTGTATTCTCGGCCTGTCAGAGATTTCAAGAATTCCTTCAGACGAACGGCATGATTGTGTTCGTGCTCTCCTAGTGCCTCCAGGAATCGAGAGACGTGTTCTCGAACGTTCCCTGTTCCATTGTATAGTGTGAATGTTAGGGAAGTGTATCCCTTCGGGGGAGGAATTCTTTGCATAGAAGCAGGATATGGAGGTTGATGACGATGAACAGATGATTCTTTGTCTTTTCCTCGATCCTTCATGAAGCGTTCCAGGTCCTCACGAGTTATGAGGCCTGCAGGTTCCTTTGTTGGTGGGTTATCTGCAACTTTGTGCACCTCATCATCATCTGCTACATGGATCAGAGTGACTTCAAGATCAGCAATGATGTTTCTTTGGATTTTCCTTTCTCCTGAGATTTCTCTAACATCTTATCAGTGAGAGTTTTGAGATAATTGCACAGCTCTTTATGAATGGAGGATATATCAATCTGATTTTTGGAGAGAGTCTCTTGCACCTTCATGAGATCAGCTATGGTAGGTGGATTTTCTCTGATTTCTTCGGGAGAGCGGCCGAACAAGGGATGGTCTCCAATGTTGGTTTGAGGAGGAGTGGTATCAACAACACCGGTGTTAAAAGTAGGAGTAGTTTCTGGAGTACCATCATTGTTGCTAGTGTTAGAGTTGTTTGTGTTAGGATTTGTAACTGAACCTGACCTAAGAACAACCATTTTGTGAAAGTTTAGATTGCAACCGAGAGATTAATCTCCCACTGTGGTCGCCAATCTACAGATGGGGAAAAACGGTTCGTTGGTTTTTTAGGGAATTGAAGAGACGGACGTGTTGTTGAGACTCCTCAACCGAGCAAACTGCTCAACCTTACGCAGATGCACTTCAAAGGGAGTGCTTAGATTCGAGAGATCAATCTGTAGGACTCCGGCTAAACCAAGTCAATGGTCGTTCCAGAGTCAATTCGGCCACAAAGAGGGAGATGGGTTGATCTGTAGGAGGGAAGATGTGAATTGTGTAGGATCAATGATGATCAAGGATTGTGGATGTGTTGAAGGTTTATGCAAGTTTTCTATGAACTGTTGAGTTCAAAGTAAGTTCTGGTCGATTGATGGAATTTCTGAGAGTGATGACTCGAAAAATTGTCTTATTTCAATCATGGATACAGAGACTTATTTATATTGTCAGAATAAACACATTGATCCCTACAAGTATTACGGTTTCTTGATTGAAAGAGTGGGAAAGCGTCAATCATGGTGAAACCAGTTCCGGGTCGTGCAGAGACTTGGTTAACCGTCCACCCACTACTTTGCTAACTCCTTAAACCGTTTGCACGACTTACTCACATTTTTCATCGTGGATGAATCCACGTGCCGTAGGCCGCCAGACCAAAACCCTAATTGATATCCCCCCATGTGACATGATTGATGTCTCATGATTTGTGAAGTCTGCAAGGCAGACGTGTATTAATTAGTCAGTTGTTGACTGATTAGACAGTGATTTTAAGTTTTGTTGAATTGAGCATGAGTGATGAGTGCTCAGTGATTCATGGATCTGAGCAAATACTGTTAAATTCGAGCAACTGAGCAAGTATTACTCGATTCGACGTATTACTGAATATTGATAGTTGGATCAATATTGATAAATCTCTGAATATTGATAAATTACTAAATATTGATAGTTGGATCAATATTCAAGTAACTGAGCAAGTATAGCTCAATTCGACGGATTATTTATTGGTAACGTGACCCAATAAAATATTAATTAAAATATTGATAGACTACCAAATATTATATGATTAATCGAGATGTTGTTTGCTGAATCAACATAAGTTTATTATTGTTTGAATCTTGCTCAGAATGATGATTTGTGGAGCGTTTATTTGAAACCCTAATTTTTGATCAATTGTCTGTCAATTGATGAATTGCTGAAAATAGGTCATGAGTGATGTAGGGACCGAGCACATGGGATGATGGACGTCCATGTGGCACCCAAGTGCCCGAGTGAGCGTGCACCAGGGTCCTTAGTTGGCAAGTTGGTGAAAGAATGATGATTAAATGTTTGTTTCATCATTTATTAAAATAGTGCTCGATTGAGCATTAAGTGATAAAACCTAATTATGGAAAAGTGAGGGACCGACCAAGAGGGCATGAGACCGACCCTTGGTGGTCGTGGGACCAGCTGATGGACGTTTTAGCAAACTCCAAGTTGGTTGGAAAGAGTTTGGACCCAATATGAGCAATTGCGCAAATTAGGTCAAAATCGTGAAAATGTGTAGGACCGTCTCCTTGCAAGACTTAGGGCTGCCCTTGGTCGGTCAATGGAGCATGCCCGTGTCACCACAATGTTCGTGTCTCAGTCCTGAGAGTTTCGGTATTTTCTGGTGTGCGTTTGAGCAATATGTTGGATTTTCAGAAGAGTTTGATCTTTGACTGAAATTCTTGATTTTGCTCGAATGAGCAAAGTTCTACTTTGCTCGTTTCATCAATTTTTGAGAATATTAAAATAATAATATTTTAATATTTTTCGTGAATAGCCTAGTCGATCATGTGACCATTTGAGTTTTGGCTTTTTTCATGTTTGAACAATATTTTAGAAAATATGAAGAAACCATGATTTTTGCTCAAACTGAGGAATTTCATGAGATGAGGGAAATAATAATTATGAAAGACTAGGGATTGTAAGGTGTGGGACCGGCCACGGCTAGGGCATGGTCGGCCGGCCAGTAGCCCGGTCTCGCAACACCTTTCCCTATTTTTATTATTTTTCATGAAACCGTGGAAATATGGAGAAACCATGAGTTTTGCTCAAACAAGGAAAATTGCTAGAATGAAGGAGTTTTCATGAGTTCATGAAAATAATAAAATAATTTAAAATAAAGGAAAAAGGTGTGGGGGACCAGCCACGGTGGGCTTGGTCCCCTAGGCGCCACTTTTATTATTTTAATATTATTTTCTCTCTCCTATTTTGTGTAGGATTCCTCGTTTGTCCATATTTTCGAATGCTAGTTCGTGCATTCGAGTGCTCGGTCGTGTATCATTGTCGAGTACACTTGCACCATTTTCTTGGGGCTTACTCAGTGATGGTCCAGATGCCCGGTTGTTGAGTATTTATTACTAATTTATGAAATTCAGTGGAGAGTGATTCATGAAACTGAGTAATAAAGGTGAGTAGTTTTTTATTATCAATCCATAGGATCAGTCGTGGATTCGACCATGAATTCGGAATAATAAAACGAGTATTACCATTCCATGGGATCGTGGATTCGATCATAGAATCGAAGTAATAAAATTATCTATTACCATTCCATGAGATCAGCCGTGGATTCGATCATGAAATCGGAGTAATGAGATAAAGTTGATTATCTTCTAGGAATTCAGTGGTGAATGTCACGGTAGAATTAATCTATTGCATAAGGGATATTAGCCAGTTAGAGCGTCATACCCGTTCTGAAAGGTGCATAGTCAGGAAACAACGAGTGTTTCCGATGTCCTGAAGGCGTTTTGCCCTCTAAACAATCATGTATGGAGAACCGCCTGAATCTATATACGGCCTCTCTACATAGTCAGGGAACAGTAAGTGTCACCGACGTCCTGAAGGCGTTAATGCTCTCAATCTTACGGAGAACCGCCCAATCGTTCTTCTATCTAGAGGGGGGTCTCTCTATGTAGTCAGGGAACATCGAGTATCACCGATGTCCTGAAGGCGTTAAGTTCTAAATCATAGGGAGAACCGCCCAATTATGTTATTCTACATAGAGGGCATGATGAAATGAGCAGCATCGAACGCTCCGGGGAGGCCTTTCGAGTGACATATGCATCATGGCTCGTAAAATATGAATCGTCACATGCGTTCCTAAAGCCATGTCAGAAACATGCAGTATCACCATTTTATGATTTTGATCTTTGTTGAAAATCCACCATCAACAGTGTGGTGATAATTACGAGCACCAGAACAACTTGGATTCGCTGAAAAATGTCTGAGAACCCATTCAGACTATTGGTAAATCGCTTACTCGTAATCTTTTCTAGTATGTACTTTTTCCAAATTAATTCAGGTGATTTATTGATTGGACTGTCTCATGGAAGATTGTAGTAATGGAAGATTATTTTAACTCATGGCAGATTGTTGATTGGATAATAGCTCAATTTCAAGTTTATTCCACTGGTTAAAGGGGAACCTGCTGAGCGCCAGGTAACTTCATCTTTTTCTGTGTTATCTTGCTATTGTTGTATGTTAAGTTCATTTGTTAGGTTAAATTAGACTACTGAGTGGATATGATGTATGTGTTCAGGCCATGACAAGTAATCCTAAAATGTATACAGTGCTGGAATTCGTTATTAAAGGCGAGCTCTTTTACAAAACAATAAGTCTTGATTGAATTTATCCATCCATCTATCATTACCATCCATATGCATGTGTAACTCCTAGTTACACTAGTAATATGCATGTGTAACTTTCAGTTACACAAGTCAGATGCATGTGTATCTCCTTATTACACATGTTATATGCATGTGTAACTCTCAGTTACACAAGTCAGCTGGTATAAGCTTACACAATGGTATGTCTATATGATTCTTGGTTCATTTATGGTCAAACTATATGGTTTGAGTTTACTGTTCTTATGTTTATATAAATGTTATAATGGGATTGAATTTCTCATTATGATGAGCTTTATTTAGGCGTCCCTTTAATATGGGTCTATTTGTATTTTAAGCTTGAGTTTGATTTCCATGAACTGTTAGTGTCATTTGATCTCATTCATTAAGTAGACCTCGTAGATTGGAGTCCATAACGGCTTTTAGAGGCATACCTGCTGATCTAACTGAAACTCATCTCTATAATTTTGGAGCCGCTGCTGGTGCTGTGGTGGTGTTTTAAATCTCAATTTTTATATAATATTATGTTTTTGTTGCTTGTAGGGAATGATATGTGGATGATCTGCAGATAAAGTGAAAATATAGGGCTTGGAATCAAGTAAGTTATTAAGATTGATTGTAACTTTTAATTTGAGATGATAATAGTACTTAATATAGGCTTATTACATTCAGTTTGTTATTAAGATTGATTCAATTATCTTATGAATCCGTTTTTTATATATCTTATGGATGTGTAGATATTAGGTACACATGTTAACTCTTATAGATACTATTTTCTTAGACTGATCAGATACATGTGTAACTCTTTACTACACAAGTAAGATACATGTGTAACTAGTAGTTACACATGCTAATTAGATATGGAAGTATTATGTTCATCCAATCTAATCCCATGGATGTTTATTTTGTTGCAGGTATGGAAGTATTTTGTAATGAAGAAGACAAGAAGGAAGGAACAATCTCGATTAGAGTATTTCGTGGCTCATTTCGTTTTACATATCTAGTGTTCTAACTCGTTTGTTGTATTCAATAACATCCAATTAATAGATAAACAGAGAAATTATTGTAAAACAATATTAAAGCAATACATGTATTTTTTGTATATTTTTTTTCTGATGTGTAACTTGTGGATACACATGTCATATGCATGCGTAAATTCTTATTACACGTGCCATATGGATGAGTAACTTCTATATATGCATGTGTAATTTTGGGATACATATGCCATATGCATGTGTAATTTTGGGATACATATGCCATATGCATGTTTAACTTCTCGTTACACACTTTTGAATACACAACATGAATGTGTAATTTTTACGCATGTGTAACTTCTGGATACACTTGCAATTTGCATGTGGTCGGAGGTGGTGGTTGGTAGTGGTCGACAGTGGTGGTGGTCGGCGATGACGGTGGTGGTGAGCGGTTGTCGGTCGGTGGTGGTCGTCGAAGCCGGTGGTGGTTGTCGGTGGTGGTTGTCAGAGGTGGTTGGTGGCGGTGGTGGGCGATGGCGGTGGCGATGGTCGGAGGTGGTTGGTGACAGTGGTGGTCGGAGGTGGTTGGAATATCATTGCACTATATTTTAATAATTTTGGGCCTAAATTTAAATTTTATTTAATTATGGGCTTGACAATATGCATAAGGGTATCAAGGTCTTTTAATAATTTGGGACCTAGATTTAAACTTCTTTTAATTAAGGACCTCATATTATCGGTAACCCATGAGTGGGGCCTAGCCTAAAAATCTCATTTTTAAAACTACCCTTTCAATTGATTATGGTCACCGTAAAAAATATGTATAATTTGATAGTCCCACTAATACCCAGTACCCCCATGACTCTGACTATGATGAGGAAAGGAACCGCCGAGAAAATAAAAAATGTATGAGTAGTCTGAAAAAATGTGGTGGTCATAGTTGGTTCACGTAACTTTTTAAATGATGGACACTAGTTTAATAATTTTATGTTTTATAAATTTGAAGTTTTTAATCGTGTAATTTCCCTATATTATTTTTAATTCTAAGTTTTAAGATTTCATTCTAGAGAAAAAATACTCAAAAAATAAATTGTAAGAAAGTTATTTACACGATTATAACGTGTGTGATAACGTCAAATAGTTCTAAAATACACACATTAAAGTGTTATTAAAAAGAAAAAGACATTCAAACTAATTTTTAGAAAACCGGTCATAACGTGTGTGAAAACCAAAAAACGGTCCTACAAAACTACTATATTCGCAAAAAAAGGGTCCTACGAAACTACCGTTATTTCCTATTTATCCGCATTATAAAAATCCTCACGGCCACGGTATATGGATGTGACCCTTTTAGTGGATATTATTTTCCGAAAAAGTTCTAAACTTATCATAACCTAAATCTATGTACGACTAATTGTACCAAATATACGTGTCCACTTAGGGACTAGGAAGTTTTGGTTTCTTAACTACTGAAATTATGTGTTATTATTTTCTAATGGGTTTTGTTAACTTGTGCAACCATGCACAAGTTAAGAAGGGTATTAGTGGTATTTTTGTTTTCATAACATTTTTATGAAATTACGTAATTTCTCGGTAAAATGTTTACTTTCCACAACTAAAATCAACTTCCATGCATACCTTTTGACTTGTTTTCCTTCTTCCTCTGATCAATTTCATATGTTCCTCTTCCATTCACTTTCTCTCGCTAGTTCCTTAAAATAGAAGTAAAACATGGATACCAACACGTTTGGTCCAAGGCTTATAAATTGAATTTGGTTTTCTTCATCATTATTAGATCTCTAAAAGGTGGGATCATATTTAGGCTATGTGAGAATTTTTCGCTATTTATTGATAGTGTATCTTGATAGATTCATGATTTTAATAAAATCCCTAAATTATAAATTTCATGTGTTTGTTTCAGACTGGTATGATGATCAAGATTTTGTATATATTTATTAACAAATCTTACAATGATGTGCCCATCGAGATCTGATTGATCACTAGCATTCATGTGAATCTTTAAATAATTTGTTAGAACAATATAAATTTCTATTGGTTTTGGTGGAACAAATAACCTAGAAATGATAATGATTTCGAGCTAAAAAGATGCAGATTGCAATCACCACAGCCATTTTTGATTCTGTTACACCATGAGTTTTTTTTTTTTTTTGAAGCAAGTAAAACCATGAATAAGTTTCTCTTCCTAATTAACTTCCCAAGTTTTTAGGCAACTTTTTGTCGATATTCATAGTCAATAGTAGAAAGAAGACGAAGGATCTATATGTTTTGGTTCGGTTATTTATATAAACAATTAGGGTATCACCCAGGCCTTCGGCCTGGGCTCAACCTCTCGTGCGCCTTCGGCGCTTTGGACTTAATGAGTCGATCACGTTTTGTCATATCCAATTCTATTTGGCTGGTGGGATATTGTTGATGATGCGAAATATTAAACAATACTAAAAATTACATGTATCATACTATGAAATATTTAAGAAGTATGAAGTAATTTGATATTACAATAAAATTTCGGGATAAACTACATTTTTGGTTTCCAGATTAAAACACTCATTCGACTCATTTGACATCAATAAAGTTATTCTCCTAGCAGCAGTACACCTAGACAATGCCACATAAAGTTGACCATGGCTAAATACTGGAGTGCGTAAATCGATGCCCACATACTTCATCGATTGTCCCTGTGATTTGTTAATCGTCATTTCATATGCAACACGTATGGGAAATTGGAGTCTTTCCATTTGTATGTCTAGCTCCGAAGGTGAAGGTTGAAAAGTTATTCTTGGGATGAATACTATCTCACCAGCCTTTTTCCCTATTATGATTTTAGCTTCAATCACATATCGTCCACACCTCGTGACCACCAGTCTAGTACCATTACACATACCTTTTTTTGGTGCAAGATTTCTCAATAACATAACCGGACATCCAACTTTAATGTCTAGCTTAAATGGAGGTGATCCTGGTGGATTCAAATTGTTGAGAAATTCGGTTGTGAACCTTGAATCCCTTCCGTGGTCATCCCGAATCATCTTGTCAGCAGCAAGATATGTATAAGCCTCACCCTGCAAATTTCCTAATGCCTCCAGATTAATCTCATGGACATCTTCATTACGTGGAGATAAAATAATTCTCTCGGTTAAATGTTCTGTTGACATTGGTCCATCCTTTCCCAGGAGCGGGTACACTGAAGATATCATCTCATGCATGTTTTGACATTTGTTCATTGTCGATGGTAGGTTAACAACTTCTTTAGGGTTCGTCCCGATCTACCATATGAACGAAACAAAATTAAAATTATTACACCTACGATATGTATATTTTTACTTTGTATAAACGTTAAAAAGATATAGTTGGTTTATTACCTCTAGTAAGAAGTTAGAAAATTCCAAATTTTCTGGTTGTTGTTCCAATCGCATATTTTGGTTTAGTGTCAAGACATTAATATAATCCCAAAGAAATGAACTTCTTATAGATGCTCCAACAGTTTGTTCACGACCTGCGTTCGAGACCACCGGTAAAGTCTGTCAAAAATCTCCACCCAAAACAACTGTTACACCTCTAAAATGTCTGTCATCACTACGAATATCTCGTAGTAGACGGTCAACCGCCTCCATACAAAATCTATGTTGCATTGAAACTTCATCCCATATGACCAATCTGACTTCTTTAAGTATTTGGGAGTACTCGGAGTCCTTAATAATCCCAATATTACTATCTTCTTGGACATTAAATGGTATCTTAAAAGTCGAATGGGCTGTGCGACCTCCATCAAGAAGTAATGAAGCAATACCCGATGAAGCAACAGTTAAAACTATGTTTCCATCTCTACGACAACTTCTTGCTATTGTGTTGTACAAAAAAGTTTTCCCCGTACCCGCACTTCCATTCAGAAAAAACATTCGACCATCGCGGTTATTCACAGAATCCACTATTGTATTGTACGCCGTCCGTTGTTCGACATTCAATCTCTCAATATCCGTATTGAGCACAGATTCCCTTACTACAAATTGAAGTTTTCGATGGTCCCAAATATATCTGTTACCCATTATTTGACCCCAATCATGTCTTGGTCGTGGCATTGACTTATAGTTCTCTAGTTTTTTTCCAGATTGTCGAAGCAGTTGATCCAACAGGTATAATCCGTAATCCATAGCATGTTCATCAGTTGGATTTGGGATATTAAACATCTATCGTAATCTATGTTAAAGATCATCACATATGTTCATTCCATATTTCGCCCATAAAAGCTCCGGTTTTGTTGGATTACATTCTGATAGGATAATGCAGAACAGTTTCCTTAGCTGATTTCCAGTTTGCATAACCACCGCTTCTTGAAGGCATTTTTCCGATTCTCCATCATTTGCTAATATTCCCAGTGTAATGCATGCCTCTTTGAACGTATCATGGACCGTGCACGCTTCTCCATTAGTTACAGTCCTTAACCCGTCAAAAGACTGGGCACCTCTTACATTTGTGAGTAACATACGTAAGTAGTACAACTCGCCAGCATTAGGGCTAACAAAATACATTCTTCCAATTGAAAAACCTTGTTGTCTGATTTTCCACTCTTTAGTTTCTTTTTTCCATACAAAGTGCTGCGGGAACTCTTGATAAGTATAGGCCGGAGTTGTTGGATTTTTAGCATAATACTCAAAATAACCCATCAAAGTGGTCTTATGTTCCTGTGTTGTTTGTATAACAGAGCTCATTGACCGCTTTGAATTATACACAACTCGTTGCTTATTTGGTAGATGCACGGATAACCGATGTACACTCGGATTCTCTTCATGTAACTGGTACTCCAATAAACGCCATACTGCCTCGGCTGGTCCAATGTACCTCGCATCAATGTACTGTTGAATCTCGTCATGTTCTCCCAATACCATCGTAGTTCGATCACCACCTTTGAAAAGATATTTGTTAATATATTTAACCGCTCTTATGCCCGCACATGTTTCCACATTGATGTGGCAATTGAACATTCTTGATAGATGTGGATTATAGGGAACAACATCAATATTATATGCCTTTTTGTTATTTCTGACCGTTACTTCTCTTCCATCCCGATGCCGACGATAACTTGGATACCCACCCTCATCCAAAGTTATTGTGTCTGTGTAATTCTTTGGATATCCTTTGGTACATTTTCCTTTTGCCATACACGGTGCACCCGGATCTCGATCTCCACATGGACCGTGAACCATACACTTGCTGACCGTGTCAAATAGTATGGGGTCATTTTTCTCATCCGGAAATTCAGCGGAAACAAATTTATCAACCATATCTGACGTACGAATTTTTTCGGAATCTTTTAAAAATATAAGACAATGCATGTGCGGTAATCCTCGTTTCTGAAACTCGATGGTATAAACATGGGCAACAACTGTACCGAAAACCTTTTTTTCCTTTATTTCTTTCATCAGAGCTTTTCTTTTAAGCTCAAAAACGCGAGCCACCATATCAGGACGATCAAGTGCAGTTTGACGTGGAAAAAGTGCATTTCTTATTTCCGGCCAATTAGGATTAGCTGTCATTGTAAGAAAAATATCGGGATGGTGATGAAAACGTGTAATCGCAATTGAATTCTGATATATCTCATGCATATGCCTTCCGCTCCCAGTATGTGAAGATGGTAAAATAAAAGGATTACCTCTATCCCCCGGATTCAAATCATCATTTGTCATATCTGCGATGCAACTGTAAAAATCCGAACGCAAAGTCGGTTGGTGGAATCTGAGCCATGCAAGTTTACTCTGTTCTGTAGCGGCCCATGCATCAACCAAAAATTCTTGAAATAGTTTTCCAGCTCTTAATATGGTAGAATATTCTGAACGACGTTCAAATATGCGGTAACTATAATACTACATTTGAGATAATTTGGTATTCGTATAGGTATTCGCGGCCGCATCCCAGTGCCTTAATGTTGGTGACCATCCCAGCTCTCCAAAAGGAAAGAGAAAAACATAATGTAAAGGCAAGTATGCTGGATGACACTCCGAAATTTGTTGTAGCCCGTTATTTTCTCTCAAATGCAATATAATATCTCGCTGCCCAGTCTGTTTATAAGTTTTTTCTGGTACGATAACCGCAATCTCTTCCGCTACCGGTAGATTATAACGTCTTACATCAGTTGATTTGTTGTACTGAAGGGAAACTTGGAAATTCAGGTCTCCATGACTCATTTGATCCAATATTGCATAGGCTTGGCGATACTTGGTATAGAAAACATTAAATTGGAGCATAGTATCCTGAATTGTTTGAAGGACATCCACATTTAAATTAGGATTTCGTTCGCCACGAACAAACAATGCAAAAGCAGGATCATAGATGTATAGTTGTGAGTAAACCGCATGTCTTTCATTCCCAGGCAGTGGCAGAATTCCTCCTGTCAAATGTCTTAGTTCCCCATGTATTGCAAAAGGTCTTGGACCTCTTCCTTTCAAAATTCTTTCAGCCAATTTGCATCCAAGTATGGTATATACGTTTGCTGCATTATACTCTCTGATATAATTACGGAAGAAGTTGATCTTGCGTCATCGCCTTCAAATAATTCTCTTAAGGGTCTTAGAGGTTCACGCAGTAAAGGAAGCCGAACTTTTCCTTGAAGACAACACATACCAAATTTTGGGTTTATCAAAGATGAACTTGTTAGTTTTTCCGCCATCCAGTGCAATGCCCCGCAATGGCGACACTCAACATCCATTTGTCCCAGAAAATGACGTATATTGGTGTGAAGAGTCGGGATCTGGTTCATGGTTGTATTTTGGGAACGTATGTCGTCGTCGCCGTAATCTACTTCATCACTATCATAATCAACATTTTCTTCTTCAACAGTAACTGAGGGCATGCACATGCGTTACATTATATAAAACAATATACCTATACTCATGCCCCCAGGTGAAAATTGTTAGAGAAGATTTAGATTCTTACATTGGAATGTTTTGAGATGAGAATGTGGTACCAACTAAAGGTGTCCGTTGTAAGGTCATGTCGGGCATAATATCACTTCTTCTAGGTAAAAATGTTGACTGCATATGAAATTTATAAGCATTTACGGACTTATTTGAAACCTAAAAATGTAGTTTCATATAAGCTAAAAAAATTGAAGTCTTTTATGATCTACTACATAGACCTATTCATATGCTTCAAAAAAAAAACAAAAACATATACCTCTTCGTCAGAATCAGTATCATGAGGCGCATATGATTCTTCCTCCCTCTCTCTCTCTCTAATAATGATACTTCCAGGACGCATCCGTTTCGAATTATGATTCTAAATTTCCGACAATTTAATCAGGAGATGTAAAAAATGTAGCTTTCAATTTGAGAATAATTTCCACAGATTATGGTGCATGTACCCACCTCGACATAAATAGCTTTTCCTTTACCCTTTAGTAAACGTTGTCGTGCTTCTCTTTCCGTATCATTTTGCAACTGTTTTGATTCCGTGAAACAGCGTTGTGGTTGTTGAGTTTGTATATGAAGTGCTACTTGTGGTGGTAATCTATCGCTCTGTTTTTGTACCTCAGTGCGATGAGAATCTTCATTAACCATTTGTGTATCATTTTGCAATTCTCTCATGCGACGCCTCTGTTGGCCAACTGACCTTCGTGTAGGAGCAATTCTATCCTGATAATTTTCCATTTTGTGTGTGTCATGTATGCGATGGTGGGAAAAAAAAAGTATATCGACGATTTATATTGGAAGCAATGCATGTATAATCTTCAGGTTAACTGGGTTATTAGTTTATTGATTAGCTTTCAGTTCACTGAAGCAAGTTTTGAAATTGGATCGGCAGTTGATTGAAATATTGACCAATATTTCGGGTACGTAATCATAATAAATATCCGGGTAAAGTCTTAATGAAAAGGTGGATCAAAAAAATTGTTGTAAAAATATTAAATATCATTAAGACAAAACTCACTAAAACACGTACATCTACAACGATGGTGGTTGTCGCTGCATTTTCTGCTCGTTCTCTTGCACGTCGTTGCCGCTGTGCTAACGACGCTCTCTGTCGATATATAATATCAATAAAATTTTAAACTTTAACTGTACAAATTAAAAATGTATAGATTATGCATACATTTACTTGGGAAGCTATGTGAATTTCCTGGGGATTTTCATTAACCGTTGCCGCTTGATCGTTTCTGCATGAAATATCCGGTCAGTGTTGCTAACGTCTTACTTCAAATAAGACCAAAGATATGCATCCGACACTAATTCACTGGATAACTTATAAAAGCAATCATAAGTGCTTGGTTATTGGTTAAACTGAAACGATTATGTGCGAAGTTCACAATTGTCCACGGTATTCTCCCATTTGATCATTCTCCCATTTGATCAAAATGTATAGGCATCGCACCATTTGATCAAAATAAGGTCCCTTTGTGCGAAGTCCTTCAAAGTTTCGTAAATAACAGTGACCCACAAAATAAAATTTAAGTTTTCCCAAGCACACAAAACTATGATGTTGTTTTTTTGGATTAGTAATGTTTCCAATTTTGAACCTAAAAAAGTATTTTGAACAAAGAAAGCAAAGAATACTATAACCTGTGCAAAGAAAATTAATTGCACAGATATGGTTATGAGCAAACATAAGAAAACATTGAATAAGTTCAGTATACAAAGAAAATAAAAGAGAATCAAAACTGTTGCAGCATAAAATGAACTGATGGACCATGGAAGGATCCGATAGCTAAGTTATCTTCTGCTCACATGTTATATCTTCTTTGGCTATCTTCTGTATTCTTGAATTAATTTTTGAGTGCGATAAACCAATCCATTTATAGAAGATCAGTGTAAGTTAGCCCCACTAAGTAACTGTTGCATAGTGGGGAAAGCATAGTGGGGAAAGAAAGTAAAAAAACGGCAACGTAATGGGTGACCATAGTTATGGTTTGGATTTCAAATAATAACCGTTTATTTATATGTTGGAACCACCTTTACTAAAAACCATTATGTATTTTGGCAAACAAACACCTACCAATTTTCTGTAGTTTGGCAAACAAACAGCTACCAATTTCTCATTATAAATTATTAATTTTGAGGGAATCTCCTTAATCTGCAATTGTGTTGCTTCATTTTTTATAAACGTGTTCATTTGCAATTCCAAATCAATATTATCGTGACTATGGACATCCAAACCTGAGTATTTTTCCCTACTAATTTAATTTAGATCTTCCGTTATGAGTGAAACCTTGGAGCCGCATTTTTTCTTAGTATTTTATTTAGTACTAAGTATATGTGTTACCGGGATTTTTTGGATCCCAAGCCCGATTAAGTTAAGTTCAAGTGACTGCGACGGAATGTATGTAAAAAGAAATATTGAGAATAAATTATATGTTAAAAAAAAGTCAACATTGTGCTAAAATTTATTTACAAAGTAGAGTTACAACAATCAAGTTCAAATGCTTCCACAACAACTTTTACAGGTAAATTTCTCAATATTGCATTAAAAATTAGAAAGCTCAATATTGACTTGGTGCGCATTTCTCAGGCTTTTAAGTGTACATTTTCTTCACCACGTTTGCGAATATGAAAGTGTTTATAAGCAGCATGTGTATCCAATGAGGGGCACGAACAACAATCTGAGAATACCATACACTGAATTAGCAAATTTGCTTCACATATGCAGAAAATAATAATGATATGAGTTAACTTATGTTTTTGTTTCCATTCAGGCCCATAGTACAAACTAAGATAAATGCGGTCTGTCATTTGCCGGACTTTCTACAAAAATTAATGGGAATGATATGAGTAGTAGCTTATGTTTTTGTTTCCACTCAGGCCCATAGTGCAAACTAAGATAAATTCTCCCATTTGCCAATAAGAATGTTTGAACCGGTAAGAATGTTTGAAAATGTGATATCGTTTACCTCTGGAGTAGAAACGTATTTTTTCTTCCCCAAATCAGTCACAATCAGTCGGTCCTCAATCGGCTGTTATCGTCAAATCATGGAAAGTAGATTACATTCCATGGAAAATAAAATAAAATAAATCGATAGAAAAAATAAAATGAACAAACCTTCATATCATGGAAGTCAATCAGAACACCATTTCTTGCTAAATGTTTAATCTTGTGAAATCGAGAGTTTCCGTTAATATGATAGTCAGAAAGCTAAGCGCAAGACATATAAAAATATGATTATTGGATTTTCTTACCGCGTAATACAAGTCCCGATCCATCTGTTACAACAATTAAAAAGCGTGAGACACTAAGAATTAGGTATTGTTGAACTAACTGTGTGCCAATAAATTAGCATACCTCGCCATATATAGATAAACATGGATAATTTGTGTCCAAGAACAAACCATTAGTTGTTGTTCGCCACACTCCGTTTTTTTTTGTCTGAAAAATCAGCCATAGACTTTTAAATTTCAATAGCCTAAACCAAAGTAAGATATGGTCAGAAACAACAATACAATCTTTAAAAACTACCTTTGATGTATTCTTCCTTGTTTTCCTTCCTTTCGTTTTTGATGCGCGAATCTTTTCTACTTGCATGGCTGCATCCCATCTTTGTTTTTGCATTTTCTCTTTGTTTAACTGAATTAGCTTTGTTACAAACTCAGCTATAGTTGAGTCTGAAGGTATTCCAAATTCTGGTCCGGTCACACTATTTCGTACAATCTTCCTGTGATTGCTGGTTTGATAGATGTAGTTGTGCCTAAATGTAACCGGGGCTGTCGATTGCCATTTGCAGGGAACAGTTCTCATCACTTTCTTTGTGCGATTAGGGGTGTTAAAGATGCAACTGTGGACATATCTCACTGCATCCATGAATCTAGCAAAACTGAAAAAACAAAATTACACCCAACAGAAATGAAACCGGAAATTACAGCACACAACAAAGTTCAAATAAATTCCATAGTGATGAGAACAAAAGATTCTGATGTTTTTGAAACAGGTAATGAAACTGGGTAAAAGAAAAGTGGGGAGAAGTCATATAACCTGGAGAGTTGGAGTTGGTTTTCACTGTTTTGTAAGTTAAAAACCGAACAGTGGGATTAGTACGGCATATAAGTACTCCACGTATACATCATAAATTGAAGAGTGGGACCTGGGTTATACACGTTTTGGAAGAAAAAAATTGTGTTCTGAACCACCCACTACAATAAAGTAGAAGAGATACGCATTTAGTTGTGAAGGTAGGTGAATAAAACTACGCCCAGATCTGTCCCATGGACAACTGACGGTGGGTGGCCTAAAAAGCCACTCCGCTATAGATTAGTGATATTACTTTATTTAAAAGGTTTAAAATATGGGTAAAATAATAAAATGACTGGATTTTATTATATTTTTTTATCTCTCCTGTTTGTTTATTAGACTACTTTCTATTATAATGATTGGGTCTTATCTTGTGCACGGATGCATAAAATAACAAAACTTTTTTTTAATCAAAGGTTGGATAGGTGGTAAGCAACCCTACCTCTGTTCTGGATTTTGGTGGGAGATCATATCGCGAAGTTGAATTATATTAATTGGTGAAACAGTTGTTTACTTGTGCGTGTTCCTTAAAAGAAAATTCCAGGATTATGTCTTGGAAATTCTGGGTTGCACGGACTTTCCGTTTTTGGAGTCGTGTCCGCGTCCGACTCGCGTTGGACACAGGACGAGCGTTAGACGCTGACACGACGCGTGTCCGACGTACCAATATGCGTGTCCCGCGCGCGTCTTATTTGGACGCACCGACGACTCGTGTTTGGAACATTTTTTTTTCATTTTCATTTAAACTTCTTCCTTTATTTTTACTATTATTAACTAAATGAAGAAAGACAAACATTTAGATCAATCATTTAAGTCTTTATTAGGATTTTGTAATTGGAAATGACATCACATATATTTTTGGTTGGGCATGTGTTGTTCTAAGAATGCATTTTGATTGTGCCATGTGTTTAATACTGGTAATTGTTTGACCCTCAACGTGCATAAACAAACGATCTCTCATTTCTTTTGAAATTTATACACATGTAGCATTATTTTCTAATTTTTAGGATCAAAACACTTGACTTTGTTGAATAAATACATAATTGTATATATAAATAATATATAAATAAAATATGTATTTAAGTGTCCACATCCTAGTTTTTTGGGAAATTTGTAGTGTCCGCGTCCGCGTCCGCGTCGTGTCCGCGTCTGTGCAACCCAGCTTGGAATGTTTTAAATATGTAGCTTGATTCCAACGTATTACTGAACCCTGCATCCAAAAGTCCCATATTACCGAGTGTAGGGACCAATTGAGGATATAGATTGTTTTCCTGTTCAAAATATTTGTTGAAATAAATATTTTTTTTGGTTGATAAATCTCATAAATGAATATTGCATGGACTTCAATAATATCAAGATCAGAGATCGAAATAAAATTAAAAAGTACTAACAAAGAATAATTCGTGAAGAGAAGTAACGAACTACCAACAAGAGTACCAAGCAATCCGAAGATTGAAAGAATGGTTTTGCGATTATAATCCAACCATTTTGATAGGATCTTTTCTTCTTAAAAAGAGATCTTTTCATAATAAAAAAAGAGTAATATGCCCAAAGTCTTGAATCGTGATCACCACATTTGAACTTCCACCAAAAGTCTCCATTGAAATGACAAAATAACGCTATAAAAGCGCATAGAAAAGATCTCCATAAAGGAGAAGTCATAAACAAAAAAGGAAAAACACTCCCAGGAACACCACAAAAATCTCCTAAAAAAACAACAACCATAAAATCTCCTAAAAACAATGGAGATTGAAACAAAAACTTAAACAAATCTAACCTAAAGTACTAGCTGTCCTGGACAACAAGAAAAATAAAAGAAACCTGCTCAGATCGCCAAAATGGATTAGATCTAAGTGATTTTTTATTTTATTTTATTTTTTGAAGGGAAAAGGGGCTCTATCCCCAAAACTTTAATAATAAAAGACAACCTCATTATCATTGAGGTTTGAGTGAATACAAGGTTGAGGATAACTACAAAGCCACCAATCAGTTACATTTTTTCATGCATTGCAAACTGGCACATATTGTGCGCTACATTATTTACATTTTTCGGAACTGCAATAAAGCTAATATCTTCAAAACTTAAGGAAATATTCTTAATTTTTAGGATCAGAGAATGAATACTCCATGGAATATCATTATTATTTCCCAATATTGTTGTAGTCACGTTAACATCATCGCCTTCAATAATGACTTTCTTAATGTTCAACCTTCTAGACAAATCTAAACCCAAGAGAACAACTTTTGATTCTGCTATGAGAGAAAAAGTGGCATCAAACATAATAGTCTCGCTTCCAATATGATTACCCATATGATCCCTAGCCACTGCTCCTGCCACACCTTGATTAGGGATGAAAGACGCATCGACATTGATCTTAAAAAAAGGAGGCGGAGGAGGAGTCCAAACTTGCAAACAACCTGTTGAGATATACTGATCATCTAAATCATGGTTGTTAGGATAGCATTGTATAAAACCCTGTGACGCATTCTTCAGCACTTTTCCAACAGAGAAAGGAGCATTCTCAAACACAACCTTGTTTCACATTTTCCAAACATTCCATAATATGCATATCTCCAGTGCAAATTATTTCTTATCCAACTTCTCCATCCATTGAATAAAGATAACTTTTACATAATCATCACCAGCAACTAACGAAAAATCAGTAGAAGCATTGCTTAAAACTGTCTTAGCCCATGGACAATTAAAGAGAATATGACCAACATATTCCACTTCCTGATTGCATAGAACACAAGTTTGATCCACAAGAGCATTAAATCTGCCAATGGTTTGTTTGACCGCTAAACCATTATGAATGACTTTCCAACCAAAGAGCAAGATTTTAGGAATAATGGCTTTTCCAAAGGACCAATATTTCTTCCATGGAAATTCACTAACAGCCGATGATGAGGGAGAATCCATTGATAAAAGTTTATAGCAAGATTTGGCAGAAAACTTCCCAGATATACTTGGAGTCCAAATTAATTTATTTTTGTACATATCTCCAGGAATGAATATCTCTTTTACCAAAGTTACCATATTTTCTAAAAGAAATATCTTCCAGCAGATTCTCCTTCCAACTGTTGTTATCGTGATCAATTAAATCCGAAACATATTGGATATTATTTGGTGGAGAATCCGGTGCAGCAAGTAAATGCTTTAGTTGATTTGGTACCCAAGGATCCTGCCATATATGGATATTATTGCCATTGGAAATCTGTTAGAAAATCTTGTTGACTAAGATAGGACGAACTCCCATTAAGCTATTCCATATTGAAGAGCCCTTTTTGTTTTCATCCACTGTCCCGAATGAATCATTTTTTATGTATTTAGCATCCAGTAATTGAACCCATGGCATCTTTCTCTTCAAGAAATCTCCAATCCAATTTACAGACCAAAGCTTTGTTAACATTTTCAATGTTTCTGATACCCAAACCACCATCAGTTTGAGACATGCAGACTTTGTCCCAGTTAATCGGATGTATTTTCCTATTCTCTCCTAAATGCCCCCATCAAAAATCACCCATAATCTTATCAATCTGTTTTAACGTACCTTTAGGTAGAACGCAAATCCCCATGAAGAAAACCGGAATTGAAGCTAAGACTGATTTCGTAAGAACCACTCTTCCAGTATGATTTACAAAATAAATTCTCCAATTAGAATATTTTGAACCAAACTTCTCTGTCAAGAAATCAAAGCTGGATATTTTGTAATCTCATTTGGTAAACTTTAATGGTGGTGAGGGTTTTTTCCGACTTTGAGAAGGAGAGAAAGAGGAGAGAAAGTTGTTGTAATAATTTAAATTGGTAGATCTAAGGTACAACTCATTATATTTTTGTCATCCGATATAAAATGCAAAGGAAGTAAATAAATGATTGTAGTTGCAGGAAATCCTACAACACACCCCTTGTATTATCATGATTATGATTTCTAGATCTAAACTTATTCGATATGAAAATAAAGATAAAGATAATGAAAATAGAAAATAAGACACAAGATTTACGTGGTTCGATCAATTTGATCTACATCCACGGGGTTAGGGATCTTCACTATGATTGTTTGTAATTACATCTTGATTACATGGAGACTCCATTAATGAGTATTTGGAGCTCTAAGTTGGTAGAGGAAGAAGAAGGAAATAATAATAATACAAATTCTAAACTTGTCTTCTCTCTCTGACTTTCCCTTTATATAGGTGTTTACATAGTGGATGACGGCTCATATGTAGTGGGGTATAGCTCATATTATCTCGCGCCCAAACTACATTCTCGCAAGCTCTCTCTATAACTTCGCAGGCTCTATCTATAATTTCGCAAACTCTTACCGTTGTGCGATATTTGGATCCTACATCTTTCCTCTTTTTCCTTGAATATTGCTTGAAGAGCGATCTTTAAGGAAAAATCCACTTTGTAGTAGTAGTTGTTGAAGGAACGAGCGAAAGAATATTGGACTTGAAAAGTACGTACTTGCCTCTATTCTTTTGTGAAGTTCCGGAGCGTTGCGAAGTAAATAAGAAGTATCATCTCTTGAAGTATGCGAAGTATGAAATATCCTTGAAGAAGTATAAGAAGTACTCAATCCTCGAAATATAAGAAGAACTCTGCGAAGTAAATAAGAAGTATCTGTCCTTGAATAATAAGTATTGCCTCTATTCGTGCGAAATTATTATTTCATTTTTGGTGAGGATTCTTGTTGTTGTACGTCCACTTTGGAAATGATTCTTTCCGAGGAGATAAAGAACATAAAATGTTTTCTTGGTAATCCATAGTTGCCTCTGTTCTTTATCTATGAAGGTAGAATCCTTGAGAAAATGTTGAATGTGCGAATTGTTTCCTCATTCTTATCTTGCCTCTGTCTCATGTGTTGTGCTCATGCGATAGTATAATCTCTTCAAGTTGCTTATAATTGTGTGAAATAATTGAGCGAAATAATCATATCGTTCGGAATAATCACATTCTGCAAAATTCTGACACATTTGACGAAATTTTGAACCATTCTGCGAAATTCTGAACAATCCTGCGAAATTCTTAACAATTCTGCGAAATTCTGAATAATCCTGAGAAATTATGAATAATTCGGCGAAATTCTGAATAATTCGGCGAAATTCTGAACAATTCGGCGAAATTCTGAACAATCCTGCGAAATTCTGAACAATCCTGCGAAATTCTGAACAATCCTGCGAAATTCTGAACAATCCTGCGAAATTCTGAACAATTCGGCGAAATTCTGAACAATTCGGCGAAATTCTGAACAATTCGGCGAAATTCTGAACAATTCTGTGAAATTCTGAACAATTCTGCGAAATTCTGAACAGTTCTGCGAATCTAATGGTTATGTGATGATTATGTTATGAAATGTGTATGCGATGTTTATGCCATGAAATGCTTGTGCAATGCTTTTATGATGCGAGTATGATGCTTGTATGATGAGAATGCTTATCTATTGCAATGTATAGTTAATGTTTGCGTTACTTAGCTCATTTTGCACGCTAAAATTGATGTAGCTTTAAATTGACTCCATTCTCCATTTCTCTGGCTTTTTCTTTAGTGTATGCATTCCTCTTCGTGTATTTATTGTTCCTCACAAGTTCTTACTTGTGTTTCATCTTTCCTTTTTCCTGCACTATTAGTATCTCATAACAATATGATCATAATATCAAGTCTGCGGCATTTTCACTGCCTCAGTTTCATTTCCATGTACATATTCGCAAGCTTGTTTGCTTACATATAATCATTCTCGCAAGCTTACTTGCTTACTCATTTTCTTATGTGGTCTTATTTTGCCTTCCTAGTTAAAGGTCTTATTTTTCCACCTCTTGTCATTGCGACAAAATCGCAGGACGTCTTTGCACTTTCATGCAAAAATCCATTGATCTTTCCTTAACTTTCTCTTTTGTATTATTTCCTCTTCAGGATTGTTGCGACAATATGACAGGCCTAAATATTCATGCGAAAATAAATCCCCATGACATTGCCGTCTTGCGACGAAATAGCAGGACGTCTTCACACTTTCATGTAATGACCCATTGATCTCGTCTTATCTTTTTCTCTAGTATTATTGCCTCTTCAGGATTGTTGCACAAATATGACAAGCCTTAATACCCTTGCGGGTAAAAAGCCTCATGACATTTGCGTCTTAAGACACTTATCAGCTCCCTAATGGAGGGTGTCGCCCTTATCTCCACCCCTGGTTTCCCCTTCAAGGAGGCGTACTTCTACCATACAAGGTTATCTCCTCCCATCCGGTCTTAACAACAACCAGTTGTTTTCGCAGCCTCTTATCCCTTTTACCTATAGGGCTTATGGTTACGAGACTGCACCCTAAGTGGGGTTTTCTTCGGGCCGAGTGCAGTATAAGCCAAGACTTGTCAAGAATGGCAAGGACGCTTCAAACGCCCCTGGCACTCTTGACTCAACCGTGTACCTCGGCGCCTTGATTAGATTATGCACTCCGTGGGAGAGTCCTTATTACCTTAGTCTCCCAACCTAAGTCATATGCTTAGGCTGAGAATCCAAGGTGCCTCTCCCGGATGGGCTTTATTGACCCCAAATCTCCATGACTCAGGTTCCAGGGGCGGTGTAACCATTCCCCTGAGTCATGCTACAAGTACCCCCTTCTATGACGTACTTTAGGTCTTACATTTGCCTCTTGCGAAATTTTATTCGCGAACTAGGGTGTACGCCATAAAGGTTCGCCCCATTCTAATCTTAGATTTTTATGGATCTTTGATTGTCTCTTGCGAAATTTTCGCGTTTCTTTGTTATTTTATTCTTTCGTTCATTCTTTCATTCTCATAATATCATATCATTTGAAGCAAAGTAAATATTCAAGAGAAGTTCTAATACATTATAATTCTGAAATCTTTGTAATTGTGAAATCTTTGTAATTTTGCGATTGTTTCGCATTTTTTAAATCAAATAAAAAATCTTTTTATTCTCTGTAAAATAAATATTCTAGAGAAACATATAAATTAAATTTTCTCAGTTTTCTGTAATTTTGAAATCTCGCAATCTTTGTAATTTTGAAGTCTTTGTAATCTTTATAATCTTTGAAATCTTGAAATCTTTGTTATCGTGCGATTGAATCGCTTTTTTGTAAATCAAATCAAAAATCTTTTTATTCGTTCTTAGTATAAAGTAAAATGTTTAAGGAAATGGTACTTATCTTTCATGTGAGACGCTGTTGTTGTCAAAGAAGTGAATAAATGCCTTGAAATGTATGAATTTCGCGCAGGAAAAAGAAGTGTGAGAAGTGAGACTTGAACCCTTGATTTGCTTCTTGGATTTTCTCGCACCATAACAACTGTGCTAAGCCTCTTTTGCGAAATAATCAAAGTTCTTACGAATTAATCAAATTCCAACTGTGTAAAAGGCAATTATGTATAAATTTCGCATAATAAAAATAAACATGCGAGAAGCAAGAATTGATCCCGCGACCTGCTGCTTGCATTCATGCCTCCTGACCAACTGTGCTAACCCTCTCTTGACTGTGCGAAGTACTCAAATATCAACTCTGCATAATAAAAATAAACATGCGAGAAGCAAGAATTGATCCGGCAACCTGCTGTTTGCATTATGCCTCCAGACCAACTGTGCTAACCCTCTCTTGAGAAATAATCAAAGACTGTGCGAAGTAATCAAATATCAACTCTGCGAAATGAATATTTGCGAAGCAAAAATTATTTGGTCGCAGGGAGAATCGAACCCATGTCCTCCAGTTTGCATACTCCTTCTCTAACCATCTGCGCTACTTGTTGCTTGCGAAAGAAACACACAATGCTGTACTTTATTCCATTTCTTCGCCTTTAGGATTTCAAAAATGTGCGAAAAATTAAGCTTGATGAGGGATTCGAACTCGAGTCTTACAAATCACACTAGCGAAGCTTGACCAACTGTGCTACCTCTTGTTTGCGAACTAATGAAACAATATTGCGAAATTATTCATTTTTTCGCTATCTGTAAAAAGAAGAAAACTATGCTCGTAGGGAAGTTCGAACTTGCGACCACAAACGTACATATTTTTCTCTTGACCAACTGTTCAAGAATCTCTTTGCGAAATAAACGCACAATGTTTTTCTCTTATTCTTTTATTCTCCCATGCAAATGAGAAGAAAATGAAAAATATATGTCTCTGCGAAATTCGAACCCGTGACCTATCGCTTACTCGCTCCAGCTCAAACCATCTGTGCGAATTTCTGTTTGTGATAGAAATTGCAGCATCTGCCTCTTATCTTTTCTTCGTCCTTCCTTAACTTCTTTCACATTTTCCTTCCTCTCCTGAACATGAAAATCTTCCACCGAAACTTCCATTTTCTCCTTAAATTTCACCACAACAACTAATTTTCTCTCTCACTCTTTTCATGTCTTTGAATTGTTGATGATGTTTACTCCCTGAAAGTGTGATTTCTTCCATAAAATTTCCATTTTTGAACCTAAATTTTGTAGATCTAGAAAAATATGAACAATAGTTAATCTTCATGAAAATTTCTTGAATCAACAAGTTACAGGAAGGATAAATCCTTTACTCGTTCCCTGTTTCTAGCGTCATTATGTAGTTGCAGGAAATCCTACAACACACCCCTTGTATTATCATGATTATGATTTCTAGATCTAAACTTATTTGATATGAAAATAAAGATAAAGATAGTGAAAATAGAAAATAAGACACAAGATTTACGTGGTTCGATCAATTTGATCTACATCCACGGGGTTAGGGATCTTCATTATGATTGTTTGTAATTACATCTTGTTTACATGGAGACTCCATTAATGAGTATTTGGAGCTCTAAGTTGGTAGAGGAAGAAGAAAGAAATAATAATAATACAAATTCTAAACTTGTCTTCTCTCTCTCTGACTTTCCCTTTATATAGGTGTTTACATAGTGGATGACAGCTCATATGTAGTGGGGTACAACTCATATTATCTCGCGCCCAAACTACATTCTCGCAAGCTTTCTCTATAACTTCGCAGGCTCAATCTATAATTTCGCAAACTCTTACCGTTGTGCGATATTTGGATCCTACAAAATGATGAACCTACCAAAGGAAGTACAAATAAGTTGTTCACATATAGGGCTGTCAACGAATATCCGTCGGATATTTAGAAATCCGTATCCTATAGGTTAAGCGCTATCGAATATTCGATATCCGATAACATCCTATAGGATATCAAAAATCAGATATCGATTCCGATAGACTAAGGTATCGAATATCTGATATTTATCCGATAATATCCGGTTCTGATAAAAAATGTTAAAACCCTGTAAAACATGTTCATAATTGAAATTTAAGTTCAATTTCTCAAACATAGCATATCGGATATCATATATTTTTCCTTACTCTTCTACTCGGCTCTAATATGGTTAGGACAAATTACAAATAAGTCCATGTTCTATCGGATATCAGATATTAACATTTGGGATGAAGCCTAATCTGGTTACGATATACTAAGGAAAAAATACCGATAAAACATCCGACCCGATATCCGATAAAACGGATAAAATCCTATAAAATTTTGAATACTCAGAAACGGATTCCGAATTCCGGACAGATATCGATGGGACTGTTCACATAGACACATGGATGCTAATAAGGAGTACCAGTTTGCTTGGGGATGTGGGTTTGGCACGCCCCCTGATGAACTGGTACTCCTATTATTAATCTTGCATAGACAGAGAGATTTCAGTGGCCCATTATATATTCGGTGGATATACAATATAATGATATTGGATGTTTTACTTTTTTTTTTTTTTTCTTTTTGCCCTTTTTGTTATCCTTACTGGATTTGTTCCCACTAATTAATCCAGATCATGTCCCTGTAGTCTGTACCACTTTCCTCAAGCCCCAGCTCCTTTTGTTTCAATGACCTAAAGCTTTCATCAATAGTTCTACTTGCACCCTATCTTCAATTAGTCCTACTGTAGTGTCGTTTTCCCATAAAATGGACATTAGAAATCAAAGAAAATTGGTTACTAATAATAATTTAGTTGTTGCAGATTTTATCTTTTTGGAATCAAATTAAAGGCTGGGTTAGGTATTATCTAATATGTAAAAACTTTGTACAATGGAAACGCAAGAGTGACATAAATACGGAGTAGAGCGAATGTATGTGGTACATTTGAACCTAGTTTGCATCCGGGGTGAAGAAAAAAAAATGATGAATTCGCACCACTTGTAAACCTTGCGAAGTATGTCTTTGCTTCAAGCCTTCAACCTGCATCGGCAAGCGTAGGAGTAATTATCCAACGGTTCAGATTTGGAGTGGATGGTAACTAAGAATCACTGGGAATAGCCATATTTGAACATACTAAATATAGAAATGGAGGCCTTCCAAAGAAGAAAAAAGAAATAGAGTGATAAAAGGAAACCCATAATTCCCGGAGAATCTTCGGCTTAATTATGTAAGCAGTTTCCAGTTTTCTTTTTTGTCTTAAAACTTCCAACAGAAAACCCAAAGTCTAAGAAAAACTACCCAATCAATCCCAACTCCTTCACCATGTCACCATGCTGACATGTCAGAATAACTCCATCTCTTTGCAGACACATGTATCTCCCCCACGTGAATGTATACGTAGAGTTCCACCACTTCCTTTTAGAACCCTAATTTTCTTTTCGTAAAACCCCCTCCGTTCGCTACAACCCCGTTTCTTTCGACACTCCCACGTGTCCTTATGTCTGTAGGTCCTACTGCCCACAGCCCTTACTGAACCGATAGATACTTCTCTCCTCCTCCAATTATCCCTCTATCCTCCCTCACTATTTATTCCGGCTATTTGTGTCAGATACCGGCCATTCGGTGTCAGATAAACAAATTTTCAATCATTTTCTTTCCTTTATATAAACTCAAGTTCTTCTTCTCCCTTTTTGATCAGAAGAAAGATACAATAATACTTGGTTCATTTCGCAAAGGAAGAAGTAGACACGCGTTTGGCATGAAAGTTTGCATACGTGCCTTAACTTTAACACCCATTGCGTAATTCAGTAACTGAACCGCCTCTTCTTATTACTTTCTGTTTCTGATTCTTCTTCTGATTTTTCTGGGCGAGGATGAATAGGGTTCTAACACAAGAGATGCTACACTGTATGCAAGCTTCATCTACTTCTGAGAATCATAATAATAATTACCGTTTTAGTAATGGAACTGACTTAACCGTACTTGAAAGACAAAGAGCTAGACAAAAATGGCAGCAGCAACAGCATCAGCAACAAGAAACTGAAGCTCCTCAAACGTATCTCAGTAATGATGCCCATTTTGATAATTTGTTCCAATTACCATTAACCACTTCAAATTTTGATCATCATCAAGGTTTCATGAATGATTCTGTGATGAGAGAGTTTGTTAATCGCTCAATGAAAACTGATCCAAGTTTAGAAAATGGGTGGAGTGCTGATTTTGGTAAATACCCAGTGCCCAAGACTGGATTTGGTGAAGAAATTATCACTACAGGATTTTCAAGTACTTCCAACGGATTTGTTAGTAATAATATTAATTCTGGTAATGAGATGTCAAATATCTCCATTTCTAGAACTACTAGTTGTCCTCCAATGGTGGGTGATACTGTTTTACCTGCGACTATAGTTGCAGCAGCTGCGGAAGAAAAAAGTAAAGAAATCTGTTCACCGGGAAAAATGTCTTCTATTGTCGGAAGGAAGAGGAAAGCTGATAAGGCACACAACTCAAAGGTCTGTTATTATTTATTTTTTTCAACGTCTTGAGACGTATATATGTTCACTTATTTTCTTGTAAAATTTTCGTCCTCGAAATTTGAATCAGTCTCTTAGGTCTCCATCAATCTCAACTCTCTGTTGGGTCTTTTCTTTACTTGTACTTGGTCTGTAATAATATCATGATGAGAAGTTTTTGTTGTTGTCGTTGATTACTCAGGTTAATGGTGTAGCGGAGGAACTAAGAGATAAGAGAATCAAAGTAGACATGGCCGAGGAAGTAGAATCCAAGATCACCCATGAACAACCCCAACAACATAAGAACAACAATATCAATAATAAAGAAAATTCTTCGGATACATCTAAAGATAATAATTCAAAGATTTCTGAAGTTCAAAAACCGGATTACATCCATGTTCGAGCTCGGCGTGGTCAAGCTACCGATAGCCATAGCTTAGCCGAAAGAGTAAGTTAATCAACCACTACGTAGATGATTCTTTATTGTTTATAGGAGTATTGATTTCGTTCAGATATGGAATTTGATGAAGTTTTTTGTGTAGGTGAGAAGGGAAAAGATTAGTGAAAGGATGAAATATTTGCAAGATCTAGTCCCTGGTTGCAATAAGATTACAGGCAAAGCAGGGATGCTTGACGAAATTATTAATTATGTTCAGTCTCTTCAACGACAAGTTGAGGTATATTTTTTTGCTTTCATTTTTATCATCAAGATCCCAAGGATTAGGTAATGTAGGTTTCATAATTCAGCGGGTCCTCGATCGATTGTGAAAATATGCCCCAAAGCCATATAATACTATCATATTTAGGTTATGGGGTCGAATGAATCTGACCAAAAAAGTTAAATCAATGATCCGTATTTACATCGGAAATGATAGGTGTCCGAGGATTTCCTCCGGAAAAATTCCGCAACACACGCGAAATGTTGGGACCAAAAACCCGCCCCATGGCTGTGTGTATCGGGATAGTCCAGAGGAAATCCTCGGTATGTGTAGCATTCCCTTATTACATTAATAATTATCTCTCTCAACAAGTCGAAGTTTTAGAGCAGCTTAAGTAAAGGTTGTTAATGTCCAAAGTGATGGTTGTATTTCTCTGTCAATATCATCAACTAATTATGTTTCCTTTTTGTTTTCATCTGCACCAGTTTCTGTCCATGAAACTTGCTACAGTCAATCCAAGACTCGATGTGAACATTGATAACTTCTTCGCTAAAGATGTAAGACCACAGGCATTGTTACTAGTAAAAATATCAAGTCCGTCACTATTATCAACTGGTGAAAAACTGTTTTAGATATCTTAAAGCAATTCTTATTGATAAAATTTACAATTGGATGTTACAAACAGATGTTTCCTTCCTCCGGTGTTTTTCCAAATATGGGAATGTTAAATGCAGACATGGTCAATTCCTCAACTTACCTTCAGTCGTTTAATCCAACAATGCAAGAAATGATTTCATCCCGTGGTTTGGATATGGTGATAAATCCCCCCGAAATGGCAGCAGATTTACGGAGAACAATAAGCGCCCCACCCTTACCGTTGCCCGACGAATTCTTGGACACGTCTTGCTTCACTGTAATTTCTCTGAACTTTTTTTTTCTCAAATACATGTAGTCATATTTACGATTTGTACGTACATAAAATTTCTTACTTTTGGATTTCTGTTGTGCCTTACAGCAAGATCAACCTACTTCTACAACTTGGGAAACAGATCTGCAAAACATTTACAGTATGGTGGAGTTTCCTCATGGAAGAGCTCGTCTATCTGTTTTTCCACATCAATCATATACAGGTAACAATATTAATTAAAGAATAATTATGAAAGTTATTACTTGATGTTTCTTTACTTTTAAGGTTTTATTTTTACTTAACTATGTTCAGTTACTTTTATTTTTACTTGGGACATTTTGATTTTGGGTCCCATAAAATGGTATACCTTTGCATTTGGAGCCTAACTTTGTCCAGCTTTGAGTTTGGGTCCCGGTCAAAGATTGACTATTCTTGACCATCCAACAATCAGTTAAATATGAGATATTTTAACAAAAATAAAACGTTTTCGTTAGTCATTTCACTGTCTTGGATAACTTGGTAGAGTTAGTAAATAAATAAAAAGTAATATTTTCGTTAAAATAACCCATATTTAACTGATTGTTGGATGGTCAAGAATAGTCAACCTTTGATCGGGACCCAAACTCAAAGCTGGACAAAGTTAGGCTCCAAATGCAAAGGTATACCATTTTATGGGACCCAAAGTCAAAATATCCCTTTTTACTTTTTATTATCATAATTATCGGATAACTAATGATAATGAAACCTTAAAAGTAAAGAAACATCAAGTAATTACTTTCATCTTTAGATTATTTCCCTCCATACTTCATTTGTGTTTCTTAGCAAAAAAACAACTGAACATAGTTAAGTAATCTTTCCCTGGGGCGTAAGATCACTAGTTGTAGTTCGTCTGGACCACTGGGTCTCAAGTTTCACAAAATGAGATTCATCCGTCAATTTACATCTAATATTTGCTCTACACTTGCATGCAATTTTACAGGAAGTATGGAGGGAAATAATCTAAAGATGGAGATGTGATTTGGTGAATTCATCAATTTGATGATCATTTGAATGAAGTTCCATCGAGGAGTGCCCATAGAGAGCTAAAAAATCCACGCTAGATCGGATTCCTAATTCTTTTTCATCCTTTTCTTAATATTTTTATGCATATTTTGGTCTATATCTTTGTATATATAGTTTGGCCAAGTATTTATATCTAATACTCAAATAACATAACTAATAGTAATATTGATGTCTTGTTATTCAACGTATAAACTCAATCATGCATCCTTCTCTATGCGTTATTCCCATCACGACGGTGTGCCTGAAGCAATAAGCCTAATGTTTAGAGCAGCCAATAAACAGAACCTGAAGTTGGGATCAAAATATAAGATTGTTTCCTTGTGGTGAGAAATTTGTTTGTTTGTTGGTTTTATTTTTCTTTTTGTATGTCGTAGCTTGAGCAATCCTCACCGAATCCAAATCTTTGGATTTTCCCACCGATCCATCCTAATTTTGATTCAACCTATATAAAAGGATAAGCGATTCTGTCCGTTTGTATCTAAGTTTTGAATTTATTTTTCCAAGTCTACCCTTCAAGCAGGGTTTTACCAACCATAGTTAGGCTAAGTATTATGGGCTAGATTGAGCTTCAAGATTAGCAGAAAAGTGATGCAATTCAAAAAAAAAAGTGTTGTCTATTTGTTAACACTAGTTCTCTCTCCTAGCATTTGCTCGCACTTGAACTAGTAGCGAGATAGTTACGATGTTCCGTTCAGCGCAATTTTTTTTTGCTTTTCGCTATTTCATTCAACGCTGAATGGAATATTGTACGATTGATGAGCAAAATTAAATTTGTCACATGCAATAGTTGAAACAGTAAGATAAGATGGTTCCATTTAGACTATAGAACAGATGGTTAAAGATAGGACACCTGGACTTTGGTCCCATAGAGTAATAAACTGCTGGTGTATATTGCTTTTGATGAACATAGTCTGTAAATTGGTCTGACATGGTTTGGTGGTCCCGTAGGGAGAGAAAGGAATATAAACAATTTTATTTAAACTTTGTCACGCTTTTTCATGCCGCCAAAAGAAGAAATGTGTTGGCGCTGAATGATTTCAGCGCCAGTGCTGTTTTGTTCCGCGACTCGCATGCTAAATTAAAACCACCATAAGACTTAGGAGGTTGTCCTAACTGACGTGGACTGCTAATCTAGCTGCTAGATTAGCACACCATAAGACTAAGTCTTAGGCTTTATTTAGGTTAGGAGAAATGGATGAATTTCTGATGTTTACCTGGATAGGAAAGAAACCATTACTGTTGTATTTAAGAACAGATTTGATGCCATAATGAGTGTAGGAGGACATTCAATGAGTAATATTTCAAGGCTTGTTAGGTCTTATAAGTTGCAATCAGTTGACGCGAGTATTTGCTCAAGTTTGATTATACTTTTAGTTTGGGTCGAGTGGACCTTGGTGTTCGAATGAAGTCTCTACGTAAGGTAGTTGTGAATGAGGGTATTTGAAGTGAAAGAACTTGCCTCTTTTGTTCAAAGTAAAGATAGTTCGCGTGGAAGATGCTACACAGCATATTAAGCCATAATATGCAATAGAAGACGCTGAAAGTGAAAGAAGAAAATAGAGGAGTTGGTGGCATAGTCGAATTTGCTGTTGAGAGTTATGTGGAAGTGCTACGGCATATGGCAGAAACATCATGGAGTAACGCAACAAGAATGAAGATTTAAGTCCATCAAGTATATGAGTTAAGAGTAACTCATAGCTAGGAAGAACATGATGTTGTCTTTCCGCCACATTCAAGCATAGCAGTTGAAAGAGCAAGTGATACTTAAATTGCTGGCGCATGAAGAGGATATTGCTTTTAAAGCGACGGAGGAGAGCCCCGCGTATCCTAATTCATGACTATACCGAAGTCATGCATTTCAATCAGGGTGTAGCGACAATGCAAGCAAAGAACAACAAGGTGCTGGTTCTTTGGCATACAAATGGTGCGAAGCTAGGAGGCGTAATTTACAATATGATTTAGAGGCCAAATCTAGTGTAAGTTTTATTGCATTGCTGAAGGCAGCAATGGTTATGGATTGTGGCGCATACCAGAGTGGTATAGAATCATAGCATGCATACCTTAAGGCATGTCATGATTTGGCATATGCGCATATGATTGAAGAATGAGGCCAAGTTTTGTATAAGTCCTGTTATGTTGCGTGGTGCAACTAAAGTCAGAAAATGAAGGCATAAGACTATGACAATGATCATTGTGATCAGTTGGGAAGAAACATTACTTGTGTACACTTGGGCACAAATGATTCATGTGAAATTCAAGCCTAATTCAGGAAATTGGCAAGAGAAATTTCAAGTTTGCACTTGGGTGTTGATATATGATTTGAGATGGAGTTGAAAGCGGTCGCGACGCAACAAAAATGTTCAAGATCAGTAGGATCAATGGCAAGGAAGTAAAGCTAAGTGATGGTATAAAGTACTAGGCAGAGAAGTTTTGGCAAGGTTAAAGGCCAAGCAAAGTTTGTTGATTTCTGAGAAGGGCTCAGAAGCGTACAGGGCCAGAGAACAAGTATATTGAGTATACTTGGTTGCGTTCAACGAGGTCGTTGAACAGATTAGGTGGGGAAGGTCTATGACAGGGATGCAAGTGGCGCATAATGATTACGGGTTACAGAGTTGCAAGCCAAAGCTTGAATAATGCAAACAAGTTAGTAATGCAAGAGTGACATTACTATTATCATGCAAGTTGGCGAAGTGAAGCATATGGCGCCATGAGTAACTAGAGTGAGTTTAAGAAATTGGCTTTGATGATGGAAGCACAAGGATGATACGTGCATGAGCTTAGAGCAAGAAGTTGGAAGTGACAAGATGGTTGGGCACATAATCAAGGCTAAGTTCATAATTGTGCAAACAGTAGTGCAATACAGCTCAAGTGACGGTTAGGAGTTGGTTGCGAGCTTGACAAGCGTGCCAATGGTGCAAGACAAGTAAGGACGGTTATAAAAGGAGTTTATAACCATGTGGGAGTGTTCACAACCACCAGGAACAGATGTTGCATCATTTTTCTTGACAACACAAAAGGTGGCAGTTGAAAAGTAAGCTGGCGGTTAGGAAAACTACCTGATGGAACACATGGTTGTTCCATGCGTGTGCAAGTATTGTGCACGGTTTTGGCTAGTGAGTTTGATTTATAAATAGTCCTAAGGAGTGGTATAGTCAGTAGGCTTACATGGGAGAGTTTTGTAGACATGTAGTCCCATATTTGAGAGAATAAAGGCATCACCAAGAAGGTGATGGCCTGTTTGGTCCATGTGATGGACTGTTTTGTATAATCTTCCTTAATGCAATGAAATGGCTTTATTGTGTTAGTTCTTTGTGTTCATTATGCTGCTGGTCTTGTGTGAGAATTGTTGAAGTGCATAGCAGAACCTCTTATGCTTATGGGGGCATGGAGAGTTAGAGAGAAAGAAGATGAAGACTTCCGTTGCGTAGAGCCTTATGAGTGAAGGCAGATGCATACTTTGATGCAAGTGTGCAAGGCTGAGTGATTGTGGGTGAAGATGGTTCACTGAACCACAATCATTGTCGGTCATGTCCCGTAAAAAATTTAGGATATTAAATGGGCATGTGACACTTGCCAACAAGTTAATATGAAAACCTTGCCATTGGTGTTCTGCACCTCACCAAAATGGCAGTCCATCATTCATCTCCAGGACTATACACGGCCCAACCCATCATAAGTACAAGAAGCAGACTTTAGGAATGGGCATCAAACAACCTGATAAGTTCACCTGATTATATTAAAGAGATCACAACCCTCACCCATGATAAATCAAGATTGTCATTATGTGAAAAGAAGACTACTTTACTCACTGCTTGAGCTGCAGGCATTACCCGTGGTACTAAGTTGGTCGGCTAGCAAGTGAAAATCATCTCTAAACTACTGACAAACATCCGAAAATACAATTATAGTGCTTTTCACAAGAAACCAGCTTACAAGATGGAAACTACAACCAATTTGCTTCAGGGAAGAGGCTTTAAGTTGTGTAACAGGTTCAGGGTTACTAACCAATTAAGCTAGATATAAATTAGCAAGCAGGTACAAAGACTGGGTATAGCTGTATAAACTAGCATCTGCGTTTGAAAATACCAATATTTCAAAAGTTTATAAGCAGATGTTCTAATACCAGGATGAATGACAGTGATAAATGCCGAAGCCAAAATTTAAGTGACAGAGACATGAAAAGCAACACAACTACTATTTCAGTAACAAAAAAAATGTAATAATAAAATAAATATTCAAGGACGGGGAACATAATTCGACCCACCTTGTCAGAGGGTTCAAAGCCTAAATGGTTCTCATGTAGCCAATCTTCACAAATATAGCACTGTATCATCTCCACCTACTCTCCCACATCTGGGTCGGGATAAGGGCGATGGCATGTGCAGTATGCACCTTTAAAATTCTGGTTGTATGAGTTTTCTGAATTTACTGGTTCTCTATCTGCCATGATCTTGCATTAGAACTCTCCAAACTTTGAATTTCCACAATCACACCTGAAGTTTCTCTTCGTCCACAATTCTACAATCTTATGCAAGTCATAACAGGAAAAATAACAAGAATAAGCCTTAATATGTAAGTAAAATGTTTCATACTTCAAAAGAGGGGAAGCTACTATATGATATGTCAGTAATAAGATTATATGAAACACTTGCATAATATTCAAACTTCAAAGACTGAGACACAATTGATCAACATATAGCAACTCCTACAAGTAATTTGAAAACCAAATCTACACAGATCAAACAGGATCTCAAATAAACATACGTGAGAAACCCAAATGAAACAAATTAAACCCAGTGTTTTTATCCATTCTTAACAAAACTTAAATCAAAATAATTTCTAAACAAATCAAACATAAGATTTTTACCTCATTCCCGTCATGGCAAGATAAGCTACAAGCTGTACAGATACCAACATTGCCATCAGGAGTACAAGTAAGATATGAGAAAATAACATGTCTCTTCATATAGCCCTTTGAGTATGTACATTCTTTCCCTTCGTCACCTCCCAAAACCAAATCAGCTTCCTACGGTACAAATCACACTGTCACCTGCCCAAGAGAAGTCAATAGCTGGGCTGCCTTAACGCAAGTAACACACATCTTCAAATATCACGTGCTGATTTGAGAAATGTATGGGATGACAACTCCGTGAACAATCTTGTTGATCCTGAATTTTCGGATGAAGATCTTGATAACTCAGTTTCATTAATCACACGACAATTTAGAGAACTTCTTAAGAAGAGGAATAAATGGTTCACTAGAGAAAAACCTCTTATGTCAGCCTATGAAGCACGGACACTGATACGGCGATACGAATACGGGGATACTGATATGAGGATTCGTCTATTTTTAAATATAAGGATACGTGATACATAGTGGCACGTTTATTTATTAAAAATATTTAATTTAATAATTATTTATTTTAGCAAATAGAACCACATAGTATAAAAAAAATCATAAATACTTTACGGAATGTTAAAAAAATAGATAAAACCTATCTAACATCCCGCTCACCCATCACTCATCGGTATTGTATTCATCAAAGAACACCGCTTCTGGCTCGTCAAGTGAAAGATTTGCAACTTCAAATTTTCCCATACCGTGTAGTGGATCAAATGCTTGTACTTTCTCCTTTCGTATAATTTTACTTTTTCATGAAAGGAGATGAAGATTACTATGAACAAATTTTAAAAGGTGTCCCCAAGTATCTCTAAGTATCTGATACTGATAAGGCATCCGATACGGATACGTCAATTTTTTTGAAGTATTCGTGCTTCATAGATGTCAGCAAAGGCACATAATCGTGTTCCTGTGATAAACAGAGACTCTAACGATTCTGACAATGAGGATATGCCACAATGCTTCAAGTGTAAAGGATTTAGTCACTTTTCCAATGAGTGCCCAAATATAAAAAAATACACAGACAACAAGAGTCTTGCTGCAACGCTTGATGAAACATCTGATCATTATGATTCCGAAGAGGATGATGGATCAAGTGTAGCACTCTTGGTGGAAATTATAAATTTTGATGAATGTAGCAATACTCATAGCAAGCTTGATAATTTGGTTGATGATTCTTTATCAAAACCATTGGATATGTAATGGATTTTCCGTATACTAATGAAAACTCATGTTAATGCTTCAGATACCCTTTGTTAGCTGCTAATGCCATTCCTGAATCGATCTCCAAACTGACGTGTCCTTATTGTACCATTGAGGGTCACAGACTCACACAATGTTTCAATTACAAACACAAACTAAGGTATGTCAACAAACTGCAACAGGGGATAGTCGTTTGACAAATGTGCTTAAACTTGTTCAAAAGTAGGATCCTGAGGTACATAAAGTTAACTCTTTTTCTCCTAAAAGATTGAATGTTACAAAGGAAAAGGTAAAATCTCAAATGAAGAGAAGAGTCAGGTATAAACGTTCCATAAAGAAGGTGATGCAATTTTAACAGTGGTAAGTAGAAGGTTCGATTCTCGGACTCTTTTTAAAGATTTGGTTTATGATTATTAAAAGAGAATACTAAGACAAACTAATTAAATTTGATTTTTGGTTTACCAAGAAGAGATGAATCTAGGGTTTTGGATTCCACTACTTGTAACATTTATAAACTCAATAATAATTTATTTGACAAAATACTCCTACTTTACCCAAAAAAATTTCGAACCCAATCTCATGCTTTGGAAGATATAAAGTTACGAGCTCTTTTTATGACTCTCGTCACTATTTTACGGCCTAATTTTTCTTCGCTTGTAAAAGATCGGTAGCTTAAAACTTCCCAAAACAACTGTTTACGACGCATACAAAGAAGATAAAAATTTTAGACAAATTAAAAGCACAATATTGGAGTAAATAAATTGGAGAAAATAATTAGTAAAATTTACGCATCGAAAATAGCTTCTTCCAAAACCCTATAGAATATGTTTAGCTATTCATAAGTCGAGAATTGGAGAAATGTTGATTATTCATTGTATTCAAAAAGTAGTTACAATAGCTTACAATGATTTCCAGTCGCTAAAGAGGTTTAGCCACTAAGTTGTTGGAATAGTTCAGTTGTGAAAGACCTACTGCAACCAAAACAGTATACGATAGAGTGCTCCTGTAGTTGATGAACGTCAGTTTTTGTCACTGTATATGCAACTGTCTCTTGCAGGTGTTTATTCTTCGTGTTCTTGGTTGAGCAGCAACATAAAGAATTTTTTTGTAACCTCTCTTTTCTCTATTCTAAGCCTATATTTCTTCTCCAAACTCTCCGTCCCCCGTTCTACACCTCCTAACAGGCTTTTAAATAATTTTCGTTGCGGTGGAGATTTGTATTGTGATAGATTGTTGAGTCATTAGTTGGTGACATTCAAATTTGATTTACTTTCTGCTAGTGGAGGTCCTACGGAACATTTAAATAAACTGCATTTCGTTTGATTCCTTGCAATAAGGATACATAGGCATTACTTGGTGGAATCAGTTTCCTACAAGATGGATGTGATTTCATATTAGTTGTCTCATGCATAAAAGCCTGGCCCGAGGTGGAAAATTGTTGGCAGGTCGGTGGAAGAGTTTGTCGTTTGGAATAAACTCAAATCTAGTCTATCAAAGAGCTTGGCACAAACTCCAGATATGTTTACTTTTTCCTAAAGTCCAGTAACTCAACAAGCAATTTAAGGAAAAACACTTGTTCCTTAAGTTTGGTTACTTAGGAGAAGTTAGGAAACCCTATGATTATAGGATAAGTAATGTGACTCATATATAAGGATGTCTAGGCAATGAGTTATAAGCAATAAAGTTCTTAATGAAGATCTCAATAGAGATGCGGGAAATACATTCCACCTCTCTGGATGGATGTGATAGACCAGTTTTCATCGACGTTGAAAGGTATGTCACTGGCTAAGGAGTATATGAATGGAAATATTGCGAGACATCGTTTGAGGAGAAGATTGTCTTGGTGGTGCCGGAGTAAATTATCGTTGTTAAGCAGAAGGCCTCCAGGAATAATTTATATCAGCATGCACACAAAATATCATCTCGTTCTGAAAGAGAATATGGTAAACATTATCTTGTTTGGTGAAGACACTACTTTAGAGTTATAGATCATTTGTGAGAGTTTATTTATGTTCGGTCATATTGTGGTGAGTCGATGGATTGATTGGTCAATCATATATGCGACTCTTCTTTGTTGGTTCTATAATAAGAATAGGTTGTAATCGTGTTGGAGAACGTAGAGTTTAAATGGGCTCTAGCCGTGTCGGAGAATATAGGATTTCTCTTGAAAAATGTCTTGCACAACATTTGGATTTGCAGCGAAAAAATAAAGAATTTTTTCCTAATCCTCAAAAGTGTCTCTTATCCAACGTTTTATATATATACACCTATTTTACCCTTTATCCCCTTCTTTTATTTTTCCCAGCTGTATGTGTTGTCTAGTTTAAACTTGTTCGAAAACGTTATAAAATTGATCGAATAAAAGTGTCCTTGTCATTCAAAATACCAAGAAAAAAACAGACAAGTTTCATAAAGTAATGTTCTTCACATCTCTCAATACTTATAGGGTCCCGATTATGGGACTTTTGGTTTAAACACATAGTTTGGACATAATTTCCGGATCGTCCATCATACTTGATCCAACGGAAGTATTTACTGATGAGGTGGAACCTATGTAGTCGATTTCGGTCATTTCGGCCGAAATTTCGGCGAAATTCCGGATTTCGGTCCAAGAAGACACGATTTTGTTAATTTCGGTCGGACGAAATCTTTGCGAAAATTTTGGCCGGAAACGCGTTTTTCGGTCGGAATTGATTTGTCTTGGCCGGATTTTTTTTTCTTTTTAAATTGAGTGGACTAATCTCACGTACAAAAATTAAAAAAATTAATTCACTCACTAGTATTATTGCTTGTTGCTGTGTTTGAATTTCTTGAGCTAAAATAATTATTTGGTGTTGATGATGAGGAAGGTGAACAACCAGATTTACTAATACTATGTTTCTTTTAAGTGATTATTGATACGAGGATATAAAATATGAAACCGAGATTTTACCGAGATTTTAAAACGGAATTTCCCCGAGACAAAGTTGTATCAGTATCTCGGTGTCGACAGAGACAATCCGAAATTGACTATCTTGGGTGGAACTCTATTAGGCTTAAAAATTATACGGCTTTTTTCCAAGCCGAGCGGAGCCGATAACCAACGTATATTTTTGGAAACAAATCTATAGTAGCTCTACATGCATACTTTTCTCTCTTTTACTTTGGTTCTGCTTCCAGATTGTTCTTGAGATTGAGTTTATTGTTTGGAATTCGTACTAGTATATGCGCAGGTATGATTTTTCTTAACACTATGTACTTTAATTGGTTTATTGTTTGTTATTTGAAATAAGTTGAGCCCTAATTTTGGTCTTGATTTGAGTAAAATCTTAATTGGGTTTGAAAGTTGAGATGGGTATAATTAACAATTTCGTGAGATGATTTCAAAGTTAAGAAGGAATGGAAGATTGGGCTAATATGGATCTCTTGAAATATTCCAAGGACACGGTGGAGAAGCTTTGAGAGAAGCTCAAATCAAATCAGAGAACAAAGGTACTCTACTGTTTGTCGAAAGTCCTGCAAGAAGACTATATTTCTTAGTATTACTTACATATTTATCTCTTTAATTTTCTGTTGTAGCATGTGCTTGGCTTAATTATCATCAGATGAACATTTAACCAAACCTTAGGACTGGCTAGAGTATATATTTCATCCCTAATTATAAAGGAATAACTTGGGGTTGATTATGCTTGTGAAATAGTAACCTCTAACTAAGAGTAGGACTAAGATCTCAATTTTCATAATATATGTGAGTTTAAAAAGTGTCTCCTGTTGGGGTAAGGACATACAAGCAGTTAACACATAGCAAAATGAGTGGTTTATTTATAACAACTAACGATATACATGGTAAAATTTGACATCTTCCTTCATCTCTGCAATTTAAAAATCCAAATGTCAATGCTTGGTCGAGAAAATTTTAAGAGGAGAATCAAAGATGCTTCTGCATTAGGGTAAAGGAAAATCTAAAGAGGAATATTTTGCTGAATGTGAATAATGACGTTTTCCCTTACGCTTTCTTCAGAATGAACATTTTATATATGCAGATAGAGAGCCATGTACACAGTTCGCATGTGAAAACTGAGAGATATAACAAAAATCTATGTATCCAGCCTTTTCTTGTACCAGGTTCCAACTCATGCATCAATTTTTACTACTTGGAAGTTGGAAATAAGACGCCTAATAAGCCAATAAAAACCCTGAAACGTACAAGTGGTCCTCATTGCTGGCGTCTCCTCCTACCTCCTCCATCATTCATGACTCCCCATCTTTGCATATATAATTATGTTTGTATTCTTCGAGTAGTAGCTGCCTAGCCTATATAGCTAGCTAACTCATCATGAGGACCACTATCTATGTACTTACTGTGTCAGGAGCGAAAATAACGGGTTATATCGTTCATTGATATGATGTTGGAATTTGGATTCCATTTCCATGTCAGCGAACTTAACAAGTCATGATTTCTCTGAGTGACAATGGCTACTTTGGCTTTTCCGTACACAGTACTATGCACTGAAGTTGGATCTTCTGTGTGAACATGTCAATGTTACATTGTAGTTGACAATTAAGTGGTATAGGTTAGAAATATCCTAGCTCATGAATGTGCATCTGAATTCTTTATCAAATACGGATTAATGCGAACATTTCAATAGTTTGGGAATTTTCTATGCTTCATTCTTTTTCATTTTCTCGTTCTGCCTATTTTCTGTTCTTAGTTAATTTCCCTTAAATGTCGTTTAATTTTGATATTAATCTTTGGCGCAATGGTAGCGCGTCTGGCTCCAGGCCAGAAGTTTGCGTGTTCGACTCACGTCAGATTTCCTCCAGTTTGTACAACACCCTTATTCCTTTTATTTAGGTGATGTTTTATCTTGGGAAGACATACAATTAATAGAATCACATTTGGAATACTCAGACTTCATGTCAAATAACCATACCACTGCCATAATGTAGTCGAAATGAAATATCAAAATATTGTCAAACTGAAAATGTTTTAAGAAAAAGCATGTCATATATAGTCACGTAAACTAAACTTTCATTTGACATCAATTGGTCGTCCATCAGTGCGTTTCCACTAATTGGTTAAGCTTTTGGACTAATCAGCAGCTAGGCTTACACCAGTCATTACAAGCCTTTAGGACTTCCTTCGCAGTTATTTGTCCATACTTTGAGCTCTTCTCACTTCCGCATTTTGGAAATATTTCTGCAGAAAAAGATGAAAATTTTATTAGGTACGAAGCATTGTGAAAATTTAGTTTACAAATTACTTCACAGGTATATTATTACCTGAGTCCGGTAATCACTATTGTATCCCAAGTTAAATGGCATCCTCATTGCTGGAGTTTGTACCTACAGGAATGTAGAAACGGTTTGAATAGGAAATTAATGATACACAGAAAACATGAGATTTCGTAATACTTACTTGGATGACTGATTTTTAATTGCTCCATATCTGCCTTTTTGGGGCAATTTCTTTTGTCATGCGTTGTGTCTTGGCAAACTGAACACTTTCTTTTTTTTGTTAGCAGTAGATGATTCAATCCCCGCCAGTAGCCTACCCGTACTATTAACTTTTCCTTTTGCTTTATCGTCTTTGGGAGGTCTTCCTTTAGTTTGTGATATGTTTGGATTTTCCACAAATGGTTGATGCAACTGCTGAATTGTATTATTATCTTCCTGAGGTTCACAATTCAGAACTTGTGAAGATCCGTTATCTTTGACCAACTTATTATGTTCATCAATGATTCTATCAAAAAGGTCTTTCACACCATCAACTGCCATTTTGTATAACTTATCTGATTTTGATGCAATGCAGGCCATTTGAGTAGATCTTCGACATAGATAACTTAGTCTATATGCAACTGAACAGTCGTAACCGTCAGACTTATCTGTTTCATCAACTCCTCTGAATGAGTTTGCGCCTTTCAACCATCTTTTTAAGATAAAGTATGGCGGAATTTCATCAACCTCGAGCTTTCCGAGAACTTTAAGTACGTGTTTGCAAGGTAAACCTTTAAATTCATTGTATTGACACTCACGTTAACCTTCATATGTATCGGGTTTCACCTTTACAATGAACTCTTGGAATCCACCAACTTTATATTTTACTAAATAAGTGTTGAATTCATCACCTCTATCTATTTCTTCTGACTTAAAACGTATAGACTCAAGCAATTGTTCACGAAACTTCCCAAACATATTCCGAGTGTATATTTCAGCAGCATGCTTTAATATTAAGTTCCTTTTGTCAATAATTCCTTTGTATGCTCCGACACGTAATCTTCTTCAATTTCTCTGTCAACAATTATTTTTAGTGCTTGATCGTACCTAATCGCAAATTCTTTAAGATTTGTCTTTGACGAGACAAATTCATTAAAAAATGCATTCACCCCTTCACTATGACCGGTAGTATTCATCCCAGCATAAAAAGTTCCACGATGGTATACAGGAACCCATGACTCACGAATCTCATATAAAGTTTTTAGCCAATCATTGTTACTTAAGCCAAACTCTTCTATCATGATGTTCTACTTCTCTTCAAAATCTTTTATTTTTTAGGTATGATGGAGACATTTTTTCACATCTTTTTTAAATTTTGACTTTTTCAGGTAAACATGAGATAAATTTCTCTCGGAATTTCTTTTTTATATGCAGACATAAACGATGTCGAGTTTTCGGGAGTACCTTCTTTACAGCAAAAGCCATGGCATCGTCTTGGTCGGTTATAATAGCAGATGGATGTTTTCCTCCCATAGCTTCAAGCCAAATACTAAACAACCACGAAAATGTGACTTTGGTCTCGTCCTGTAAAAATGCACATCCAAACTGTATGGTTTGATAGTGGTGATTCACCCCTGTAAATGGAGCAAATGGCATCTCATATTTGTTTGTCCTGTGTGTAGTATCAAAGAAAACCACTTTTCCGAACTGCTCATATGACATTCGTGATCGAGCATCAACCCAGAAAAAATTTACCGCTCTACCTTCTTCGTCAACTTGAACCGCATAAAAAAACTGCGGATTTTCACTTTGTTTCATCTGTAAATAATTGATGACTGACTGGGCATCACCAACTTCCAAATTCCAGTGATTCCAACAATCTCTTCGACTAAACCCTATGTCTGCACCACCAAAAATGGATGGGACTTTGGAAATTTGAAAGTTTTCCCTATTAAATGCCTCTGTCAAATCTTTTGCACCATCTGGCATGCATCTGTTAATGTGCATACGCTTCCTCTTGCTTGGTGATACAAATTTATGGTTGTGTTCATCTGAAAATATTGTTACTATCCATTTACTGCGTTCTCCGTCAAAAAGAAATCGAATCTTTGCCTTGCACTCACATTTGAACGTACTGCAACTTCTCCATTTTTTATCTATTCCTTCGATGTTCTCTTCTTTCTTTTTTTCCCTTCGCGAGCACAGACCATATAAACTGATGTCACTTCGTCTACACCAACGCGTGTTTTGTTTGTTGATCGAACCCTAACTGAAAATCCATTTCTCCGTCCATATTCGGTATAATACTCTTGCGCTTCTTCACGTGTATTGAAATGCATTCCTTCATATAGAATCTCCAGATTGCTCACATCATTTTTTCCATTTGAAGAATGATTCATGGCCTCAGTCTCATCACTCTGAACTTGATCATCACCACAAGTGAAAGTACTTGGCGGCTTGTCTATACCAGATTTTGACGTGATAATCTGATGATAATCGCAAGGAAAAAGGGGAAAATAATCATAAACAAGAAAGGGAAAAAAAATCACGGTAGAAACAAAGAAGAAGTTCGAAAAGAATTTCTCCAAAAACAAAATTTGGAATCAAGCAGAAACGTAAAGAAAGAGATCGTGGTAGATAAATATGGGAAGTTACAGCAGAAGATATGGGAAAATATATATATTTCCTTAGTTAGTTAGACCGGTATTTAATTAAGTTGTTGGCTCGGCTTGGATGAAAGCCGTATAGCTTAAAAAAAATGCCATCTCATTGAAATGTACTGCCGTAGGATATACCATAATCGACGTTTATAAAAATGTGTCTAACTTATGCGTTCAAATGGGAAGTCCCATGATCTGGACCCATATGGGGCTGTTTGGTAACCATTATTTTAATGGATTATCATCCAATAATCCATTATGCAGATTATAATGGATTCTATATGCGTTTGGTAACCATTATAATAATTGCTTATTTTAATCATAATTGAAAAAATCAATTATTTCCATAAACAGAAAAAAGTTGTTTAAAAATTATTATAATTAATTATTTTTTCTTAATAAAATTGAGTTGTGTTTATTCCTCTTATTTTCTATAAACTATCAAGAGAGAGTTAAAAAAACACTAGGGAACTTAGAAAAAAGTTCTAAATCATTATTTTTTCCACTACTTTTAGGGAGCATTTTTTAAAGATAATCAATTATTTGATAAAGGTGTTTGTGAAAATTTATTATAAAAATGATTATACTAAAATCATTTATCTATTTTTGATTATCTATAATCATAAATAGATAATCATAAATTTTGCGAAACAAGGCCATACTTATATCCTTCTGTATTTTCATTTATGTGAGTGTTATTGTATATGGGTATTATTGTGCAAAGAGATGGTTTTGTTGTAATAATTATTTGCGGTGCTAGTTTGAATTTATTGAAGTATATTCATTTCGTTTTGAATTATATAACTGTCCCTTGTTTAGAAGGGTTTCACAAATATCCTTAAATTTATCGTTCTCTGTCTATAAGTTCATAAGGGGTCCATTAACATTTTTTTTGTTTCCATATTTATCCTCCCCACACAATAAATCGTTTTTATTCTTTTCTTTTCAGATCTAATTTTATTTCTCTCCATCACCACCTCCTCCGCCATCACCAAAGCAACAACCTCTTCTCTATCGCTGCTACTAGTACCACCACCATCTCTTACGCCACCACTGCAACCAACACTGTTAGCACCACCATTTTCATCGTCACCATAATAAGTGCATAATTATTACGTATTTACCACTCAAATTTATATTTATTATCCCCATTTTTGTACATATTTAATATCATTTGTTTGCTTTTGCAGTTCCCCGGAAATAAAGCTCGTCGGACTTAAAACACCAAATTATTCCCGCCAATTAAATACAGGTCCAACTTACTCGGATATCTCGAAGTACGGGCGTCCGTGATATATGAGCGTTTACAAAATAATTAGAAGATTGTGATGATCTTATGCCATCCAATGACATGTGCCATAATGAGTCCAAATTAGGGGAAGTTGAAAAGACATACAGTATCAAGTTAAACATTTCGAGACACAGTAGTGCTTGTGGAATACTAAAGCAAGACAAAGGGGTCACGTTCATATCATAGCAAGCCGCATTGTTACTTAAATGTTGGACTTGCTACATTTCATTCAAAGGAAAGAAGGACCCATGTTAATGATGATTACATGCATGAAAAGATATTTAAATTTAATGCCTGTATACATCTGCCTACTGCTGTTGAAGATATGCATACGTGATGTCGACACGACCACTTTGAATTGGCGTATATTTTTATTACCCAATAAAGAGATTAGAAATTTGGAATGTCTATTGAAGGCTAGAAGAAATTCGAAACTGGAGTTAATTGATTATCTTACTCCCTACGTCTCTAATAAAATGACCTAGTTGTAGTTTGCACAAATTTTAAGGCAAGGAGGAAAGTGAAGTATATTTAACTATTTTTTATAATCATACCCTTATGAGCAATAATTAGTAAAATTTATAAACGATTTATCTCTTAAACTATACCACGGTTTTTTATAAAAAAAAATAATCAATTAAAATGGTAGTTTTAGAATATCCCTTGATTAGTGAAATAGATCATCTATTTATGGGACAAAGTTTAAAACCAAGTAGGTCATCTTATTAGGGACGGAGGGAGTATATTTCAGGAAACAAATGAATCTACTACCACTATAAATAGAAAAGCGTACATAAAGTCCAGAGAGGGCGGTGTTCCAAAAGAGTTGTAGTTTAGTTTTCATTTTCATTTTTATTTATTCTTCTTTGTAATGGCTAGATAATCTTTCTACTAGGGCTAAGATTAAGCCCTATGATGTACGATAGATAATTCTACAATACTTTTTTTATAACAATTCTCTTGATCCTAATTCTCGTTTAGTAACGATAATAACTCTTTTCATGTGTCCTCATGTTTTAATCACGATTTTATTTTCTTCTTAAAGATTAACATTTTAAATGAAGAGGGTGGTCAATATTTTGAGAAATATAATTGAATGTAACGATATATCTTCTGAGGTGTACAAATCGGTCCTAAATCGTCTCGAGTAATATTTTGAGGAGTTTTGTAGAGAGTTATAGCTGAATCATCTGGAATACATAATAGTGGTGATGATCAAAGCCCTGGGTTTTTCTTTATCTTCTTATTATAACTTTAATTAATTTTTATCTTATATATTATCTTTTGCACTTTATTTAAATTGAAGGTAACAAATTTAGTCCCTGCAGAACGAACCGCATTGTATACTGTCTTATCGGCAGCCGTATGCTTGCGGCATAAATAAAATCCCATCATTCAAGTCTGAACTAGGTCCCGGGGTTTTTCTGCATTTGCGGTTTCCTCGTTAACAAAATTTCTGGTGTCTGTGTTGTTTCCTTTCCACATTATATCGTTTATCTTTATAATTGAAATATCACAGGTTGTACGTGAAAATCAGTTCAAGTAGATAAGTCCATCGCAATTGTTGGAAACGACTTGATTGATTCTTGGATATTGATCTTTGGAATCGTCCAAGCACTCTCACGGTATAATCAGGTTCACAGACTAGTCTCTGTAACATTCAGATTGTGAGAGAAAGAGATATAAGCTCTTCATATATCTCCTAATTGAGATTCATTAAGTTTAAGTAGAATTATATTTGAGTTTAGTCCATACAGGTTTCCTAAGAAAAAATTAGTGGTGTATTTTGGTACCCCCGTGTTTTCAATTGGTATCAGAGCAGGAAAACACGTTTAAGACCTAATAAGTCTGTTTTGAAGCAACCTGACTATATGATAGACGCATTTATGTGTCTATTTTGTTCTCAATTATGTGTATTCTTAGTACTCGATTTTGGACTTATTTTGCTATTTTATGTTTTTGTAGGTGTTTTTGGAGAAATAAACATGCATGGAGAAATCGGCTCGGAAAGTTGCTGCAGGCACCTCCGGAGGACACCTACTATTCGGACCCCCATTTTGGATAAGGGGTACCCTAGCGATAAGGGGCATCCACCGCTATTTGCACACTGGAGCTACTATTTCCACCCCCGGCTAAGTGCACCCCTACTCTGGTTAGGGGCGCACCTTCTTCATTTTCAGAAAACCAGATTTTGGCGGGAAACTGAGTCATCGTCTGCGAAGGTTTCTGTGAATCATTGGGGAGAGATTTAGTCCGATTTTTGCTTGGATTAGGATTGTTAATATCCTGTTATGCTAAAACAGGATAGGTGTGTTCTCAAGAGTCGAATAAAAAGAGGATTCCATGGTTCTCTCGGTGAACAGATTAAAAGAGGAAGTTTCGGTATTTCTGTTGGTTAGTTAAAGAAGGGTTGGTACACGTTTGGTTTCATAAACACGATAAAACAGGGAGAGACTTTCCCGGGATTGGTTTTGGGTGAAGTTACAGGTGAAAGAGGAGAGATTCTTCTCCTAGGTTCGAATATATCACAAACATGGAGTGTAAATAGGGAAGCTAATTGGGTCAAACTCATAAGAAAAACAAGTTTCCATATTTATTTCTTCGAAACAGAGAAAGAAGAGTATTACGGGTTTGGAGTTGTATTTGGGAATAACGTGTGAAAGAGAAGTCAATATTCTCCTAAAATACGTACATATCAATTCTACAGAGCTTTTTAGACAAAACAACGTGTGAGAAAATTCCGGTGAAAGAATAGAATTATGAGACTTGGGTTAAAAGAAAAGAAAGACTTTCGTGAGTTATAATAGGCCTGTATGTGTGAACAAATAAATCACGAAGCCATCCACGTGTTCACAAACAATATTCGCATACATTCTAATTCTAAAATTGTACGCCGTATATGTAAAGGGAATGATTATATCGATTCATCGACTCAAAGCCTTCGAGCTTGTCATTGTCTAGTCGAATATTATCATAAATAATGTTCGTATAAAGGAATAAACAGAGAATCAAGTATAAATGTAAAGCACATGAAGTTCAACGCTGAATGTAAAGTGCTGAAACGTAAATAAGACAAATTTACGTGGTTCGGCACTAAGACCTACATCCACGGGGCTGGTGTTTCACTATATGTTGAATGATTACAAAGATAGTCGAATGACTTTAGAGTATACATAGGTTTGCGGAAGTAGGGGGATTACTTACTCTTCCTATTTCTCTCTCCAATATTCTCATATAATTGCTCTGGATTGGTCGACCCCGTCTCTCTTAGTGGAGAGGGGTATTTATACGGTTGGAACGTGGGTCCTACTTTTGAGATGCCGTTGCAACCTTATCTTCTTGTGCTTTGTGCCCATTACGCAGAGGTCTTCGGCATATGCTGCGGTCTAAGATTGAATACGAAGAGCTATCCTCGCTTATTCCACAAGCTGATTGACACGTATATATCTCTTGGTATTCAATGCGGGCAGTTGGACGTCCGCTCGTGTCAGACAAGTGTCTCTTAGTCTGGTCACATCTGTGTCAGTCAAACTCTCTCCCATCCGTTGATCTGGGATCTTCCTCGGGATAGGATGTACTATCACCCAAGGGGTATTATATGGTGTTCTTCTTTGCCATCATACCTCTGTGATCCTCAGTCCCTGACCGTCAGATCTGCTGACCGGTGATATTTTCTGATGAGATGCTCCTCTAGGTTATGATTTCTTGTCATCATGTTTTGATGTCTCGCTTTGCATGCCTTCCACGTGTCTCTTCCTGTACACGTGGTGGATGATGAAATGTGTACATAGAATATGCCCCCCTTCTTCTGACTTGGGCGTATTTTGCAGTTTAGAAGAAGAAAAGTCGTCATACACGTTTTATCTCTCCTGAAATAACTTACCCTATAAAAACGGGCACGTTTCCCACTTTTGCATTAACTTCCCCCATAACTGCTCCTTGGTACGAGGGACATTTATTGTCTTCTCTAGCTTTATAAATAGGAAAGAGAATGTGAAAAAAACTTTTATCCTCTTCTTGTCAGTGTTCATCCTCTCCTTGTCAATGTTCATCCTTTTTTTGTTTTCTATTCTTGTTCTTTAGTCATTTCTTATCGTCGTTCTTGTGAGGAAGATAACATCATTCAATTTTCTAACTCTTTTGTTCTCGACTGCTGCTGCCCCTGTATCAAAGATAACTTGCTTTTGATATCTCTGATCTTTCTATCTTCGACTGTGGTTGGTGCTTGTCGTCCTCTTTTATACAGGTATGGGGTTTTTCATCAGCTGCTCATCATTGATTCATCTATTTTCTATTGTTATATCTACCCGTTTGTCTTCTGCTGCTGTACTTTTGGCTTTGTGATGAAGAACACATAGGTCGAAGCATATATGCTTGCCCCTGTTCTTTGTTACAAAGTCTATAAGTCTGTATCTAAGTATCATCTCTGGAGTCTGATGGGGTATTTCTGGTTATTTTCAGTTTTTAAGGTTTTTGATGTTAATCCGGATGAACCATCAGTTTATGGGTTTTTTGATCTTTAGTGATCTCCTCATATTCTCCTCTAAACTGTTTTTGTGTTTCCTTGTAGCTATGTCTGATCGTCCGCGGGTTCCTTACCAAACCCCGCCGTCTAGTCCGCCAAGATCCCCTCCGCATAGGGATTCTGAAAGATATCCACTTGGGGAAGGTTCTTATAAATCTTCGCAATCGGATCCTCGTGGTCATAGGGTTTCATTTTCATCTGGTGCGAAGGATTTGCCTACTAAGAAAGGGGATTTACCGAATGGTCCTTCTAGGTCTAGGTATGCTGTTAACCGCGCTCCTTCTCGTCCTCGTGAAGATTCTAGCAGTACACAAGCTCCTATTCGTGATGATTCTAGGAGTACGCGGGCTCCTCCTCCTCGTAATGAAACATTGGATGTTCCGCCCCTTCGTTCAATGGCTCCTCCTTCAGTGCCCCTGCAGAGTTCTTTGCCGCCTCCTCCAACGGTTTCTTTCAAAGGGAAGTACTCCAAGGGTACTATGTCGAAAGCTGATCCGTCTAAAAATCTTCCTTCCAAAAGGAAAGCTTCAGAATTGAGTCCTACGTCAGATTCCACAGACGAGGAAGAAACTGCCCCCGTGATACGCAACGTTTCAGTTGGTAAGAAGAAGGTCACTTTCAAGCATATTGATCTTGATATGTTCAAGGAAAAACATGAGCTTCAAGCTTTTGAGGTTCGCTTCTATGCCCCTGACGATGATATCACTTACGAGCTCCTCTCTAAGTATCAGTTTGATGAGTTCCATCTGTTGACTACGGTTGGAGCCTTTGAGGCGGGTCTCATGTTGCCCCTGTATAAGTCGGGTGACTCCTTTTATTATGACGTGCTGGCTAGTCGCGAAGGTTCTTCCACAAACACTCATAATCGTTCCGTGTCACAACTGTCTGGGAATTATCTTCGTGCACTGAAGGAATGTTACATGCGGAGCAAGGGAGAGACTATGATGACCTGCTACGTTCCAAATCCTGCTAAGAGAGAGTGGTACACTCCTCAAAATTTTAACAGTTCCTTTGGGGATTATGTCAACAGTAGGAACCGTAAGCCGTGGAGTGTTAGTCTTCGTAACATTGCTGCTCCTCGTGGTGAAATTCGTCTTTTGAGTGAGGTGAGTGATGCCAAGCTGAAGTATGTTCCTGGTACTGAGGGATCTGCTAAACGGAAACTCTTTCCTGCTCGTGAAAGGATTAAGCTTGATCATGATTATGAGTGGCATGCTACTGTTATTGAAGTAGTTGACCCTTGGGCTTACGGTTGGATTCCTGGTCCGCGCGTTTGGCGTCCTTCTGAAAACAACAAGCCTCGTGAAACTCCTCCTGCTCGTTATGGGGATTTCTGTCCTTGGCGTCCGAATTTTGCGGGCATGAATTTTCCTTACGCTCTTGATGTCGTTGATGGAGATGAGGAGAAGGGTTCTGGTGCTATACCCATCCACCGAAGAGTGCTCCTACTGCCAAGGTACAGTTTCTTCCTATATTCTCTATTCCATTTGCCCATTTTTCCTTGGTTGAAAAAAAGTTTTTTTTTTTTAAGCGAGGGAGAAAATGAGCCTTTTTTGGGACGTGTACTGGTTTGTAGGTGTCGAAGAAGAAGAAAATTGAACCCAAACAATCTTCTACTGTTGTGACCGGTGAGGCTGAGGTTTATGAGGAGGTTACGAGTCCTATAAACGAAGGGTATGCTGAGGATGAAGAAATGTATGATGGAGAAGAGCGTACTGATACTTCTCCTCTTGATGACGAGGATGGAAATGGTGAAGAAGAAGTTTCCGCGGGTGGTGAAGGTGAGTCTGAGGGTAATATTACCGCAGGTGGTACTAGCGAGGGGGGATCTGCCCCTATTGGCGATAATATTGGTGGTGTGGGTACTCTTCCCGTTATTTCCCCTGAATTTTCTTTTGGTAGGATATATTCCGCGTGGGATTCCTTTGATGTGAACGCTGCCATGGGTCTTGCCGAAGAACTCTCATTGTTTTCCCCAAATGATGATTGGGATGTGCTTGGGAATCTTGGTAAAGAAGGTGCTACTGGTCAGCAGGCTGAAAACGCAGGTGGTCATGCTGAGGCTGGTGATGTCGAGACTTGCGCGGGTGAAGAGATAACAACCAAAGGTAAGTCTGCGGTTGAGTCTCCTTCAGAGGATTTTCCTTACTCGTTAATGCCTGAAGGTGAAGATGCCAGTTTGGCTTGGCTTACGAAGAAGAATCTGATGTTCGTCCCTAACCCTTCCCCAGTGGTCCCTGGTGAGAAGAATTCCGACGCTTATACTCGTCAGATGATGCAATTGTCTTCTGAAGACTACGTTGCTGAGATGTGGGAGAAGAATCTGAGAGCTTCGGAAGCTAACCTAGTGGTTGACCCTCCCTCCTCTGTTGCTGATATGATGGTCATAGCTGATGGGTACCAATACGATATCATAAATCCTTGTATTTATGATATCCGAACATTGTATTCTTCGTGATATCCGATCCCTTGGGTATAATGATGTTTGTTGTTTGTGACATAGATGATGATGAGCGAACATTGTAACCATGTTCAATACCAATTCTTCAAAGCAAAGTCTTTAAAGTTGGAGGCTAAGCTTCGTCATAGAGAAGAGGAACTATCTGCGGCTGAAGTGGAAATAAGTGAACTGAGGGGCCGCCTGAAGGAAAAGGAATGGCTGGGTAACGCTGAGGAGAGTCTCCGTTCGGAACTTGCTATAGTCCGCAACGAATTGGAGCAGCTCGTAGAAATGTATCGTCCCTCACAGGTTCGTATTTTGATCTTTCACTCCTCGTGATTCCCTATTTGTACTTTGGTGTTCTGTCTGAGTCTCCCCACCCTATCTTCAGTGGGTGGAGTCCCCGAGCTGATATGGCTTCGGAAAGAAAGGGAACGACAGAAATCCCGCATTGCAGAGTTGGTGGGTAAGTTGAAAAGCGAAGCCGTAAAGTGGAATGCTCGTGCTGATGAGCACAACGCCTTAGCAGCTGAGTGGCGTGAAAAGCGAACACTGATGGTTGATATGCAAAATAAGTACAATCATGACCGTGTCTGTTTAATGGTACGCTGCTATGGACGTGACAACCTGCGTGCTCGAGGACATGCTTCGGACTTAGAGGCTAGAGTGCGCTTTTGGAAGGAGAGTTACAACAGGCTCGTTCTTTCTTAGGCCCCGGGGTTAGGGATAGTATGCTGCATCTTCCGAGGAAAGAGATAATGCTAGGGCTGAGGTTGGTGCTCTTAGTAAAGCCCTAGCAGCGTCTCGAGCTGATGTTGCTCGCCAAGTGGAGTCTGAAAGAGATCTTGAAGTGAATGTGTATCGACTCCATAAAAGGATGGGGGAGATGAATGATGAAGTCAACCATCTTCGTCACTTGGATTCAATGAAGCAGGTAGACTTAGACGCGAGTCAATTTGCTCTTACGAACCTTCAAACGGATTATAAGAAACTATCCGACGAATATGACTTTCTTGATGAGGCTCGGGACGCAGTTGTTAATGAGTATGAAGAGGCTTCGGCTAATGTCGAAGGTATAACCTCGTTTTATCGAGTGTGATTCTGTTATTTCTTGTTTTAACCCCTTGGTATTTCTTGTTTTCAGCACTCGAGGGACAGCTTCACGCAGCAAATGATGAGCTTAAAAAAGCTCAATCTGCCTTAGTGCAGCAGGAAGGACAAGCCAACTATTTCAAAGGGTTGGCCGCGTCTCGTGAGGAAGCAGCAGAGATTGCCTCCAAAGAGGCGGAACGCCTATCTGCATTGTTGTCTCAGGCCACCAGCGGACCGCTGTTATCACTTATAAAGCTCGATGTCAGTTGGCTGAGAGACCAACAAAGTCCTAGACAAGATTGAACTTGATCTTAAAGTCGAACATGGTCTTGTCAAGAATTATCCGCGTCGTCCCCTTCCCGCGCCCTTGCCTGGTTCTTCTGGGCCTTCTTCAGGTGGTAGCGTACCTTCATCTCGCAAGACAACCCTGTTGATGGAGCTGTATCGTCCAAGTAGATTTCTTTTATTAGTCATAGAAAGTTGATCCTTGTTGATTATATAATTTCGGATCATTTTTTGATGTGTTTCTGCTCTATATTTGCTGAACTTGTAATCAACTCTTTATGAAATGGATCATCCTTTTGGCATACCTGCGTTATCAATTCATTTTATTTTAAGTATTGTGAAGTTAAATAGAAATAACTTGCTTTGTAAAAAGTTGAGAGTGTTTGGGTGCGACATCGAAGGTAAATACCTTCGTGATCGTCTTGAGACCTGTCACCCCGCTGGCGAATCCTGGGCCAGAGGATTCCCAAACGGTGGGGGCCGAGGCAGCGTTCTAGGATATGGGATGCTTATTTGAAATATTTACATGCACCCATTCCGTCGACCGCTGCCTTAAAATTGGTTGGGTATCTCTTTCTGCTGGGTGCCTTCCCCCTGGTCTTACACTCATAGACACTGATAGGGGAGCCCTGAGAGATTGTAGATTAACTACTTTCCCCAATATTGTTAATTTATTATGTAATGTACATGCGTTCACCCAGCGGGCCTTTTGACCATTTCGTTTGCTTGAAGATTTCCCAAAAAGTTTGTTTGATTGATAGGTTGAGGCCTGCTACTCCTCGTCCAGAGATAGAAACATGTAAAGCGGTTACGCTGCCTTCTTCTTCTGGTATTCTTCACGCAGATGCAAAGCTGCGCTGCTCCTATGGGTAGTACGGTTTGAGCCATTTAGCATTCCAAGGGGTCAGGACCTCGCCTTTCAGATTGCGAAGATAGTAGGAACCGTTTCCCGCAATGTCGTGTATTATAAAAGGTCCTCCCCATGTAGGTGCTAACTTTCCCCATTTCTTCTCTCGTTGATACTGCGGGATTGTTCTTAGCACATACTGCCCTTCTACAAAATTTCGAAGCTTAACCTTTTTGTTGTACTCTCTCGCTAATCTCGTTGATAATTTTCCATCTTTTGCAATGCTGCTTCCCTCCTTTCTTCCAGGTCGTCCAGTCTCTCTAACATCATGTCTGTTGTGAGATTTTTCTCCCATGCTTCGGTCTTTGTGGTTGGCATGAGGATCTCTGTTGGGATGACTGCTTCAGCTCCATAAGTGAGGAGAAATGGGGATCCCCAGTGGCAGATCTTCGTGTTGTCCTGTATGCCCATAATACATTGTGTAGCTGTTCACACCATCGCCCCTTTGTTCGTCTAATTGCTTTTTGAGGATAAGGGCGAGGGTCTTGTTAGTAGCTTCCGCTTGTCCGTTGCTTTGAGGGTATATGGGGGTGGACTTGTTTTCCTTATTTTGAAAGTGTCGAAGAGCATGTCTATTTTTCCCCTGTAATTGTTTACCATTATCGGACACGATTTCCGCTGGTATGCCGAACCTGCAAATAATGTTTTGGAATATGAAAGTAAACATCCACGTCTCTGATCCTGGCTAAGGCTTTGGCTTCCACCCATTTACTGAAGTAGTCCGTGGCTACTATCAAAAATCGTCTTTTCCCTGATCCTTCGATGAAAGGCCCAACGATATCTATGCCCCATTTTGCAAATGGCCACGGACTATCCACAGAATTCAACGTTGTTGCTGGTGCGTGTATCTTTTTGGCGAAACGCTGACATTCTTCACATCGTCGGGACATTCTTGCAGCATCTTGTATCATTGTGGGCCAGTAATATCCTTGCATTTTTGCTTTGTCGGCTAGTGATCTCATGCCGCTATGATTCCCTGCGTCACCATAATGGATGTCGTTTAGAATTCGATGCCCCTCTTTCCTGGATAAGCAACGTAGTAACGGTCCGAGGAAAGATTTCTTGTACAGGACCCCATCCCGAAGATCATATCTTCCTACTTTGGAGAGTTTTCCTGGTTTGTTTATGATCCGCGGGTAAGGTTCCATCCTTGAGAAACGCATGATCATCATTCTCCAATCATCTTCGTGTTGAAATCTTCGTCTTGATTTGCTCTTGACAGGATATCTTCTTCGTCAAAATCGTTATGGATGTCTTCTCCCACCTGATCTTCGATATTTTCTTCCACTGTATCTTGATTTGTAGCAAAGGAAAATTGTGATGCAATCGAAGGCTCGTATACCCTTGTTATTTTGATAGCTTCGATATCTTGTCCTTCAGCATGGATGATATATATGCTAGGGCATCCGCGTGCCTGAGATCTTCTGCATAAGTGCCGGAACTTGATGTTCGGAATTTGTGATGCCAATGTTTGGACCAAGGCCATGTAAGCTGAGAGGTGTCGTCGTACACATTGTATTCGACCCTATTTGCCGTATGACAAGCTGCGAATCACTTGTCAGTCTTACATCAGTTACCCCCATCTCTATTATCAAGCGGAGGGCATGTACTGCCTCGTATTCGACGATGTTGTTAGTATGCTCTTTGAATTCTAACCTGAGTGCTGTACGATCCTTTCTCCAGTTGGGGTGGTGATGACAATGCCTATTCCTGCCCCTTCCTTATTTTTGGAACCATCAACGAAGACTTCCCATGTCTTTGACTCGGGTTCGAGGACATCAACTGGATCCTTGCTTTCCTCGTCGGCTTCTGGTATCCCCTAATCTCTTCATCGTTGTCCAGGGGGAGGTCTGCTAAGAAATCCGCCAATACTTGGGATTTTTGGGATGTTGAATTTCATGAATGATGTTGAATTGGTCCAGGTGGGTGTTCCACTTGGCTATTCTACCTACTTTTCCCGCGCTTTTGAGGACTGCTTCCATGGTGCTTTGCATGGGACGCGGATGAAGTGAGTTAGGAAATAGGTTCTCAGCTTTTGAGTAGCCCATACTAATGCCAGGATGAGTTGTTCGATCTTCGTGTAATTCCTTTCCGCAGAATTGAGGGTCTTGCTGACATAATAGATAGGTTGTTCTATCTTCGTATTGGTTTTGACCAACACTGCGCTAACTGCGTCTTCTGTCGCTGCTATGTACAATGCCAAAACCTCATCAGGATCAGGCTTCTGCAGGATTGGAATTGAAGCCAGGTATTCCTTGATTTTTGGAAGGCTTCTTCGCATTCTGCGGTCCATTCAAACTTACTCCCTTTTTTGAGAATATTGAAAAAATGTTTGCATTTGTCCGAGGATCGGGCAATAAATCTGCCCAAGGCTGCTAAGGACCCATTGAGCTTTTGCACTTCTTTTAAATTCTTCGGAGATGGCATTTCCACTATGGCCTGAATCTTCGGGGTCTACCTCAATACCCCTTTTTGTTACCAGATATCCGAGAATTTCCCTGAGGTGACACCGAAGGTGCATTTTTCTGGATTTACTTTCATGTGATGTTTCCTCATTGCTTCGAAAATATCTCTCAGGTCCTGGTGGTGATCTTTGCGCAGCCTACTTTTGACGAGCATGTCATCAACGTAGACTTCTAGGGTACTACCAATCCATGGCTGAAGATAGCATCGACCATTCTCTGGTAAGTTGCCCCTGCGTTTCGAAGTCCAAAGGGCATTCTAGTGTAGCAATAAAGGCCATGCGGGGTGTAGAATGTGTGTTGTTGATCTTCTTCTGCCAGGGCTACTTGGTTGTAACCAGAATATCCGTCCATGAATGACAGCTCTTCGTACCCTTCCACTGCTTCAACCAGTTGATCTATGCTCGGTAGGGGATAGCTGTCTTTTGGACATGCCTTGTTGAGGTTAGTAAAGTCGATGCATATCTAACCCCTCCATTTTTCTTAGGAACGATGACCATGTTGGAGATCCATTGGGTATTTGACTTCCTTGATGAAGCCTGCTTCTAGTAGTTTCCGAAGTTCTTTTTCTACTGCCTTATGATACTCTGGTGCAACTTTTCTTATTTTCTGCCTGAAAGGTGGCGTGCCTGGTTTGATGCGCAGCTCGTGTTGGATTATTTTTGGATCAATCCCCGGCATGTCTCCTAACTTCCAGGCGAATACATCCGCGTATTCTTTAAGTAATTTGGTTAAGGAAGCTTTCTTTCTTCGTCCATTATGGTCCCTACTTTGATCATCTTCGGTTTTCTTCCGTTCCTATGTTGATTTCTTTTACGGGCTCCACTGGTGTGAACACCGGCTTCGGGTCCCCAAGGACTGGGACGTTCTTTAATTGCTATTTGGTATGTTTCTGTCCTTCGTTGGCTGCTGAAGTACTTGCCTCTGTGTTAAGGACATTATCATCTTTTGTCAAGCCCTTCCCGCGGTTTCCTTGAGGAACAGGTCTATGGCCTTTTCTTTCGCAGCTTCTTTATTTTTGATCCTTCGGGTTTTTCGCTGCTCTTCCTGTTCGTTGTTGATACGATCCTGAGTGGCCTGGCACTCTTTTGCAGAGACCCGATCTCCCTTGATTTCCATTACTCCCTCGGGTGTAGGGAACCTGAGATATTGGTAGTAAGTTGCTGCCACTCCCTTGAGTTTATGTACCCACTTTCGTCCAATAATGGCGTTATAGGGGGATGGGGCGTCTACCACGCTGAATCGTGTTTCTACTTTCATGGGCCCGGCGTTCACCTGCAACACGATGTCTCCCAATGGCTTTGTGGGCGCTCCGTTGAACCCGTAGATGGTGTAATAAGAGGTCATCAGCTGTTCATCATGGAGCTTCATCCGTTTGAAGGCGTCGTAGAATAGAACGTTCACTGAGCTTCCCCCGTCGATGAGGATCTTTTTGAGGTTACATCCGGCCACTGGTAGTGTGAGGACCAAGGGATCGTTATGGTCTTCCATATCTTCTTCGATATCTTCAGTATCGAAGATGATAGGTGCGTCCATCCACTCTTCGTGCTCGTCCACCTCTACGCCATCAATCTTATATAATTCGCAGTGGTCTTCGAATTGCTTTTAGCCTCTTTCCTATCTGCGCTGTAAGTGAGGGCCCTACGGCTTCGGAACACGAGATGGTGTTGATTGTGCGGTTTCCCTCTGGAAGTTGGACTTGCTTGGTTCGTTTGGATCTGTCCTCGGTGACTTCCTTTCGTATGTATTGCTTGAGTTCGCCAGCATCAATCAATTTTTGGATCATTATTTTGAGGTTTTTGCATTTCTCGGTCTGGTGTCCATTGAAGCAATGATACTCACAGTAATCTTTTGACTTCTCGGTCCTTGGGGGTGTTTTCCCTTAGACCACGGCCACTCCAAATTTTCCCTTCCTTTGATCTCTCGCAAGATCCGAGCGTAGCTAGCATTGAGCTTCGTAAACCTGATCTTCGAATTTTCGATCGTCTTTTGTCGTTCATCTCTTCGTTCCTTCCTATCTTCGTGCGGTCGTTCCACTGAGCTATTTCTTTTGGCCCCGCTGGTTTGTTCTGCGGAATTGGTACGGTGAGACCTCTGCGTTTGTGCCCTCGGGTTCTCACGCTGGATTTCTTCAAGACGAGCATACTTCTCAATAATTATTCGAAGATCTCCTTCTGTCTTAGGTACGCTTCCGTGGATCTCAACAAATAGTGGACTCATTCGGTCTAATCCCCACTTGTAGCAGTTGATGCTTACTACGGGATCCACACTCCCTAGCTTGGCAGATCTTATGCCATCTGTTGGTGTATTCCCTGTGTTCTCCTTGTAACCAATTGCCAGAGAAAAAAGTTTATCCATTCCGGTGTTGACAGCTTTGTTGTACATGTAGGTTCTCAAGAATTTCTCTGCGAGTTGATCGTAGGAGTTGATGGAATCAGGTGGCAGGTTGTCAAACCAAGACAAAGCCGATCCCTTCAGACTTGATGGGAAATACCTACAGAGGACGGCGTCGTTTTGACTCCATCGGGCTAAGATACGATTATAATACCGGATATGTGCCGCGGGATCACTGGATCCGTCATAGCATTCAAAAGTTGGGACAGGGCACTTAACGGAATGGGGGTATTTGCCAGGCGATGAGTTAGGGGCGTGGAGTTAGCCTCTTTCATCACCTCTTCAAGCCTTCCTCCGCCTTGTCTGGCTTTTAACTGCCTGATCTCAGCCATCATCTCATCACGCAGCTCTTCCATTGCGCGTAATGTCCCACGTTCTCGTGCTCAGTTGAGCGTTTCTTTCTTCGTCTTCACTGTCATAAATCTGAGTCTTCGCGGCATATCCGGATCGGATGCACTGCTTCCCCTAGCGGCGTTTGCTAGGATGATTCTTCGGTCTCGATTAGGCTCTGGTGCCTTAGAATTTGCTTCGTCCAGTTGTTGGCTGGTCTTCGTGCTTTGGGCAATCCTATCTTTAAGTCTTGGTTCTCTCTGGCCAGCAGAGCTACGGCATCTGCGTAGACCTGCTGGCTCTTTTTCAATTCTTCGAGCTCTACCATCAGTCGTGGGACTGGTTAGATCCCTGATTGGGAGTTCCGGCTTGTACCCCTACGGCCATGGTTCCCCCTTCGTCTACTTGTGTATTAAGGGTGGTAGAGGATCAGCTTCAATTGTTGGTATCTCCAAGTTTGGTCCCCTCGGTTGATTCCACCCGCGGTGCTAAAACCACTGGTATGGTTTGATTCTGACCGTTGTTGACGGCATTCCGAAGACGGGTGTGCGGGCTGATGTGTCATAGATTCTGCCACCCCTTCTCTTTGTTGATGGTTGGTTTTAACCAAAGTTTTGTTAGCTTCTGTAGCCTGGAGGGCCGCAACAGTTGCATTGTTCTTGTAGCTGCTGCTTTGAGAGCCGCGGCTGCAATGGAGTTAGTGTTCATAGGTGAGGTGATTTCCGCAGCATCCTGCCTCTGATTAGCTGTTTAGCTTTGTCTCCTTTCTGCTTACTTCGGGTCATGACCGGGGTAGTCCTCGGTGTCTCCTTTGATGAGGCTTTGGTTTTTCCTGCCTCTAGTGTCTTTTCCATTTTTGAGTCCTTTTCTGCATAGGGGAATAAATAAAGAGAACCAAAGATATCCACGAGGATCGGGTTAGTCATTCGTACCGCAAAATGTGTGGAATAAAGTGTTTACTTTAAGAAAGAAATGAGTTGCCCGAGGGCCTTAATAAAAGAAAACATAAAGACTTCACGGTCTGTTTTCGCAATACAAATCCTCTAATAAACAATCATGGATCTTGTTTTCAGACTACTTTTGAAAAGGAAAACTTTGAAAAGGCAGATCCGTAGCGAAACTCATGAATCTGATTATCAAGTCTTACTTAGTTTAAAAACCGCACGTGCAAATCTGATAGATAGCCGTGGATTTGTCTGCTTTGAAATGGTGTTTGTGAAATAAAGACCATGAACCCATAAAAAAAAGGTTTTGAAAGCACGCTGAACCCAGAATAGGCACAACCATAATGCGCGTTTAAGGTGAAATCACAGGATAAGATAAATCTTTTACCGGGACAAAGTCCCTGTTTCTAGCGCCAGATTGTGAACACATAAATCACGAAGCCATCCACTTGTTCACAAAAAATATTCACATACATTCTAATTCTAAAATTGTACGCCGTATATGTAAAGGGGATGATTATATCGATTCATCGACTCAAAGCCTTCGAGCTTGTCATTGTCTAGTCGAATATTATCATAAATAATGTTCGTATAAAAGAATAAACATAGAATCAAGTATAAATGTAAAGCACATGAAGTTCAACGTTGAATGTAAAGTGTTTAAACGTAAATAAGACAGATTTACGTGGTTCGGCACTAAGGCCTACATCCACGGGGATGGTGTTTTACTATATGTTGAATGATTACAGAGATAGTCGAATGACTTTAGAGTATACATAGGTCTGCGGAAGTAGGGGGATTACTTACTCTTCCTATTTATCTCTCCTATATTCTCATATAATTGCTCTGGATTGGTCGACCCCCTCTCTCTTAGTAGAGAGGGGTATTTATAGGGTTGGAACGTGGTTCCTACTTCTGAGATGCCGTTGCAACCTTATCTTCTTGTGCTTTGTGCCCATTACGCAGAGGTCTTCGGCATATGCTGCGGTCTAAGCTTGAATACGAAGAGCTATCCTCGCTTATTCCACGAGATGATTGACACGTGTATATCTCTTGGTATTCAACGCGGGCAGTTGGACGTCCGCTCGTGTCAGACAAGTGTCTCTTAGTCTGGTCACATCTGTGTCAGTCAAACTCTTTCTCAGCCGTTGATCTGGGATCTTCCTTGGGATAAGATGTACTATCACCCAAGGGGTATTATCTGGTGCTCTTCTTTGTCATCATACCTCTGTGATCCTTAGTCCCTGACCGGTGATATTTTCTGATGAGATGCTCCTCTAGGTTATGATTGCTTGTCATCATGTTTTGATGTCTCGCTTTGCATGCCTTCCACGTGTCTCTTCCTGTACACGTGGTGGATGATGAAATGTGTGCATACAGTATGTGTATAAAATAGATGGTTGGACTCACAGCATAGGAATGGAGAGTTGGGGGAACTTAACAGAGCCGGGAAAAGAATAACTGAAGAATTACAGTAAAGTGTTTCCTGCTGCAGAACTGTTGAACACGAAGAACATTGGATTCCCCAAGTCAGTCGCAGAGGGTGTCCTATTTTAGTGTAGCAGAAACTATAGTTACACAGCAGTCTTATTTCTTCTGTTTACATTGTAACAGTCATTCTGTAACGATTATAAACGTAGCAGTTGAGCTGTTTTCACTATTTTCTCATATTTCTTCTGAAAACGGGGGTCTAATAACCGCACCCACTATTTCGATTAATAATATGTATGGATTAACTCCAATATACTTTTAAGAGAATCAACTAGACAGTTAGACTCAATCTTAATGAAAGTATATCAAAGAGTTATATCTTTCTTTCTCGATTCAATACTTACTCAAGCAAATAGAAATCTGCAAGACTAATTAAATACAAGAGAAATCACTTGAACGGTACCAAAGGCCAATGTTCAAGTATCAATCAATTTCAATCAACAACCAAAGGTTGGATTTCCCAATTGATTGATTCAAACGCACAACCTGTGATATTTCAATTATATAACAAAATATCATGCGGAAAAGAAATAACACAGACACCATAAGTTTTGTTAACGAGGAAACCGCAAATGCTGAAAAACCCCGGGACCTAGTCTAGATTGAACACACATTGTATTAAGCCGCTACAGACACTAGCCTACTACAAACTAACTTCGGTCTGGACTGTAGTTGAACCCCAATCAATCTCACACTGATCTAAGGTACAGTTATGCTCCTACGTTTCTGATCCCAGCAGGATACTATGCACTTGATTCCCTTAGCTGATCTCACCCACAACTAAGAGTTGATACGACCCAAAGTCGAAGACTTTAATAAACAAATCTGTATCACACAGAAAAGTCTACGGTAATAGATAAATCTGTCTCCCTCAGAAATACCTACGAGTTTTTGTTCCATCTTTTGATAAATCACGGTGAACAGGAACCAATTTATAAACCAGACTTATATTCACGAAGAACAGCTTAGTATTATCAGTCACCTCACAATAATCTAAATCGTATGATGGCGAAACTTGATATTGTGGAATCACAAACGATGAGACGAAGATGTTTGTGACTACTTTTATATCTTTCCTTTCGGATAAATCAATCTCAAGTCAATCCTTACGATTGTACTTAGTACGATAGAAACAGCAAGATCAGATCACATGACTACGAGAAAGTAGTATCGGTCTGGCTTCACAATCCCAATGAAGTTTTCAAGTTGGTAACCTACAGGGTCTCGATAGAAACCTAAGGTTAAAGGAGAATTGACTCTATCTTATACAACTAGTATCACACAGGAGGTGTGGGGATTAGGTTTCCCAGTTTCTAGAGCTCTTAATTACATAGTCTTTCAAATCAGGGTTTGCAGTCAATGTTAGCTTAGTAACAGAGCATTCAATATTCGCCGTTAGATGAAAACCTGATTAGAATCAAGCTAATATCTTTCAACCGTTAGATCGAATAGCTTGTTACACACAAATGAAATGCACGTTTATGTAACTGTACCCAAACTTGTACATCTAGTTGGTTCAACAGTAGTTAACCAAATGGTTAGCCATATGAGCACTTTCATATCAACCATATTCTTCTTTACCACAACTAGTTCAAATGACTCAAATGAACTAGTTAGAGAGTTGTTCAATTGCTTAGATCTTTATAATAGACACAATTGAAACAAAAACGATTTGATTCACTCGAATCGATTCATGAATTTTATAGCCGCGGTTTGCAAACTTGCATTCCTTAGTTTATATAAGTTTAAGTTCACGAATAATCGTTTTTAGAAAATAACCAACTTAAGTACGCGGACTTAAGTACCCAGAATAAGTTTGTAAATAGATCACAAACTCCAGCAGATTTTCTCGGGAAGAGAACCTCCGACAGTACGCGGATTGGGTACGCGGACTGGGTTCGCGGACTCTGTTCCGGTTTTCCTGATCAACAAAGTACGCATACTTTGGTTCAAGGAATAAGACTTATACATGTATGAGTTATCACGCAATGCTTATATCCAACAATGGTTATATAATCTAAACTCTCATCTCAATCATTGAAACATTCTTAGAGGACGTTATATAGTTGTTGTTCACAAACCATTTTTCGTCAAAGCCATTTTCAAGTGATTGAAACTTAACATGACTTTCGTCACTAGTAAAGATGAACTTGGCCAAAGATAAAGCTTACCAACACATATTTCGAGAAATAGATAAGCGATATAAACTCGGCTCAAAATAGCAAATCTGTATAATCAAAATCTATATAGCAAAACGACTTTTGTCTCAAGATAGGAGATAGAATAGATAGACTTTTTAGTGATAGATAAGTTCAAGTCTCCACATACTTTTTAGTCGATGAAGCAGCAGTTCCTTGAGTAGTTCGTCATCTTTGTATCATGATCGCCATGGAGTCTTGAGCTCAACTACACTTTCTATCATAGTCCGAGACTTTTAATAGTAGACTAGAAATCAAGACTTATAGTTTTGATCACTAACATTGACAAACATGATTGAGATAGCAACACATGCGAGTTCGACCGAGCAGTGCTCTAACAATCTCCCCCTTTGTCAATTTTAGTGACAAACCTATCAATACATATAGAATACAAAAATAGATAAACAAACTTTTGTAGCTCCTCTTCCACATGCCTGATCTTCTTGGTTGTTCAACATTACTCAAAATCTTCGTGAGTTCCAAGTACTCCAATGATCCCAAAGGTTGTAAGTTTAGTATCACCGTTGTTGAAAATCCGTAGTCATAACAATGAGAAAACATGAATTCTCAATCATTGTTATATAATGTCATAGTATTATTATACAACATCAAAGTTCAATTGTATCACAACCTCGACAACAATACTATGGTGATATGTATCACTCCCCCTTAGTCAATACTCCATCTCACATGGAAACCACTCCCCCTTACATAATGATCCGAAAACCATATGTATTTATAGTGTGAACTACAAATTAATTCTCCCCCTTTTTGTCAATAAAATTGGCAAAGGTACGAAAACTAGTGGGATCCTAATGAAATTTCCATAGAGACATTGCATGACCAAAAGCAAGCACATATCAACTTTTTAGATGCCATCATATAGCCGAAGCTAAATGCATTCATCAAGGAGTTTATAAAGATACAAGATACCCCCTATAACATTCCACATCCGGACTCCCCACAAAGATTTAGCAATTAAGCATAAGTTCAAATAAGAACTCTCCCCCATAAAATGTCATTCCCGAAAGAACAACAAGAGCGACCTTACTTTCACAAGAAAAGAAGGATTTCTTTGGACATAAAAAATCACGTACGAACATGAATTTGAATCCAAAAATACTCAATTAAATTAACCACAAGAAAACCCATGATTAATTCAATCAGAATACACAACTAAATTACCACAAGAGTGTGATCAATTCAATTGGTCATGCTCGACATAAGAAAACTTACGGAGCCGCACAATATATACATAAAATATGGATCAAGGAAGATCAATACTGCGGAATAGACAAGGATTCATTCTATTTCCCATCACTATTTGCACAATGACATACAATAGACATAATCCTTCTAAACAAAAGTTCATCCTATCTTCCATCAATATTTGCATAATGACATAATAGGCTTAAAATTTTTGTAATATCAAAAGCTCATTCATTCTTTTATCAATACATGCATATCGACACATGAAAGACTTAACTTTTGCAAAGTATGGGACAATCATAGTTCACGGACGCAAACACACATATCCTATAACAAGTTTGCAATATATAAAACCATAAAGATTAATACTGCAAAAATCATCTTCCAAACAATTTTTTAGAATTTAAACAAATAAATCTAAAAACAATAAAGATGAAAACGTTGGACATAGCTATGTGTAATCACAATAATGGCTATTCCAAACTCTAGTTATTCTTCTAAATAAGACATAAAAAGAAGATTTACTGGACAAATAATCAACAAGCCAATAAACAAAAACAGACTGCTATGCCAAAACCGAAGTCAAATAGTCGGTTCAGTATCCTCATGAGTCGTGAGATCTTTGATCTTGTGATTGATATCATCCTCTGCATCTGCAGAGTGGATCTCCTCATTGAGAAGTTCTTTAACATGTGTTTTCATGAGAGCAAGGTCAGAAATAACCTCTTTCAACTCAGTTCTTACCACATCCAGATACCTCATTGTATCAATAAGTTGTTGTTTTGCATCCTCAAAGTTTTTGAGAAAGTCAAGAACCACTTCAGCCGAAATTTCTTCAACATCCTCAATATCCGAGTAGGAATCAGGAGATTGAGGAAAAGATCCTTCAACTTCAACTAAAGTTCCCTTCTTTTCATCGAATTCGAAATATACCGCATTATCAACGAAGTCTTCAGGTAAATCCCAAGAGCAAGAAGATGAAGCCATTGATAATAGGAAGCCTAGAGTGAAATAATTAAACTCAATAGGAAAGGTATATAAACAAGTTCGGAAAGATTTAGGGTTTACATGATCAGTTTGTAGGAGAACCCCGAAACCGTACATGTACCCGTAAGAAGAGGGTCCACAAAAACCAAAAAAATGCTATTTGTGAAGAAGGTATGTACAACAATTAGTTTCTTGAAAAAGTCCATGCATCTTAGTTCTAGATTGAAAACATAGGGCAAAAGTAAAACCAATAAACAAGGAAAGAACAACCAGAAAATACTCATGTAAAAGTGTTAACTGACAATCCATCTAAGAACGATAATAAATTAGCTAGATAATCAGAGACACTTTGCCAATAAGTATACCTCATCAATTCTCACTCAACCAGGATTTTCGTAAGTGAGATATCAACCTTGTGATTAATTAACACAAGTATGAGCATTTATCTCATTAAATGAAAATTGTTTACGGTTATCCTTCTTCCTTTGAGACTTTGTAGGAAAACCATTATGATGTGAAAAGTTGTCACAAAATTTATTGTTATCAAAATATGACTCATAGTATCGATTCTTACCTGAAAAATTTCGGCTAGATAAAGTTGACAGTCTGTTAACGATTTCTTTATAACCTTCATTAACTTCTTTAGGTTATTTCTTATATCATCATCTTTGCTCTTTTCTTCTGATACCTTGTTCACATCAACTGAATCATTATCTCCCTTTTTGAAAAAGGAAAATTTCTGATCTTTTCTCAGACGATTTTTGTTAAGACATCTGTTCAGTTTTTGAGCACTCGAGAAACTCATTGAACTGACTCTCCTGGTAGCAGACACAAGGTAAGTACTAAAACCAATTGGTTTAGACATGCGAATGTCAGTTACACCTTTGAGAATTAAGTCTAAGATGTGTTAAAGTTGAACAATGGAATTGTTATTCAACCTAGAGTTTCTCGTTAGCTTAGCAGGTTCTTTTGAATCAAAAAAGAGACATACTTTCTGATCATGAGGATGATTAGAAAGTTTCGTTTTAATATCATCGTTTGAAGATTTCTTCCTTCCATTTGATGTGCAACATCCTTATTAATGGAGATTCAGGCACATCCTTTTTAATAGGATGGATTCCGATTTTACTTCTAAACCTGGAGCTTTGGTTTCAATAGAAGTAGATGGTGTAGAGGACTATTTGACACGGCCTTGAATAGAGAGTTTATTCAAGCGATGTTCAATGTCCAAAATATCCTTTTCAAGACTTGCCTCAAGTAGGATACGTGAAGACTGATCTTCAACGTTTTTGGAATTGCGGTCTCTTACTACACCAAGAAGGACATTGACATGGTTTTTCAACCGATTAAATCTATCATCTTGGATTCTCACAAGATTTAGAATTAGTTGACTCTCTTCAGCTGTTTCCCTTTCACTAAAGAAGATAAACTCTTTTGAAGGATAATCAGAACAACACATGTCAGTATTTGTCTGTCTCATCAGAACACTAGGTTCGTCTATATTTGAGATTGAAGAATCTTTCTCTTTAATAGATATAGTAGAGACAGAACTTTTATTTCTGGTGATGCGTTTATCATAGATAGCACTCTTGTCCATAGATTCAGATTGCTACAAACACACACTTATCAGGTCTTTAAACGTGTTTGCCTGCTTTGATACCAATTGAAAAAACGGGGGTCTAACAACCACACCCAATATTTCGATTAACAATCTGTATGGATTAACTACAATATACTTTTAAGAGAATCAACTAGACAGTCAGGCTCAATCTTAATGAAAGTATATCAAAGAGTTATATCTCTCTTTCTCGATTCAATACTTACTCAAGAAAATAGAAATCTGCGAGTCTAATTGAATACAAGAGAAATCACTTAAACTGTACCAAAGACCAATGTTCAAGTATCAATCAATTTCAATCAACAACCAAAGGTTGGATTTCCCAATTGAATGATTCAAATGCACAACCTGTGATATTTCAATTATATAACAAAATATAATGCGGAAAAGAAATAACAAAGACACCAGAAGTTTTGTTAACGAGGAAACCACAAATGCAGAAAAACCTCGGGACCTAGTCCAGATTGAGCACACACTGTATTAAGCCGCTACAGACACTATCCTACTACAAACTAACTTCGGTATGGACTGTAGTTGAGGGTTTGCAATCAATGTTAGCTTAGTAACAAAGCATTCAATATTCACCGTTAGATGAAATCCTGATAAATTCAATCTAATATCTTTGAACTGTTAGATCGAAACTTAGCTTGTTACACACGAATGAAATGCACGTTTGGGTAACCGTACCCAAACTTGTACATCTAGTTGGTTCAACAGTAGTTAACCAAATGGTTAGCCATATGAGCACTTTCATATCAACCATATTCTTCTTTACCACAACTAGTTCAAATGACTCAAATGAACTAGTTAGAGAGTTGTTCAATTGCTTAGATCTTTATAATAGACACAATCGAAACAAAAATGATTTGATTCACTCGAATCGATTCATGAACTTTATAACCACGGTTTGCAAACTTGCATTCCTTAATTTATATAAGTTTAAGTTCACGAATAATCGTTTCTAGAAAATAACCAACTTAAGTACGCGGACTTAAATACCCGGAATAAGTTTGTAAATAGTTCACAAACTCCAGCAGATTTTCTCGGGAAGAGAACCTCCGACAGTACGCGGACTGGGTTCGCGGACTCTGTTCCGTTTTTCCTGATCAACAAAGTACGCATACTTTGGTTCAAGGAATAAAGACTTATACATGTATGAGTTATCACACAATGATTATATCCAACAATGATTATATAATCTAAACTCTCATTTCAATCATTGAAACATTCTTAGAGGACGTTATATAGTTGTTGTTCACAAATCACTTTTCGTTAAAGACATTTTCAAGTGATTGAAACTTAACATGACTTTCGTCACTAGTAAAGATGAACTTGGCCAAAGCGAAAGCTTACCAACATATATTTCGAGAAATAGATAAGCGATATAAACTCGGCTCAAAATAACAAATTTGTATAATCAAAGTCTATATAGCAAAACAACTTTTGTCTCAAGATAGAAGATAGAGTAAATAGACTTTTGAGTGATAGATAATTTCAAGTCTCCACATACCTTTACTCGATGAAGTTCCACCAGTTCCTTGAGTAGTTCTTCGTCTTTGTATGATGATCTCCATGGAGTCTTGAGCTCAACTACACTTTCTATCCTAGTCCGAGACTTAGCTAATAGTAGAATAGAAATCAAGACTTATAATTTTGATCACTAACATTGACGAGCATGCTTGAGATAGCGACGCATGCGAGTTCGACCGAGCAGTGCTCTAACATCTTCAATAAAAACACCTTTTGAGCTATGAATTATTATTTTAGGTGTGTTTTTTGCATGAGGAGCTAAACCCCATCAATGGGACGACGGAGGAAGCCTTATTTAACAATGGTTTGGTAACTATATTTGATTCCTTATGACTTTTTGCACTTATTGTAATTAATTTATGATTTTCACTAATTAGTTGTGATTTCGTTTGATGGTGTATGCTTAGACGTAAAAGCTTTTGATACACCATGCTAGTGATTTACATCTAACGTTTTAGAAATCTACTTTTGGCAAAGATAAGAGTCTACAAAAGAGCTAGAATTGTTTTGAGTCATTATTTGAATCAATTGATTGTGATTAATGGTGGAATCTTGAGTCTCGGTACCTCTCGATATCGTGAAAATATTTTGTGTATATGTTTTTCTTTTATTTTAGTTTATTAATTCTTAAAATCAATCTCAACAAGTCCGAGTGAGTGACAACTTTCTTACCACTATATAAAATACGATCACTATATGGACAGGAGTGCAATCTCGATAAACGTACCACCAGTCTTTGATGGCACAAATTACTTATGGTGAAAAATTTAGAAGCGTTCATACAAGAACGTGACTTTGAGACATGAAAATTTGTGGTTGTAGGATACAATCCTCCGACAGTTCATATGGACGGAAACACTGTTGAGAAAGGTTTAGCAGAATATAGTGAAGCCGAGATAAGTGCTGCAAAGCATAATTCTGACAGATTAAGTGCTATTATTCATGCCATAATCCAAGATCTTCAGCATCATGTGACTTTGTGCACTAAGTCTAAAGATGCTTGGGATATCTTAGAAACCGTATTCGAATGAGATGCCTCAGAGAAAGAAGCTAGGCTTCAAAACCTAAATTATGACTGGGAAAATCTTCGTATGTCTGATGAAGATTCGTTTAATGAGTATAATCAAAAAGTGTCAGAAATTGTTAATGTATCTTATGCGTCAGGGAAGACTATTCCCCAAAAGGATATTGTGATGAAAATTCTCCGATCTTTGCCAGCACGATACGAGTATAAGAAACATGCGATCATTGAAGGAATTAACCTTGCAAGTATTTCCAGAAATACCTTAGTTGGAAAGTTAAGGATCTTTGATCATGAACTGCAATCCAAAACCGGAAAGGATATTGCGTTCAAGGCACTGAAAAACACTGAAACTCTCAAAAATGAAGTGTTGACAACTCTGTGAACAATCTTGTTGATCCTGAATTTTCATATGAAGATCTTGATAACTCGGTTTCATTAATCACAAGACAGTTTAGAGAATTTCTTAGGAAGAGGAATAAATGGTTCACTAGAGAAAAACCTCCTATGTCAGCCTATGAAGCACGAACACTGATACGACTATACGAATACGGGGATACTGATATGAGGATTCGTCTATTTTTAAAAAATAAGGATACGGGATACGTAGTGGCACGTTTATTTATTAAAAATATTTAATTTAATAATTATTTATTTTAGCAAATAGAACCACATAGTATAAAAAAATCATAAATACTTTCCGGAATGTTAAAAAAAATAGATAAAACCTATCTAACGTACCTCTCACCCATCACTCATCGATATTGTTTTTATCAAAGAGCACAGCTTCTGGCTCGTCAAGTGAAAGATTTGCAACTTCAAATTCTCCCACACCATGTAGTGGATCAAATCCTTGTACTTTCTCCTTTCGTATAATTTTACTTTTTCATGAAAGGAGATGAAGATTACTATGAACAAATTTTGAAGGTGTCCCAAGTATCTCTAAGTATCTGACACTGATAAGGCATCCGATATGGATACATCACCAATTTTGAAGTATTCGTGCTTCATAGATGTCAGCAAAGCCACATAATCGTGTTCCTGTGATAAACAGAGACTCTAACGATTCTGACGATGAGGATATGCCACAATGCTTCAAGTGTAAAGGGTTTAGTCACTTTTCCAATGAGTTCCCAAATCAAAAATAAAATAAAAATACACAGGCAACAAGAGTCTTGCTGCAACGCTTGATGAAATATCTGATCATTATGATTCCGAAGAGGATGATGGATCAAGTGTAGCACTCTTGGGGGAAATTATAAATTTTGATGAATGTAGCAATACTCATAGAAATTTTGATAATTTGGTTGATGATTCTTTATCAAAACCATTGGATATGTAATGGGTTTTTCGTATACTAATGAAAACTCATGTTAATGCTTCAGATACCCTTTGTTTAGCTGCTAATGCCGTTCCTGAATCGATCTACAAACCAACACGTCCTTTTGTACCATTGAGGGTCACAAACCCACACAATGTTTCAATTACAAACACAAACTAAGGTATGTCAATAAACTGCAACAGAGGGCTAGTCGTTTGACAAATGTGCTTAAACTTGTTCAAAAGTACGATACTGAGGCACATAAAGTTAACTCTTCTTCTCCTAAAATATTGAATGTTACAAAGGAAAAGGTAAAATCTCAAATGAAGAGAAGAGCCAGGCCTAAACGTTCCATAAAGAAGGTGATGCAATTTTAACAGTGGTAAGTAGAAGGTTCGATTCTCGGACTCTTTTTAAAGATTTGGTTTATGATTATTAAAAGAAAATATTAACACAAACTAATTAAATTTTATTTTTAGTTTACCAAGAAGAGATGAATCTAGGGTTTTGGATTCCACTACTTATAACATTTGTAAACTCAATAATAATTTCTTTGACAAAATACTCCAACTTTACCCAAAACAATTTTGAACCGAATCTCATGCTTTGGAAGATATAACGTTACAAGCTCTTTTTATGACTCTCGTCACTATTTTAAGGCCTAATTTTCCTTCGCTTATAAAAGATTGGTAGCTTAAAACTACCCAAAACAACTGTTTATGACGCATACAAAGAAGATAAAAAATTTACACAAATTAAAAGCACAATATTGGATTAAATAAATCAGAGAAAATAATTACTAAAACTTACGCATCGAAAATAGCTTCTTCCAAAACCCTATAGAATATGTTTAGCTACTCATAAATCGAGAATTGGAGAAATGTTGATTATTCATTGTATTCAAAAAGTAGTTACAATAGATTACAATAATTTCCAGTCGCTAAATAGGTTTAGCCGCTAAGTTGTTCCAATAGTTCAGTTGCGAAAGACCTACTGCAACCGAAATAGTATACGATAGAGTGCTCCCGTGGTTGATGAACGACAGTTTCTGTTATTGTATATGCAAATGTTTCTTGCAGATGTTTATTCTTCGTGTTCTTGGTTGAGCAGCAACATAAAGAATTTTTTTGTAACCTTTATTTTCTCGGTTATAAGCCTATATTTCTTCTCCAAACTCTCTATCCCCCGTTCTACACCTCCCAACAGGCTTTTAAATAATTTTCGTTGCCGTGGAGATTTGTATTGTGATAGATTGTTGAGTCATTAGTTGGTGACGTTCAAATTTGATTTACTTTCTGCTGGTGGAGGTCATACGAAACATTTAAATGAACTGCATTTCGTTTGATTCCTTGCAATAAGGATACATATGCATTATTTGGTGGAATCAATTTCCTACAATATGGATGTGATTTCATATTAGTTGTCTCATGCATAAAAGCTTGGTCCGAGGTGAAAAATTGTTGGTAGGTCGGTGAAAGAGTTTGTCGTTTGGAATAAACTCAAATTTAGTCTATCAAAGAGCTTGGCACAAACTCCTGATATGTTTACTTTTTCCTAAAGTCCAGTAACTCAACAAGCAATTTAAGGAAAAAAACTTGTTCCTTAAGTTTGGGTACTTAGGAGAAGTTAGAAAACCCTATTATTATAGGATAAGTAATGTGACTCCTATATAAGGATGTGTAGGCAATTAGTTATAAGCAATAAAGTTCTTAATGAAGATCTCAATAGAGATGCAGGAAATACATCCCACCTCTCGAGATGGATGTGATAGACCAATGTTCAGCGACGTTGAAAGGTATGTCACTAGCTAAGGAGTATTTGAATGGAAATATTGTGAGACATCGTTTGAGGAGAAGATGGTCTTGGTGGTTCCGGAGTAAATTATTTTTCTTGAGCAGAAGGCGTCCGCGAATAAATTATATCAGCATGCGCACAAAATATCATCTCGTTCTGAAAGAGAATATGGTAAACATTATCTTGTTTGGTGAAGACACTACTTTAGAGTTATAGGTCATTTGTGAGTGTTTATTTATGTTCGGTCATATTGTGGTGAGTCGATGGATTGATTGGTCAATCATATATGCGACTCTTCTTTGCTGGTTCTATAATAATAATAGGTTGTAATCGTGTTGGAGAACGTAGGATTTAAATGGGCTCTAGCCGTGTTGAAGAATGTAGGATTTCTCTTGAAAAATGTCTTGCGCAACATCTGGATTTGCAGCGCAAAAACACTGAGCGATAAAATAAAGAATTTTTTCCTAATCCTCAAAGGTGTCTCTTATCCAACGTTTTATATATATACACCTATTTTACCCTTTTATTCCCTTTTTTATTTTTCCTAGCCGTATTTGTTGTCTAGTTTAAACTTCTTCGAAAACGTTATAAGATCGATCGAATTTCAGTGTCCTTGTCATTCAAATTACCAAGAAAAAAACAAAGAAGTTTCATAAAGTAATGTTCTTCACATCTCTCTATACTTATATCCTTCTCTATTTTCATTTCTGTGAGTGTTATTGTATATGGGTATTATTGTGTAAAGAGATGGTTTTGTTGTAATAATAATTTTCTGTGCTAGTTTGAATTTATTGAAATATATTCATTTCGTTTTGAATTATATAAATGTCCCTTGTTTTGAAGGGCTTCACAAATATCCTTATCACACAATGAGTATACCCTTCTCTGTCTATAAGTCCATAAGGGGTCCATTAACATTTTTTTGTTTCCATATTTATCCTTCCCACACAATAAATATTTTTTATTCTTTTCTTTTCAGATCTATTTTTTTTTCTCTCCATCTACCACCTCCTCCGCCATCACCAAAGCAGCAACCTCTTCTCTATCGTTGCTGCCAGTACCACCACCATCTCTTATGCCACCACTGCAACCAACACTACTAGCACCACCATCTCCATCGTCACAACCATCACCATCGTTTCTCCACCTCCCAATCAATCGATTAGATCGATTTTCACCCAAGTGAGTTTCTGTCGCCGTGAATAAATTGATCACCCAAGTCAATTTGTACTTTGACAATCCAGAAAGAGGCATTTTCGTCGCCGAAAGGATAAATAGAAAGAGATCTCCGTCAGAATTCACTTTCAGATTCACAAATCGAGGTTGATAATTATCATTAAATTCTTCTTCTTGTTCTCATTTCTTCACTGATTTCCAATACCATATTCAGATTCAGGAGATCGGTTAAATTTGATTTTAGTTTTTTATGGATTTAAAAAAACTATGGAGATTGGGAGATCTAATTCCAATATCACTGAATCGAGATTTGATTCAACAATATTTATGTGTTTAGTTCGATTTGTTTTTCGTCTTTTGATTATGGATTCAAATCTAAAACAGAAATCAATCTTGTTTGTTTAGTTTATTAGGTTATAACTTTAATTTCTTGTATGTTCTAGATCTTAACCACATTTTTGTTGATTTTTATTATTGTATAAAGTTAGATTTTTAGGTTGTTGGTGAATCATTTGATGTTTTTTCCTTGATGTTTTGTTTCATGGTCGAAAAATCTCTGGACTTCAGTTTTTTGGGTATCAACTATTGTTGTTGATCCTATAAATGGGATCAACTCTTGTTGTTGACATCATTTTTTATGGGATCAACCACTGATTCTTATTGTTGACCGCATTTCCTTGGATTAGTATAGTCATACTTGTAGTTTAAATCTTTTAAAAAAAATTAGCATAATTTCTTGTTGGTTGTGTTTATGTATTGTTGCTGACTAATGGTAGTGGCGGTGTTGTTGGTTTTTATAGTTGTAAAGTTCTTCAAATGTTGAATTTGTAGTGCAATGGCACCATGACTAACTCAGTGTTAGATGATGCGTGTTCGACTCACTCCAAATTCACTCATTTGTATTCGCATGAATATTGTCTATGAGTGGTTTCAAGAGTCGCTCATGTTCGTTGTTGTTAGATATGGGTACTACTCGTACAAATAAGGTCAGAACATAATTATCTTGTGGCGGAAATAAAGTTAGAGATTCTCCAGATCATCAATACATAACCTGATGATCAAGATGAAGGATTTATTGAAGACCGAATTTCATGAGTTGCTATGATTAGGAATAGTAAAAGTAGTAATACGGTGAGGAACTGATTTATCATGAAATACTACGAAACAGACGATTAAATAAATTTCATCCTTCTATAATTAGGGGGTTAGGAAGACTATTGCAACTAAATATGGTGAACAGGAAAGTTTTCTCTGTTATATATATATGAGAGAAAATCAAGTGAGGGTTTCCAATGGGAGAATTGAACTTCAAACTCAAAACATTTTTACATCATTGTTCTTGGACCATTTTGAGGTTCTAACCTTTGTAGCTTATATATCACCCAATCCCTAACCCACTCTTCAATATTAAAAACTTTTTGTAATGCAGATTTTGAATAATCAAAACGACATCGTCCCTACCGTCCGGCTTCTTCTCCTTGTTACTATCTAATTAGCAATAATCCGAATGAATATAAGCTTCAATTGGAAATCTACCATAGCAAATATGTACAACCCAACACTGATAACTTTAATTGGCAATCAACGATAACAATCTAAGTTGGCAGTCCAAGTCTCAATCAAAGATTCAGAGATATCATGGAGGATAGAACACCAGCTAACAATGGAGCAGATCCACTTCAAAAAAAAAGAAAAAAAAAACAATAGAGCAGAAGATAGATAAAAGTACAGCAAAAGAGAGATGGCGTGTTGTTCCGATAATTATTTCTCCAATTCCCAATGTGTACTACTTATTATTAAAATAAAAATTATAAAATAAGCAGATAACTACTTTTAGCTATAAACCAATAGTGATGGGAGGAATGTCAGGAATGTGCACCTCTGGTTTGGAGGAGGTGCACAAAGTCGGACTCATATAACATTAGGCTTCCTAATTACTATTAATCTCTGCAACGACAGCGTGGACATAAATTTTCATCTATTCCAAACGGCAATGCAGTGAACTGGAAGGAATCGTAGTTGCTTGTTTCTTGCTTAGTTTATGACTGACAGAAATCACATACATATTCTTGAAGCAAGCAGTTGAAGCAGCATATGAAGGGGTCGATACAAATGATGGATATAATTTTAATGCCGATATTGTGCGTAATGGTTAAGTAGACGTGAGTTTTCACAACATGGTGAGGAAAAACAAGAACCAACCACTCATGCTGAAGTTACTGCTATTTGAACGGTATTTAGTCCTTCATCACAAATGATATATAATTCTAAACAAAGGCGTGCGAGAAGCTGGCACGGTAAAGCTCCCAGGATGTAAGATGTATGCCTCATGTGAGCCTTGTCCAGTGTGCTTTGATACCGACATTAACGTTTGTGCAGTTCCACACTCAATTTCGTCTTTCTTTTAAGGGTAAAATGCAAATGTACCCCTGTTTTTTTGTTGGTTTTCAAATGTACTCCTATTTTATTGAACTTTACAAATGAACCCCTACTTTATTGTACTCTTGTTTTGACTTGGTCCCACAGTTTTTTTGAAAAAAATGGTTTCCATCCTGTTAAGTGCAAGGTGGCAGTTATCTCACCTATTAAAAAGTCATATTTATCCACATCTATTTTGTGCTTGGTGAATTTTCCACCAACTAAAAACTCGGAACCCTTCATTTAGGAATGATGAACTCTGAAACATTAACCCTGAACTTGAAAATGATGAACCCTGAACCCTGAATTTAGGAATGATGAACCCTGAAATAAAATCCACGAACCCTGAACTAAAATCCATGAACCCTGAATTTGTGAATGATGAACCCTGAAGTAAAAACCACGAATCTTAAACCGCGAACCCTGAACTTGGGAATGACGAACCCTGAACTTGGAAATGATGAACCCTTTTGGGAAATGACGTAACGAACCTGTAAATGGTGAAACAATCTTGAACCGAACTCGCGAACCTGAAAAATAATATAGAAGGTTAACATGGCAACGAGTAAAGGGTAAATAAGTAAATTATAGTGGGACTTAACCAAGATGGATAGAAAAGTTGACGACGGGAGTGGATTTGCAAATGTCAAAAAAACAGGGATACATTTGTCTATCGGGTATTTCAACAGGAGTACATCTGTATTTATCTCTTCTTTTAATTTCTTTTCCCTTAGAGGGTGATTGTGGAATATAGGTGTTACCTAGTTGTCGAATCTAAAATTTGTTCAGTGTAAAAAGATCATAAATTGTAGCAAACACTGAATAGTCTGCCTTCCTTTTTCGAACTACTGTATTGGATTGAAGTTGGTCAAGAAAAGATTAAACTTACACTAATCATTCTTCCTTGATTGTTTTCTTAGCACCTTAATTAGACATCCTTCAAAAGAGACATTATCAAGGCACTTCATTTTTGGTCCAAATAGACTTTATGGGAAGTGGCAGCCACCCTAAAGTAATACTCCCCGTTTCAAAAAAAAATAGGTTATTTTGGTTTTGCACAAAAAATAAAAAAACCAATCATTTAAGCCAATTTTTCGTGTTTTTCACAAATTTATGCTTAAAGTAAAAGTGGTCCTCTTAATATTTTAAAGAGAAAAACTGGAGAGAGGAATGGTCCATAAATTTGTTAAGAGATAGAGACGTAGTCCCTAATATGAGCAAAGTAGTAAAGTTACAATATTTAACTTTCCATTGAAGGAAACAAACATATCTTTTTGACGTACAGTAAAACCTCTCCGGAAGAATACTCCATATAGGAATAAACTCCATATAAGAATGAAAATTTCCGGTCCCGATTTGGGCTAGTTATATTTAAGAATAAACTCCGTATTGGAATAAGTCATAAATTTTTCAGGTCCCGTCTTAAGGAGCCTACCTCCGTATAAGAATAATTGACATTATAATATAAATAATATAGGTCTTGTAATACATTAACGTCTAAGATGAAGAGATTCTTACAACAATTTTACATGATCATTTTGCTTCAAAGTGGATTCTTTATTTTTTTATGCACAACTTAATACAAATCTCTGTCACTCATATGATTTCATTTATTAATTTTCGGTGTCAAAGTTGAGTTTTATGTGGATTGATTTCATATATGCATACATGTAAAATAAAATCCTCATTTAAGTAGTATTTATATTTACATAAATACATTTTTGTATTTCATATGCATATCTATATCTATATTATAAAAAGAAGTGGTGTCTGTCTATTCGGATATATCCGACCATCAATTTCGTCATCCGGTGGCTCGGATTGAGAGTTGGGCGAGGGATATTTTAGTGCGTCGGATGCCCTGGTTTCCTGATTTGTCACAGTAGCTTTAGTAATGTGGTTCCTAATGCCGACACCAATTGTGTAGGGAACATTCTTTATATAACTTTGTCTGCTCATCAGTTCTTCCATTTAAATCGAAAGGATATCACTGCGTTAGATTTTTTTTTGATTGATTATAGCCTCTTTCTGTTTTTTTTTGTAATGATAGTCCAGTAGTTACTCCGGAACGGTTCATCAGAGATAAACGCAGGTCATCAGTCAAACCTCATGACCGTGCCCCTCCTAAAAATAGGGATATCGTCGATACTGATGATGAGGATATGCCACAGTGCTTCAAGTGTAAAGGTTTTGGTCATTTTTCTAATGAGTGTCCAAATCGTAGAAAATACACTAGGAACAAAGGTCTGCTGCAACTCTTGATGAAATGTCTGATAACTATGATTCAAATGAAGATGAAAATTCAAGTGTTGCACTCCTTGGTGAAAATATTGATTTTGATAATTGTAGCAATACGTACATCAATCTTGATATTCTTCATGGATAAACTTCTTCAACCACTTTGGAGGATAAAATGAATTTTTCTCTGTCTACTGAAAATTCTATGTCACATGTTTCAGGTGCCTCAATTTGTTTAGCAGCATGCTCATCTATGGTGTCTGAACCGTCTTCCATATTGACATGTTCTTATTGTACTTTTAAGGTTCATGAAATCTCTAATTGATTCAAGTACAAACATAAAATAAGATATGTCAACAAACTCCAAAGGAGAGCAAATCGATTAGCAAACAATCTCAAATTTGTTCAAAAGTTGAATTCATCTGAGGTATGTAAATCCAACTCATATCTAAAGAAGTTAATTTCTAAATAAAAAGATAGACCTCTACAGAAAAGAACAAGGTCTAAACAATCTATAAAAAATGGTATTAAGAATTCCGTATAAGAATTGTATGGTGGACAAATTATTGTTCACCCCAGCATAACTTAATTTTTTTTGAAGGTGCATCTTGTCTCATGTGCCCGAATTTAAAAAGAGACAAGATTTATGTACAATCGGGGTTTAGGAAAAAATTTATTTTATTTTTCTTTTTGTTTTCTGGAATTCTGTTGATCTTTTCATAATTGATATTGAAAAGGTTTACCTTGTTTTGATTATTAAAAGAGGTTTAAAATCGAAAATTCTACCTTTTTTAGGGTTATGAGTTGGTCGTACGTGAATCCAACTTACTCTGTATATAGGTTTCGTAACCTACATTCTTTTTTCCTTCTCTAGAACTCTTTTTATCAAGAGATTGCTTATGGAGTTAGTTTTGTGTGTTTCTTCACATTTCGATATCTTGATAGAGACTCCAAGCATCATATCTTCTGATGAAAAAGATGTTAATACGATTGTTAAGCCATCAATCATGAAGGAAAAAGATAAATCTCATTCCACTACAACTTTGAAGAGAAAAAGGAAGAATATGAAGAAACCAAGGGCTAACCCCTCAAATCTTCAGAAGTTTTCTGGTGTTCTTGAAGAGTTAAAAGAAACAAGGAAGGAGATTCAGCAAATAAAGGCTATTGTTCTTAGAACTCTTGAAATTCAGAAGGCCCTGGTTCGGCATCAGTCTAGAAGGTTGGTTGGAATTGACTCCTTTCTTCATGAATCTTATGTTCCAATGTCTGTTGACGACAAGGAGTTCGGGGACGATAAAGAATTTTTCAAGAATCTTAATGTCTAGGAAACTTCTTATGAGAATTTATTCTTGTGTTTTAAGAAGGATAACTAGGGTTTGGAATAGCAAATATTGTGATTACACATAGCTATTGCCAACGATTTTCAACTTGCAATGTTTTAGATTTATTTATTTAAATTCTAAGTTATTTGGAAGATGATTTTGCAGTATTAATCTTTATGGGATATGTGTGTTTACGTACGTGAACTATGATTATCTCATATATGTCAAAAGTTAAGTATATTACGTCTCTATGCAAATGTTGATAAAAGATAAAATGAACTTTTGAATATTCCGCAGTATTGATCTTTCCCTGATCCACTTCTATGTGAATTTACTGTATGGATCCATAAGTTTTCTTATGTTGAGCGTTTCCGATTAAATTAATCATTAAGGTTCTCTTGTGGTTAATTTACTCGAGTTTTCTGGATACAAATTCATGTTTCATGTTATTAGTTAATGTCCAAAGAAATCCTTCTTTTCTTGTAAAAGTAAGGTCGCTCTTGTTGCTTTCTGGAATGACATTTTATGGGGGAGAGTTCTTAATTGAACTTGTGCATAATTGCCAAATTTTTGTGGGGAGTGCGGCTGTGGAATCTTGTAGGAGTTTTCTTGTATATTTATAAACTCCTCGATGAATACACTAAGTTTCGACTAGGTGAAATCATCGAAACCAAGTTGATATGTTCTCTTTTAGTCATGAATAATCTCTTTGTGTTAGAGCATTTCTCGGTCTAACTCGCATGCGTTGCTATCTCGAGCATGTTTGTCAAGTTTAATTGTCAAAACTATATGTCTTGATTTCTAGACTACTTATAGTTAAGTCTTGGTTTAGGACATTTTAGTGTAGTTGAGCTCCAGACTCCATGGCGATCATCTTACGAAGACGAAGAACTACTCAAGGAACCAGTGGAACTTCATCCGAATAAAAGGTATGTGGAGACTTGAACTTATCTATCACTCAAAAGTCTATCTACTCTATCTCCTACTCTTGAGACAAAGTCGTATAAGTATGATAGTTTTCATAAATACACATTTGCTATTTCGAGCCAAGTTTACTTGCCTATATTTTTCTCGAAATATGTATTGGTAAGCTTTCGCTTTAACCACTTTTTATCTTAACCCGTGACGAAAGTCATGATGACGTTTCAATCTTGAAAATAGCTTTGATGACGATAGTCGTGAATAACGATTGTTATAACATTATAGAAGAATGTTTCAATGATTGAAATGTAGAGTTGATATTACGTAACCAACTATGGATATAAGCATATATAGTTTGTTCGCACATTAGTGTATAAATCCATGTGCCGGAAACCAAGTGTGTGCATATGTGTGCATACGGTATTGGTGAAGGAGACAGGTTGGGTATGTGTACCAGTGGAAGTTTTCGAACGGAAAATTTCAGCTGAGTTTGTAAGTTTGCAAACTTGTTAAACCAGTCACCTTGGGTACGCATACCCGTACGCGTACCCACGGAAGTTTTCGACCGAAAATTTCTGCTGAGTATCTTAACTCAAATACGGTAGCTATGGTACACGTACCCGTACGCGTACCCAAGCTGGTTATATTTCTCAAATCGGAAGTTCATGAACTTAAACAATAAATCAATAAGGAATGCAATCTTTGCAAACCATGGCTATATTGTTCATGAATTGGTTCAAGTGAATCAAACCGATTTTGTTTCAATTGTGTCTATTCATAAAGACCTAAGCAATTGAACAACTCTTCAACTAGTTCTTATGAGTCATTCGAACTAGTTATGTGAAGAAGATGAATATAGTTAATGTGGAAGTACTCATATGGATAACCATTGGTTAACTATTTGTGAACTAACTATGTGTACATGTTTAGGTACGGTTACTCAAACCTAGATGAAATACATTTCATTTGTGTGTGACAAGCTAAGTTTCGATCTAACGGTTGAAAGATATTAGCTTGGTTAAATCAAGTTTTTCATCTAACGATGAATGATGAATGCTTTGTTACCAAGGTAACTTGGATTACAAACCCTGATTTGAAAACTATATAAAGGAGACATCTAGCAATTGGAAAAACTAATCCCCACACCTCTTGTGTGATACTAGTTTGTTTTGATAGAGTCGATTCTCCTTTAACCTTAGGTTTCTTCTCGCGACCCTGTAGGTTAACGCCTAAAAGACTTCATTGGGATTGTGAAGCCAGACAAAACTAATTCTCTTGTAGTTGAGCGATACGATCTTTCCATTTTCTATCATATGAGTCCAATTACATAATTGACTTGAGATTATATGTCTGATAGGGCAAGATAAAAAGAAATCACAAACATCTTCGTCTCATCGTTTGTGATTCCGCAATATCTATTTTTGGTACCATACGATTTAGATTATTGTGAGGTGATTGATAATTCTAGGCTGTTTTTCGGGAATATAAGTCCGGGTTACCAATTGGTTTCTGTTCACCTTGATTTTATCAAAAGACGGAACAAAACTCTTAGGTTTATCTGTGGGAGACAGATTTATCTATCATCGTAGATTTTTCTGTGTGATACAAATTTGTTTATTAAAGTCTTCGACTTTGGGTCATAGCAACTCTTGGTTGCGGGTGAGATCATCTAAGGGAATCAAGTGTGTAGCATCCTGCTGGGATCAGAGACGTAAGGAGCGCAACTGTACCTTGAATCAGTGTGACGATAGTGATTAGGGTTCAACTACAGTCCAGATCGAAGTTAGTTTGTAGTAGGCTAGTGTCTGTAGCGGCTTAATACAGTATGGTGTTCAATCTGGACTAGGTACCTGGGTTTTTATGCATTTGCGGTTTCCTCGTTAACAAATTTTTTGGTGTCTGTGTTATTTCTATTCCGCATTATATTTTGTTATATAATTGAAATATCAAATGTTGTGCGTTAAGATCAATCAATTAGAATATCCAACCTTTGGTTGTTTATTTAAATTAATTGACACTTGGATATTGGTCTTTGGTACCATCCAAGTTTATCTCTCTAGTATTTGCTAAAGACTCGCAGATTTCCATTTGCTTGAGTAAAGATAAAATCGAGAGATTGAGATATTAACTCTTTGATATACTTTTATCTAGATTGAGTCCGACTGTCTAGTTGATTCTATAGAAAGTATATTAGAGTTAGTCCATACAGATTGCTAATCGAAATATTGGGTGAGGTTGTTAGACCTCCGCTTTTTCAATTGGTATCAGAGCAGGAAAACACGTTTAAGACCTCAAAAGTCTGTGTTTATAAGCGATCTGACTTGATGGACAGTAAAGTCTCTATAAACGCTTCACCAGGAATAAATCACAATCTTAGAGAATGTTCAAAAAATCTTGTTATTCTCCAAAAGAAGTTGGATGAACAAATCCAGGTCAACCTTGATCTTATTGCAGAAATTGCAAAACATATGGATTTGAAATCTGTTAAAACTCCTTCAGTTGTGATGAATAATCCCTTTGATTCCTCTCTAGTGAATCAAAGTAAGTCAAGCGTTAAACAAAGTGGATGCTTTGAGAAACTTGATAGAAGGAAGAACATCTCAAATAAGATTACTGATGTTGGTCCCTGTATGTTTTGTAAGTCTCACAATCACACTCAACATACGTGTACACGCTTTCAGAAAAATATAAATTTCACGAGTAATCTTCTCAAGAAAACTGAACAATTTTTTACTTATCTAAAAGGTGTATAATACTAACAAGAAATTCTAAACAGGAAAGTAGTGTTAGTATGGGAGCTTTTGCCTTAAAATCAACATCACCCTTTCAATGATTTCTTGACAGTGGTTGTAGCCGACATATGACTGGAGATCTTTCATGGTTTGTTTCTACAAGCGACTTTGAATGAGGACTTTCAGAGATGGGAGATGTTGCTACATTAGAAAGAAGGGCACGATCAAGCTTCCCGGTGTTCCAGAAATCCATGATGTAGTATACGTGAAAGGTATGACTGCAGATCTTCTTTCTATTAGTCAAATTTGTGACAAAGGCCATAAAGTTGTTTTCAATGCAAATGGATGTGAAATTGTAAACAAAACTGGAAAAGTGATTTTTCAGGGAACTCGTGGCAAAAATAAATGTTATCTTCTTGATACTCAGTTTAGTAACTGTTGCAATTTGACTAAGGTGGAATATACACATCATTGGCATGAGCGTTTTGGTCACATCAATTATCGTCTCTTAACTAAGATCATTAACAAGGAACTTGTTAGAGGCGTTCCCAAAATCAATGCAAATATTGACGGTGTATGTGGTGCCTGTCAACAGGTAAGCAAACGAAAGTGCACCATAAGTCATCTCGAAATATTCTCACTAAGGCTCCACTTGATTTAATTCATATGGATCTCTTCGGACCAATTCAACAACCCACTGTTGGAGGAAAGAAGTACGCCTTAGTTATGGTAGATGACTACACAAGATTCACTTGGGTAGCATTTCTAGCTCATAAGAATGAAACCCTTGGTGAATTTAAGATTATTGTTAATAGGATCCAGAATGAACAAGGTCGTAAACTAAAGACAATTAGAAGCAACTGTGGCACTGAATTCAAAGACACCAAAGTATTTGAATTCTGTGATAAACTGGGCATTATTCAACAATACTCACCACCCATCACTCCTCAATCTAATGGAGTTGCTGAAAGAAAGACTATGAATATTCAGGAAATGGCCAGGGTAATGCTCCACAACAAAAACTTACCTCTAAGGTTTTGGGGAGAAGTTGTCTTTACAACATGTTACTTGATCAACCATGTCTACCTACGGTCTAAAACCCTAAACACTCCATATGAGTTGTGGTATGGTAGAAAACCCAACTTACACTATCTTAGAGTGTTCGGAAGTAAGTGCTACATCCTGAAAGATCGAGAACAAAGAGGGAAATTTGATACTAAAAGTTATGAAGGTATCTGTATGAGATATGCGACTGATAGTCGTGGTTTTCGAGTATTTAATCTCAGAACCCAAGTAATGATGGAATCCAGTAACGTTATCATTGATGATATTAGTGATTTTCACCATGATTTTTCTCCTGTTGAGCTGCCTCCAACCGAGACAACTGAGAAAGTCAAAGAAATTCCGGATTCAGTTGAAGTTATACCTACTGTTGCTGATCTTGATATTTCTAGTGACGAGGAGAAAAACACTGATCAGACTGTGCCTGTTGAACAAGAACGTGTACGACTGCGACATCTCTGGGTTCAAATAAATCATGATCCAAACAATATCATTGGAGGAAAAGATTCTACTGCAAAGACTAGAGGACAACTTCAAAATTTGTGCAATTTTGGTTGTTATTTGTCACATGTAGAACCAAGAAATATTGATGAAGCTCTCAACGATCCCATATGGGTGAATGCAATGCATGAAGAGTTAAATCAATTTCAAAGACAAGATGTATGGAAGCTTGTACCTTGTCCTCCAAATGTCAACATTGTTGGCACCAAATGGATATTTAAGAATAAGTCTGATGAGTTTGGCACTATTGTCATAAACAAAGCAAGACTTGTCGCTCAAGGATATTCACAAATCGAAGGAATCGACTTTGACGAAACCTTTGCTCCTAGTACGCCTTGAGTCCATCAGATTATTATTAGCTCATACTTGTTTTCTTAAGGTAAAGCTATTTCAAATAGACATCAAATCCGCTTTTCTAAACGGAACCTTAAAGGAAGAAGTCTATGTAGCTCAACCTAAGGTATTTGAAAACCCTGACTTCCCAGATCACGTCCTTTAACTTAATAAGGCGTTATATGGGTTAAAACAAGCACCTCGTGCATGGTTCGAAAAACTGACCTCATCTCTTCTTGGGAAAGGTTTTTTGGGAGGAGGAGATGATAAAACATTGTTTACCAAGTGGAGTGGAAAATATGTTTTGATTGCTCAAGTTTATGTTGATGACATCATCTATGGATCAACATCGGAGAAACTTGCACAAGAGTTTCAAGTGTCTCTTGGAAAGGAGTTTGAAATGAGCAATGTTGGTGAATTAAAATTCTTTTTGGGTTTACAAATTCAACAACACAGGGATGGAATTTACTTATCTCAAGAGAAATATGCCAGAGATCTTGTTTCAAGATTTGGACTTGATAAGTCTACCCCTAAACTAACTCCTATGCCTACCACTGGAAAACCGCATCGAGATGATAAAGGTGTAAATGTTGATCAAAAACTTTATCGATCTATCATTGGAAGCCTTTTATATCTTACATCCACTCCACTTGATATTGCTTTTAGTGTAGGTTGTTGTACTAGGTTTCAGGCAAATCCAAAGGAGTCTCATCTTGCAGCTGCAAAAAGGATCATACGTTATATTAATCACACTGCAGGGTATGGTCTCTCTTACACCTTTGATACTAACACGGATCTTACTGCCTATTCAGATGCAGATTGGGCAGGATGTGTGGAAGATAGAAAAAGTACATCAGGGGTTTTCTACTATGTAGGACTAAATCTTGTTGCTTGGCATAGCAAGAAACAAAATTCACAATCCTTGTCAACATGTGAAGCAGAATACATTGATGTAGGCTCATGTTGTACTCAACTTCTATGGATGAAACAAATGCTTGCTGATTATGGAATCAACACTGGAATAATGAGAATCTTATGCGACAACACCAGTGCAATTCGCATAACAGAAAATCTAGTTGAACACTCAAGGACTAAGCACATTGACATAAGGTATCATTTTATTAGAGATCTTTATGAAAATGGTATCATTAGTATAGAGTTTGTGCCCTCGGAACAACAATTGGCTGATATTCTCACCAAACCATTAGATACTGCTACGTTTCAACACTTACGACAGTCTATTGGTGTCTTTCTGGTTCATTAGTCTTCTATAACTCTTGCCCCTGTTATTATCTCGATCTTTTGGGCAACTGAGTTTGGAATGTCTTGAGGTGTAAGGCTATATTGCACATTTATTTCTAGTAGATGTATCTTCTAAGTATCTTAGTGTTATCTTAAAATCTTTCTTTTCTTGTAAAAGTAAGGTTGCTCTTGTTGTTCTTTCGGGAATGAAATCAAATAGGGGAGAGTTCTTTTGAACTTGCGCTTAATTTTCATATCTTTGTGGGGAGTGCGGCTGTGAATATTTTAAGGGTTATCTTGTATCTTTATAAACTCCTTGATGAATGCATTTAGCTTCGGCTTTATGATTGCATCTAAACCAGTTGATATGTGCTTTTGTTTGATCTTGAAACATCTCAGTGGAAATTTCATTAGGATCCTGTTTTCGTACCTTTGCCAATTTTATTGACAAAAAAGGGGAGAATTAATATGTAGTTCACACTATAAATACATATGGTTTACGTGTTTTACGGATCATTATGTAAGGGGGAGTGGTTTTCATGCTGAGATGAAAGTATTGACTAAGGGGGAGTGATACATATCACCATAGTATTGTTGTCGAAGTTGTGATATAAGAACTTTGATACTGTGTAATAATACTACGACATTGTATAACAATGATGGAGAGCTTTTGTTTTCTTATTGATATGGCTACGGATATTCAACAACTATGATGCTGAATTGAACATCTATGGAATCATGGGAGTACTTGGAAAAGACGAAGTTTTCGAGTAATATTGAAGCACCAAGGAGATCAAGCATGTGGACGAGAAGCTACAAAGTTTTATTTATTTTGTAATCCATATGTATTAATAGTTTTGCCACTAAATTGTCAAGGGGGAGATTGTTAGAGTATTGCTCGGTCGAACTCGCATGCGTTGCTATCTCAAGCATGTTTGTTAAGTTTATTTGTAAAAACTATATGTCTTTATTTCTAGACTACTTATAGCTAAGTCTCGGTTTAGGACAGTTTAGTGTAGTTGAGCTCCAAACTCCATGGCGATCATCTTACGAAGACGAAGATTGACAAGGGGGAGATTGTTAGAGTAATGCTCGGTCGAACTCGCATGCGTTGCTATCTCAAGCATGTTTGTTAAGTTTATTTGTCAAAACTATATGTCTTGATTTCTAGACTACTTATAGCTAAGTCTCGATTTAGGACAGTTTAGTGTAGTTGAGCTCCAAACTCCATGGTGATCATCTTAAGAAGACGAAGAAATACTCAAGCAACCAGTGGAACTTCATCCGACTAAAAGTTATGTGGAGACTTGAAATTATCTATCACTCAAAAGTCTATCTACTCTATCTCCTACTCTTGAGACAAAGTCGTATAAATATGATAGTTTTCATACATGCATATTTGTTATTTCGAGCCGAGTTTACTCGCCTATTTTTTTCTCGAAATATGTGTTGGTAAACTTTCGATTTAACCACTTTTCATCTTAACCCGTGACGAAAGTCATGATGACGTTCCAATCTTGAAAATAACTTTGATGACGATAGTCATGAATAACGATTGTTATAACATTATAGAAGAATGTTTCAATGATTGAAATGTAGAGTTGAGATTACGTAACCAACTACGGATATAAGCATATATAATGTGTTCGCACATTAGTGTATAAATCCATGTGCCGGAAACCAAGTGTGTGCATATGTGTGCATACGGTATTGGTGAAGGAGACAGGTTGGGTACGCGTACCAGCGGAAGTTTTCGAACCGAAAATTTCAGCTGAGTTTGTAAGTTTGCAAACTTGTTAAACCAGGCACCTTGGGTACGCATACCCGTACGCGTGCCCACAGAAGTTTTCGATGGAAAATTTCTGCTGAGTTTCTAAACTCAAATCCGGTAGCTATGGTACACGTACCCGTATGCGTACCCAAGCTGGTTATATTTCTCAAATCGGAAGTTCATGAACTTAAACAGTAAATCAATAAGGAATGCAATCTTTGCAAACCATGGCTATATTGTTCACGAATTGATTCAAGTGAATCAAACCGATTTTGTTTCAATTGTGTCTATTCATAAAGACCTAAGCAATTGAACAACTCTTCAGCTAGATCTTATGAGTCATTTGAACTAGTTATGTGAAGAAGATGAATATGGTTAACATGGAAGTACTCATATGGCTAACCATTGGTTAATTATTTGTGAACCAACTAAGAGTACACGTTTAGGTACGGTTACTCAAACCTAAATGAAATACATTTCATTTGTGTGTGACAAGCTAAGTTTCGATCTAACGGTTGAAATATATTAGCTTGGTTAAATCAGGTTTTTCATCTAACGGTGAGTATTGAATGCTTTATTACCAAGGTAACTTGGATTGCAAACCCTGATTTGAAAACTATATATAGGAGACATCTAGCAACTGGAAAAACTAATCCCCACACCTCTTGTGTGGTACTAGTTGGTTTTGATAGAGTCGATTCTCCTTTAACCTTAGGTTTCTTCTCGAGACCCTGTAGGTTAACGACTACAAGGCTTCATTGGGATTCTGAATCCAGACGAAACTACTATTCTTGTAGTTGAGCATTTGATCTTGCAATTTTCTATCGTACGAGTTCAATTGAATAGTTGAATTGAGATTATATCTCCGATAGGTCAAGATAAAAAGAAATCACAAACATCTTCGTCTCATCGCTTGTGATTCCACAATATCTAGTTTCGCTACCATACTATTTAGATTATTGTGAGGTGATTGATAAATCTAGGTTGTTCTTCGGGAATATAAGTCGGGGTTATCAATTGGGTTCTATTCACCTTGATTTTATCAAAAGACGGAACAAAACTCTTAGGTTTATCTATGGGAGACAAATTTATCTATCATCATAGATTTTTCTGTGTGATACAGATTTGTTTATTAAAGTCTTCGACTTTGGGTCGTAGCAACTCTTAGTTGTGGGTGAGATCATCTAAGGGAATCAAGTGTGTAGCATCCTGATGGGATCAGAGACGTAAGGAGCGCAACTGTACCTTGAATCATTGTGATATTGATTAGGGTTCAATTATAGTCCAGACCGAAGTTAGTTTGTAGTAGGCTAGTGTCTGTGGCGGATTAATACAGTGTGGTGTTCAATCTGGACTAGGTCCCGGGGGTTTTCTGCATTTGCGGTTTCCTCATTAACAAAATTTCTAGTGTCTGTGTTATTTTTATGCCGCATTATATTTTGTTATATAATTGAAATATCACAGGTTGTGCGTTAAGATCAATCAATTATAATATCCAATCTTTGGTTGTTTGATTTAAATTGATTGATACTTGGATATTGGTCTTTGGTATCATCCAAGTTTATCTCTCTAGTATTTGATAAAGACTCGCAGATTTCCATTTGCTTGAGTAAAGATCAAATCGAGAGATTGGGATATTAACTCTTTGATATACTTTTATCTAGATTGAGTCTGACTATCTAGTTGATTCTCTAGAAAGTATATTGGAGTTAGTCCATACAGATTGTTAATCGAAATATTGGGTGAGGTTGTTAGACCCCCGATTTTTCACTTTGAGAATTTTATCATGATCCCGCTAGTTTTCGTACCTTTGCCAATTCATATTGACAAAAAGGGGAAGAATTATTTTGTAGTTCACACTACATACATATGGTTTACTGATCATTATGTAAGGGGGAGTGATTTTCATTGTGAGATGAAGTATTGACTAAGGGGGAGTGTTACATATCACCATAGTATTATTGTCAAATTTGTGATACAATTGAACTTGATGCTGTGTAATAATACTATGACATTGTATAACAATATTTGAGAACAACTATTTTCGTATTGTTATAGCTACGGATATTCAACAACAATGGTGCTGAGTTGAACACGTTCAGAATAACTGGAGTACTTGGAGTGACGAAGAATTCAAGGAATGTTGAAGAACCAAGGAAATCAAGCATGTCGGATGAGAAGCTACAAAGTTTATTTATTTTGTAATCCATATGTATTGGTAGTTTTGTCACTAAAATTGACAAAGGGGGAGATTGTTAGAGCACTTCTCGGTCGAACTCTCAAGCGTTGCTATCTCAAACTTGTTTTTCAAGTTTAAGTGATCAAAACTATAAGTCTTTATTTGTAGTCTACTTATATCTATGTCTCGGATTAGGATAGAATGTGTATTTGAGCTTTAGACTTCACGACGTTCATTAATTGAAGACAAAGATCTACTGAGGAGAGCTCGGAGGAACTTCATCAACAAAAGGTATGTGGAGACTAAAACTTATATATCACTAAGAAGTCTATTCAATTCTATTTCCTATTCAGACTAAGTCGTATAGCTATATAGACTTTTACATTATACACATTTAATATTTCGAGCTGATTTTAAATCGCTTATATCTTTCTTGAAATATGTGTTGGAAGCTTTTTGCTTTAGCTACGTTCATCATTATTCTTGGCGAGTTTAGTTGGAAACAATTTATTTGTTGGAAACTAAATAATAAGTCAAAAGATGATCATGTGAAAATTTCCTTGAAACATCTTACATGATTTGTGTGAGACAATCATTTGATGTCGACTCGGAATGTTTCGTATTGATCATTCGATCACATGAAAATTACTTCTAAGCTTATAATTTGTGCGATACAGCTATTGTCGTCTTCTAAGGATGTTTCAATGATTGAAATGGGAGTTTAGAACAATTAACCATTGTCTGGATATAGCACAGTATGCATACCAGTATGCAAACTGTTGTGGTATGATTCAGGTCCGGAAACCAAGTTTGCATACCAGTATGCGAACGGTTCTACCTGAGTTAGGTCCGGGACGACAGTATGCATACTGGTTTGTGAACTGTCGGACAAGACCAAGGTCCGGAACTTACGTTTGCGTACCTGTTTACAAACTGAGTTGGTTTAAGTTCTAAAATCGGTTAAGTATGATTTCATATTCATGAACAAATACATTTATAAATTAAGGAATGCAATCTTTGCAAACCGTGGCTAAATGTTCATGAATTGATTCTCTTGAATCAAATCTGATTTTCTTTCAATTGTGTCTTGTATACTTCTATGAGAATATAAATAATTGACCAACTCTGTGAGTAACACAATTACATTCATTTGATTATCATTTGATCTAGAAGTATTAGATGAATGTGGTTAATACAAAAGTGTTCATACGGCTAACTTCGGTTAATTATTTGTTGAGCCAACTCAATATACACGTTTAGGTACGGTTACCCATATCTAAATGATGGTATATTTCATTTGTGTGTAACAAGCTAAGACCATCTAACGGTGGAGATATATTGCTTTGCTTTTAAGCAAACTTAGCTTGAATCTTAAATCAGGATTTCATCTAACGGTGAATATTGAGTTCTTTGTTTCTAAGATATCAAACCCTGATTTGAAGACTATATAAGGGAGAACTCTAGCAACTGGAAAACCTAATACCCAAATCTCATGTGTGATACTAGTTGCGTACTAGAGTCGATTCTCCTTTAACCTAGGTTTTTCCTAATACCATTATAGGTTAACGACTTGAAGACTTCATTGGGATTCTGAAGCCATACCCAATTATTTTCTCTGTAGTTGTGTGTTCTATCGTATTGAGTACTATCTTCTCTAAGATTGGTTCAAGATTTAACTCCGATAGGTAAGATATAAAAAGTAATCACAAAGCTCTTTGTCTCATTCTTTGTGATTCCACAATAACTTGTACTACTACCCATATAGTTAAGTTATTGTGAGGTGATTGATATTTCTAGGCCGTTCTTCGAGAATATACAATAAAACTTTTTTATTATAATACTCGATAATACAGTAGTCTCGCTAAAATAATAAAAAATTTCAGTCCCGATTCAGGCCCTTAGTGCTAAAATAATAAATTCGGTAATATTATAATATAATACATTTCAAAAGTCCCCCGTAAAAATTAATAGGTCCCAAATGTTATATAGAATAATAATTCCATTAGAAAAATAAAAATTAATTTTCGTACACATTAAATTTTCTCAGGGTTTGTAATGCATTGTATATACTATAGTATTAATGTTTCTACGATTTACAATGGTTCATCATCTAGTAACTTTTATTAATTTAGTCAATGGTTGCACATCATAGGTACTTTGTATCAAACCACAATTCTTCAAATTCAAATTCAAAAAAATTAAAAATTATTCATTAAATTAGTATATCATTATTGTTATAAAGTAATAAATTATTATATTATCGATTAAGTAATATCTCTTTAAAATAATAGGATTAGGGTGGTCCCAAGCCTATTATTTTATAGAAATTTTACTATAAGACCAGATTATCAATCGGTTCCTGTTCACCTTGATTTATCAAAAGATGGAACAAAAACTTCGTAGGTGTTTCTGTGGGAGACGAATTTATCTATCAGAGATTCAGAATAGACTTTTTTGTGGGAGTCATATTTGTTTATAAAGTTTTCGATTTTGGGTCGTAGAAACTCTTAGTTGTGGGTGAGATCAACTAAGGGAATCAAGTGCGTAGAGTCCTGCTGGGATTCAGAGGCGTAACGAACGCGACTGTACTTTAATCGGTGTGAGACTTGGTTAGGTCTCAACTACATTCCAGTCCGAAGTTAATTTGTAGTAGGCTAGTGTCTGTAGCGGCTTAATACAGTGTGGTGTTCAAATCTGGACTAGGTCCCGAGGTTTTTCTACATTTGCGGTTTCCTCGTTAACAAAACTTCTGGTGTCTGTGTTATTTCTTTTCCGCATTATATTTTTTATATAATTTAAATATCACTGGTTGTGCGTAGTTCAATCAATTGGTAAATCCAACCTTTGGTTGTTGATTGAAATTGATTGACACTTGAACATTGGTATTTGGTATCGTTCAAGTTATTTCTCATATCAATCAGGCTCACAGATCTCTATCTGTTCGATTGCAGATTGTATTTAGAAATTGAGATATAACTCTTGGATATATTTCCTTGATTGAGTCTGACTGTCTAGTTGATTCGCTTGGAATTATATTGGAGTTAGTCCATACATATTAGCGAACGAAATATTGGGTGTGGTTGTTAGACCCCCTCTTTTTCAAATACAACTTATTCCTTGGAAAATTGAGTTCGGTCGCATAAGTTTGTTTTCCATAACTTTGTTCTTCACAAACAAGTGTGAGGCTTCATAATACTTTAATTGGAATTGTAAAGCACAAGGAATCTATCTTCTTTGAAAGTTTCAGTTCATGTTCCTAGGTGTATGTTATAAACCCTAGAATTGATAGAGCAAGATATCCTTAGTTGTTTCTAAGTGATCTTGTGAGGAAGACTCAATTAGGGTTCACGGTTCCGTAAACTAATTATTGTAGAATATCTTCTAAAGAGAATTATCATTCTGCTAGAATATTTTCAAGAGTATTTTCTAAAGAGAATTGGTGTTCTGCTAGAAGATATATGAGAAGAATTCCTAAAGAGAATCAGTGTTTTGCTAGGAGTTATACAAGTGCTTGAATATAGCTGAAGCAGGTATTACATCTAGTCTGAATAGGTAGTAGGTAATTTGTGTAACAAGTGATAATCAGTGTGTATCCAATCTGGACTAGGTCCCAGAGTTTTTCTGCAGTTGTGGTTTCCCCATTAACAAGACTTCTAGTGTTTGTGTTATTTCTTTTCCGCATTATATTGTTTTATCTTTATAATTGAAATATCACAGGTTGTGCGTATCTAAACCTATATTTAATTAAATTAACTGTAAGAACCTACCAGACTCTTCTTGGAAAAATTGTAACTTGAAATATAGATTACAAGACTTGTTCTTGTTGGAATTCGGTTCGTGAACAGTTCTGTGTATACTAGGTTTACCTTGTTAAACCAATCTTAAAGATAGTTTCATATTCGAACGTATAGATTGTACGAGGATTGTCTATACTGGTTCCCGAACGAAAAAGTTGGTGGTACTCTAGGTACCCCTGTATTTCCAGAGGGGCGTGAGGTTCCAACATGGGGCATGCTCGGCCGACCATAGGAGGCGCGGAGCATGTTTGATTGACTGTCCAGGTAGTGCGGACGATCCCCTTTCCATGACTGACCTAGTCGGTCACGGTTTCCCTTAATTTAATTTTTTCAACTTTAGCTAGGGTTTTACACCCACCGGCCACAAGATACATTAATCCTAGCTTGCCTAGGCTTAGTCTCGACCAATAGGGATCGAGATATCGTGCTTTCTACAGTTTTAGAGCAAAGAATCAAATTTTGTGAGTTGACACAAAATTAGGTCAAATAATTGAATTTTGTGTACTGATACAAAATTGATCTACTTAATTGGATTTTGTGCGTTAGGATAAAATTATTAAATTTTTTTACTCTTGCAAGTAACATGATAGATGCCTGGTCTTGTTGACACAATTTACAGTGCTTTTGATCAGACACCTTTTATGCATATCTTAATTTAGACACTTCGGGAAATTCATGCTACTCAGGTGAGAATAAACATGAATGTCGTGTTAGTATTAAGAGTTCAGCTGGGAACATAGCACTAAACAAATACTCAATTAGCTCTATACTAGTGAGCCATTTATCTAGGAGCTTGAGTTTTCATGATAAAATATTAGTACACCTGAGATTATTGTAACATGCACCAATATTGTTCTAATATATATATATATATATATATATATATATATATATATATATATTACTGAATTACTCAGTGAATATAACGAATACTGTTATATACATATATGCGCATATTTATTGAGTTCAGCCAGGTGAAGCTTGCAAATACGGCCACATATATATATATAGAAAGTGAGGCATATGCACTCTCCACGTTTCCAGTATATCTCTTAAATTCCTTACGGAGTATATCAAAGCACAGTATTTTTAATATTGGAGCAGTAATATTGGTTTTCATGATTTTCTCCCTAAACCAAAAACTACCATCAACATTAAGTCCCATGCTTAGCCTGTAACAGTGATGTTGTTGCGGGATAAGCACTAGATGGTGACAGATGAAAATAAAATTCATAAGATAAAATATGCAGATGTTACCGGGAGGAGGGAAGTCGGCTTGGTCCCTGAACGAGACATGACCAATAAAGCGCCGGTCCAGAGGCAAGTAGCAATCATCCTTCTAGCACATTGACGCCAACTGGTCCCAGGTAGAGCAGGCAAACATAACCAGCTGGGATCCCAAGCCGGACCAGGATCCCAAGCCTATACACATGGGCAAGGAAGAAATCCTTCCCTTTCCCGGATTTTGCAAACTTGCTAGATATAAAAGGGAGTACTTGGCTCCTTTGTCTGGCATCGATCAACATTAGAGCAGCTCCTTCCTTCCTTTGTCTGTTGATAGGTAAGTATATTGTCCTCCTTTGTCGTTTTTTTTTTTGATGTGAGGTCGATACTCACATATATTTTTTTCTTTTTTGATGAAGTAACGACTTCCATCTTTGCTAGTAGCAGCAATAAGGCAAGCCTCAATTGTTGGATCCTTAGATAAGCATCTTCTCTTCTTATTTCTTTTCTTTCAAGGGTGAAAACCTTAGCCAAGTATGGCCGTGGGTGTAACACCCACGGCTGATGATGATTATTTTAATGGGTGTAAACCCTAGCTCGAGTTCTGGCTGTGGGTTGAATACCCGCAGTGATTGATTTTTTTTTCCCATCGTAGTTGTCATCCTCCGCTGTTTTAATTGCCGATACCACTGTAATTCCATACTTTCCACAGCGCATGACGGGAACCCCCAGCAATGATCGTACTTCTAAATCTTCAGAAAAGCAGTTCAAAGACGGTGGACCCAGGATGACTATATTTGAAGAAAAGATGGCCAAATTAGATCGTCTGTTTCGTGAAGCTGGACAAGCAATACATGGTATGTCCCTCGCGCATCTAAGTATCGTTCGAGAACGCGTTCATGCTTTTTTGGCTTCAGTGAGTATGGAAGAAAAATGTAAACGTGATGAAGCATGTCAGCAGACAAGCACAAGAGCTGAAAGATTCGCCGCTCGTCAAAGACGGCGATGAGTTGAGCAGGAAGAACTTCTGGATAAACAAGAATACCCTATTTATAACGGCGTTGTTATTCTGGACTCTGATGTAGACGAACCTCCTTCTGAGGAAAATGCTCAAGAGAATATTGAAGTAGCTTCTAAAGGAAACTCCGATGAAGGTGGCGCTAAGGCTAACCCTTATGGGCTAGATTGGAGTGCTAGATTGGCCAAAAAGTGTTGCAAATCAAGAAAAAAGTGTTGGAAAAAAGTTAACAGTTATAGTTGATAGTTCTCTCACCTAGCAAGTGCTCGCAGTCTAACTATCATCGAGATTGAAACGTTGAATCGTTCGGCGCTCAAAAAGTGACATAAACACCGAACCATTCGGCGCTCTATATATTTTACTAATTTTTGAGAGAGAATGTGATGGAGAGAGAAGGAAAAGAGGGAGAGAGAGAGGGAAAAAAGAGGGAGAACGTGATGGAGGGAGGAAAAAAAGGGAGAGAGAGGAAAAAGGTGGAGAGAGAGATAATGATTAGTTTTTTTAAAAAATAAAATTATGTAGCGCCGAACCATTCGGCATTTAGCGCTGTTTTATTCAGCGTTTCGTTGCTAGATTAGCAATATCATAGGATTTAGGAGGTTTCCCAGGCTGACGTGGATGGCCAATCTATCTGCTAGATATCTAACCCATAGGACTAAGCCTAATCCCGATAATTAGATCTTTTATTATCACAATTCTTTAGCAGATGAACATCCTTATTTTCCATAGTTTGTATATGTTTCTTTGATATTTTAGTAATCTTGCTTCATACAGCTGGAGTCGGGGTTCCTTTGAACAATAATTCTTTAATCACATTGCCTTATGGTTCTTCTTATGTTTCCAATTGAACGAGTGAATGAAACCTCTCATGATTAAGGAATCCAAATTTATGAAAAATCCCGTAGTACTTCGCTATCAGAAATTTCAGACATAACACCTTTAGTAGAATCGTTATAGAATTCCCACACGAACTTGGATTTTGGTGATCTACCCATCACTCTGAAGAGAAAAGAATTTACTATCTGTTAACTCGGAAGAATCCAGGTTTGACCTTCGTTTAGGGGGTTAGAGTGACCAAATAGTAAGAACTCGGGAAAAATTCAGAAAGAATTCTTCCAGTTTTCAGCTGTAACCACGTTCGCTTTTCGGGCTGTAACTTTCTATTCACCCATCCACTTGATATGAAATTTTAACGTGTTATACTAGACATCCATAGGAAAATTTTGGCATATAACCCAATTTAAGATTCATTACCAGTTGCTCCTAGTTTTTATTCTCATAGAGGGCTGTGCAGAAACACACTTGACAGGGTTATTGAGAATGTGTTCTTTCGTCTATCGACTTGCTTGCTTCTTAATACTTGATAAGAAGGGAGATGCCACCCCCAAAATAATACTTGATACAAGTAACCCTAGTGATAAAAACTCTGAAGCTGAGAAAAAATGAGGTTGAGTATTCAGCCGCAAACTTGGTATTCGACCCTCTATTTGTTGTTCCCCTTGCAGGCCATGTACTTATTAGAGGATTCAGTGTGTCACCCGTATATATTAAGTTGTATACCAAAATATGGCACAAGTATGGTCACATTTCCACAACCAAGAAGTCGAAGAATCAGATCATCCTGGTCAAGCGTGTATGCGAGGTTTTGTCTTCAATAGATGAGATAGGTAGTATGACAAGGGTTGTTGTTTTTGAAGAACTTATCACGAGCTGGGAGTATCATCTAGTCATGTGTGAGGTCTCTTAATTCGATGTACCTTGGTTTCGTCTAGGAATTAGTAGTGACCAAGAGTTGAAGACTGAAACTGGTATGGTTTCCTCTAGTGATCTCATATTAGGCAAACAAAAGTAGCGATTAAGAGGCTGACTCAGGAACTGGAGTTGAAGAAAGGTGCTCTACAGAAGATGAGGGATGCGTTTTCCAAGAAGGATGATGATAGATGCATTTATGTGTCTGATTTGATATCAATTTTCTATGTTGTTAGTACCCATTTTTGTACTTATTTTGATATTTTATATCTTTGTAGGTATTTTTGGAGAAATAAGCAGTTGGAAGAAATTGGCTCTAAAATTTATACCTCCGGAGAATAGTACTAAAGGCATCCTCGAAATGTGTTAAAAATGTCCCAGGAGGAGTGTTGAAAAACACCCAAGGAATTTGCTAAAGATACCCCAAAAGTTATTAAGGGGCAGCCTAATTACTATCTCTACCCCCAGCAGTCGGATAAGGGGCACTTCATCTTCAACCTTTTGAACTGGATTTTGGCGGGAAAAACTGGTTGTGAACCAGCAGAACTAGGGTTTGAGATTTGAGTGAGAATTAATGAGACCTAATGTCTGAGATCAAATGGGTTTGTTCCTAGGGACTAAACAACTCGCACTGAGAAGCTGTCGAAAGAATGGTCTGACCACCCTCCTAATTGTATTACTGATCAACTCCTACTTGATATAAGGGGTTGATCCTTTCTATCAATGAATTTTTCTTCGTAACAAAAAAAAAAGGTTCTTTGTTTCGATGGATATTGGTTAGAATTCGAATGGGAGCAAAACAAAAATGTGCAAAGCTAGGGTTGGATTTTTAGGCGTGTTCGACAGAGATTCAATCACTGGATTTGGCTTTGTTGGACTTGTTTGGGCTTAAAAGGAGTAATATGGGCATTGTATATGATTAAAGGGAAAATTAGGCTAAGGCCCAACCCATGGATAACCCATAATATGAGGCCCCTAGTTAAAAGAAGTTTAAATCTAGGCCCCGAGTTATTAAAATACATCCATATTGTCAAGCCCGAATTAAATAAAATTTAAATTTAAGCCCAAAATTATTAAATCTAGGCCCAAAATTATTAATGTATAGTGTGAATGTGTAAACAGAAGTTACACTCTGATCAAAAAAAAAAAAAAACAGAAGTTACACATGCATATGTCATGTGTATCCAGAAGTTACACATCCTTATGACATGTGTAATGCAAAGTTACACATCGAAAAAATAGACATCAAAAAGAACGCATACAAAAAAAATACATGTATTACTTTAATATTCATGCATAATAATTTCTTAGCATGTGTAACTAGAAGTTACACACGCATCTGTCTAGTGTAATTGAGAGTTACATATGCATCTATCTAGTGTAATTGAGAGATATACATGCATCTGACTTGTGTATTCAGCGTCAACTCCAATTCCAGCGAGACGAATACCACAAATAAGCAATTAACTTTTATGAATTCATCAGAAACCTGAAATATAACAACAAACAAACATGAACCAGTGTGAAAATAAAAATTCAAAAGAATATTGTTCAATATTTAGGAGAACAACAAAAAATAGTCCATAAGAGTGCTTAATGTTGATAACAGTTACAATGAACAGACATATGAACCAACGCCAAAACAAAAATTCAAACAAATATTATTCAGTATTTAAGAGAACAACAAAAATAAAAGAGAAGAAAAATTGAAGATGCATCTGGCTAGTGTAACTAGCAGTTATACACGTGGAAAAGCTGAAATATACATTAGTATTTTCTCAATTATATATCAAATTCCAGGTATAAAACCTCATTGTTTTGTTAAAATTACAGCAACAATGTAAAAGTTAAAGTAATATGTCGATTGAATCTATTTCAATCAACTAATAACATATATAAGTTTCATATTAGGTTACATATAGCATGTGTAACTATAAGTTACACATCTAATTTGCATGTGTAGCTAGTAGATACACATCCATTTAGCTTGTGTACCTAGAAGTTACACATTTAATTAGCATGTGTAACTACTAGTTACATCCAAAGTCTGCCAATGCTAGTTAAATGTGCAAACTGTCATGCATATGGCTTGTATAATGTGCGGTTAAACAGATGTAAAAGGTAAAATGATTTAAGTGAAACCATTCCATACCTATATGCTCACCTATATATATCCATATACTACTCTTTCAAGGAAAGAAGTAGCTAGTCGTAAGTAATCAAGAAGGATTACCTGATAAGGGTGTTCACTTTCTCTGTCTGGATGTTGTACGTCTTCTTGACAACATCCTTGATTATCTTCTTGTCAGCATGGATATCAACAATGAATACCAAGGTGTTGTTGTCTTCAATCTTCTTCATTGCGGACTCTGTGGTGAGTGTGTATTTCAGGATCTGGTAATGGTCAAGCTTGTTCCTTGGTGGTGCACTAATACGTGGGTACTTGGGGTTCCTTGCCTTCTGCAACACTTTGCAATTCCACCACCACAAATTAATATGACACCTCCAGTTATTTCTCCACCACTCACACCGCACCTCCATTAGTACCACCACCCGCACCACCATCGACTACAACTTTCACCATCACAAAGCTATGAACTGACAAGTAAACCACAATGAAAAACTATCGATTAGATAAAAGTTTCATATCAACGATCATTCACATATTATATGCACGTTTCAGAATGAAAAGAATGCAACCTTAATGGAAAGAATGCAACATTTTCAATCAGTAACAACCATTACTATATGTAAGTAAAATCTGTGTAACCAGAAGTTACACATTCAATCAGTATGTGTAAGTAAAAATTATACATATAGTTAGCATGTGTAACTAGAAATTACACATCTATTTAGCTTGTGTAACTAGAAGTTACACATCCACTTAGCTTGTGTAACTAGAAGGTAAGCAACAATTATCCTATCTATGTAACTACTTTTGGCCATGAACCCTCCTATAAATGTAAGTACGAAATTCGCAGGCTTATCCACTGCATGATAATAAATAAGAACCTATTTATATGCGATATCTTATAGTGGCAATATTTATTTAAAAAGATAAAATAACGACAGGCTTCTGAACCTAGAATCGTAACAAACTTATTCTCCAAAGGCACAAGAAATTAAGAGGTAAATGAAATCTCAGGTACTCGTCATCTCGAATACAACCAGTAAATTATGATGACAAGCCATAAACAATGAGTTCTCTGTGAGGTTTACGCATGAGTTCAACTGATGTATCGCCTCATATTGTTTGAGACAACTCTTTCTGGCCTCAATCTTCTTTTTGCTAAAAGCTATTTCGATAGCCTCGCCATCTTGTTCATCCACCCACATAAAATCTTTCTTATGCTTCATAATGTCCAAAAAGTACTCATTCCCTTCCTTGGACGTACTAGTTCCCAACCCCTATAACAATAAGCATAACAGTCATGCAATGATCCAAGGCTAACCATAATTCACCAATACTTCATAAAGCTAGTGCAAGCTATGAATTACTCAAAGGAGTACTACAAAGAAAACTTGTAGTATTTGACATCCCATCCCTTTGAACTCCCTCCCAAACTTTCCAAGGCATTGAATAGAAGGAGATGACATTCTTATTCTTTCTATGAGTAACCTGAATAAGATGTTCAAAAACTGAAACTAGTTAGGATATATTTACCATCTATCAATATTTGTATAAAATTTGATCAAAGCAGTACTTGAAAACCTATAACAGATATCACCATCAAATATACCTTTGACAATTGGAGCTATAAATTCAACTAGAAATGAGGGAATTTTCAGCAGTGATGGACAAAATGAATGAAAGAACATAGTTACAAACCCACGACCTTTAGTCCTCTTCTTAGCCTGTTCAACACCCTGTAACATCCACCATACTCAGGCACTTTCTTATTTTCTCAGCCTGAAATCTTCACGATCTCAATTATCTCTCAAATCCATCATAAAGACCCACACATACCACTGCCTTCGCTTACTGGTGCCTTTGATAAGAAGAACAAAATCAGTTACACATAAGGAAAAGTAAACCCACAAAACAAATATATGCCTTGTGTAATTAGAAAATACCAACCCTAATCAATATTAATAACTAAATTACTTGATTTCAATTAGCGTATCATGTGTAAATTAGAATGTGTAACTATAAGCTACACATTCATTTAGCATGTGTAACTTGCAGCTACACATCCATACAGTATAAATTGCAGCTACACACGCATCTGAATTGTGTAACTAAGAGTTGCACATGCTAATTTCTAGAGTCTGACTTAAGAATAAACATACCTCCGCCACCTTCTTCGTATCTTCAATTAGTGCAGTCCAAGCATTTAAATTTCCATTAGAAAGTAAGATTTGCAAATCTTCCAGGTTCCAAATTTCCATTTAAATTTGCAATGCAAATGAGCAGCAAACCAGTAAGGAGGCTTCAGTTTCTCTAGCAGATCTCATGCTGGACCCAGAAAATCAGTAAGGAGGCTTCAATTTCTCTAGCAGATCTCATGCTGGACCTAGCAAATCCCTAGAAATATATATTAGGCGTTGTCCACCCTCCATAGTACCTATCAAAACAATGCAAAAATAACATCTTATAATTCTGGCAACACGAGCGCAAAACAATAAAAGCAATCTAAATTTCCCAGCAAATCCCTAGAAATATATATTAGGCGATGTCCACCCTCCATAGTACCTATCAAAACAATGCAAAAAAAACATCTTATAATTCCGGCATCACGAGCGCATAACAATAAAAACAATCTGAATTTCTTTGCTGACGTATTATTCGTGTCACGGGTTACAGAATACATAATTCTTAAGACCTCATATTGGTACTTGAAATTTGAACTTTCAGGAAAACCATTATCTGGTAACACAACTGCAATTATGTGAACACACTATACAAGGGCATATATAAGACATACACCATCTAGTATTTAAAATGTGTCAATACCCGATCAACTGCCTGGTCCTCCCACCCAAGAGCTGGATGGTGGAGGAGTACAAACACACCAACTTATCATTGTAAAGTAATATGCAAATACCAGATTTGTAAAATAGCACATAACTTCTGTTTTGATAATTGTTGACTACATGTTTGAGATCGAAAGAAGCCAAGAACCTTATGAAGGGCTTTTAGGCTTTTACAGCCAGCTAAATTCATCATACATTCTTTAAAAAAAAACTCACAAACTATTAACTCAAAATTCCCACAGGTAATTAGATGTTTCATGATTCCCAACAATAAAGATAAGTAGGAAAATGAGCAACTTCTTGACCAGAGTAATACAATTCATGGTTCAGTATTTTTGCTTCACATTAACCTCTCCAAATCCTTCTCATTCCTTACAACCTAATTGTGAAACAAATCAAAGACGAAAACATCCAAATAAATTTCAAATCACATCAACCCCCATAAAAGAACCTAGCAAATAAATAACTGAAATCAGCTAATTACCTGTGACAACCACCACCACCATTAGCACCAGCAGCAGAAACTTAAAATGGTTCATCTTCCTTCTTCTCACCATCTAACTTCAAATCCTCCTCCAAACCTGATCCAATACCACCGCCTCCTCATCCTCCTCTAGAACCTACACCTCCACCACAAACAAAGAAATCATCAAATTCCTAAAAACATACTTGTTTTATCAAATTGAATCAACCTAATTCGAGAATCTTCATCAATCAAAACAAAATCACCTAACCAAATGCATAAAAACTGAATCGAAAAATAAAAAGAGATCAAAGGACAACAACAAAAATGAATTATCAAAAATTAACCCTAGAAAATCAAAATCGAAATAAAAAATCAAACAAATCAAACAACTAAAACAACACAATCAAAACGTACGTAGATTTACTGATTTAAGAAAAAAATCTCTTATTCTTCTCACATAATCTGAATAGATACAATCAAAAACAAAGAATCAAAACCTAATCAAACTAAGAATGGAGGACAAAGAATGACGAAAACCTATTTCAAATCGAAAACCTTACCTGAAATAGCTTTGAACAAATGAAACCTAGATTCAAAATCGATTGATTGAATCGAACCGGTAGACTAATTGATGATTGAAATTGAAATTCGTAGCTGCTAAACCTAATCACCACAAATCAATATGGATCTGTAGATCGTTTCATGAAGGAGAAGAATAATCCTGAAAAAATCGCAGGAGCTCTGGAAGTTCATGAAAGAGAAACGAAGAAATGAATCTGGTTTCGGTGTCTAAAACAAGGTATATATCCGGAGGGCTAGTTCTGGTATTTGTTATTTACTGATGACGTCAGCTTCCTATAAAATTTCAAAATCTGACCCCAAAATTAAAATTTTTGGGCCTAGAAATATCAAAATGTGAAAGAATGGAGTTGATAGTGAAGGATCCATTTTATTGGGTTTCTATACGTTGAACCCATATAGTAGGGGGTTATAGTAGTTTTCACATGATTAAATTGGGCTGAATCGTCGAGTTGAAGTAAAGCAGAGTAATTAGTATTATTCTCGGTTATTTTGTGAGTTATTATGGGAAGATTTCATGGGACTTTTTGGTGGAATTGGATTGATATGGACCTGTTAAGACAAACCAAAGGTGGTAACGTGTTTAAATTCAAAACAAAAGGATGATCACGTGGAATTTGAAGAGAACAAGGAAGAAAAATATTAAGTAAATATTCTCGAGATTTTCTGCTTGTATTTTGGGAAGATTTTGTACAGCTGAGCGTGTTAAACATCTTATGGGTCACGTAGAAACGTGTTGGAGTGTATAAGAGGCAAGGAAACAGCGTGACAAGATGAAACATGGAAATTATTCCCGTGTTCTCTGATAAAAGGAAAGAAGATTATATGCAGTTACTACGAGAGATTTGGTGCGACTTCTAAGTATAAATAAGGTGCTGAGGGAGCTGTGGAAGGGGGAGAGAGTCTGGGGGAGAAAATAGAGACTAAGAATCGAGATTGTGAGAGTTATTGAAACCTTTTCTGCTGCTGCAAAACCAAGAACATGAAGAACAAACACCTGCTTGTGAAAGTCGCAGAAGCTGTCGTAGTTCAACCACAAAAGTCATATATCGTTTATCATTCACTTGCGAGAAACCTTCAGCCACTGTTCCTTTAAGCATCTTAACTGTTGATATTCAGTTGCTAAAGACCTTAGCGACTGCAGAACATTTGTAAGCAATTTTTGATTATTTGAATACAATGTTTAATCCAATTTTCTCCATTTTTCGATTCATGAGTAGCTAAGTTTCTTTTCTAGGATTGGGAGGAAGCTATTTTCTTGATGAGTTTATTTAAATATTTATTTTCTTTATCATATTTACCCCCATTTTGTCCTAATATTTCCTTAAAAATTCTCTCTTCTTTGCATGCCTCATTTAAATTGTTTTGAATAGTTTTAGACTATTGATTTTTATCGGAGAAGGAGAATTAGGCCTAAGATTAATGACAGAGTCATAAAAATAGAGCTTGTAATGTTTTATCCTCCAAGGCATGAGATTGAGTTCAAAACTGCCTTGAGTAATTTGGAGTATCGTGTAGAAGTTATAATTAGTGAATTTGCAACATCAAAAATAGTGGAATCCTAACCCTAGTTATCCATCTCTTTTACCAACAAAAATTTAATTAGTTTATTCTTATTTAGTATTTTATTTATTAATCTAGAACCAAACCTTTGAAAATAGTCTGAGAATCGAACCTTCTACTCACCACTTGTAAAAACTGCATCAGATGAGCCACTGCTAGCTGATTTCCCTTGAATTATTTGGGAATCTTTTGATATGTTTATTGTTTTGTTTAGAGGGACGTAAGGTTTGATTTGATTTTCTGGTTTTGAACAAGCAGTTGTAATTTTCAAGGATTTTTTTTAAAGGGAAATAATACTTTACTGAACTGAAATCCTAATTAGTGAATACAAGATATTGCAAACATTTTAAAGGAATTACTAATAATGCTTAAAGAAACGGGAAATATTGGAAGCAGGGATTGAATGTTTATGCACCAAAAGGTTTGATCCACCTGGCATGTATCACCACCCCCTTTGGGTTGTATTGACGATAAGCTTGTAATAACCTCCTAGCATGACTTCTGTGACTATGCAAGGTTCATCTTCATCACTTGAAGAGTCAGATTCAAATAGGTTAACATTGTCACTAACCTTCAAAACCTGTGTTCCCGTGCAAGCACTTGATCCCTGGATTTATCACTTTTTACAGAGACGGCTTCTAACCACTTAACAAAATATTGGAAAAGACTGGCATCCCACTCACACCTCCTAGTCACGTCTGGGTTGATAGCTGGATAAAGTCCCCAGGTATTGATAGGACGTGGGATAACTGGTTGCAAAGAAAGTTGTTGGACATGACTTACTTTCAGGCTGAGATTTTCGAGACACGTCGCTACATCCTCTCCAAGCAGCTGCTCCGCAGCTGGAATTGTTACTTGGACGTCTACTGGCACTAGGGGCCCTTCAGGATTTCCAGGCTTGTTGGAGGTTCTCGAAGGTGTTAGTATCAATGGTTAGGTGCACTTTCTCCCGTCATCCATGGTCGTCCTAGGATCATGTCGTACTTCGGATCATTTCTGACAATGTGGAATTTAATATATACTTGACCATCACCAATTTTTGTTTCAAGAGTAATATGGCCATACACGTTCCTAGATCTTATTTCAAAATCCTTAATTATTGTTAGAAAGTAGGTGGCTTCACGTTTTGAGAATCCATGCAGCTCTCGAGGTTTTGAAAGTGATGATGTTAACATCATTGTCTGCATCGATGAGCATCCTGTCGAATTTCGCATCCCTTATATTAATAGTAGTAAGAATCCCCCAGCCCTGCTTCTCCTCATCACTTACGTCAGTTATAGCTCCTGGAAATGGCCTAAGTGGAGTTATAGCTTCTTCAACGAAAGGTAGACGTCTACCAGACACCACACAGTTGAGAGCACCAAAGATCTCCTTGCATTGTTTTTTGGAGAGACAAAGGATCTCGCACATATGCTCCATCGTTGGTAGCATGATTTTTTGTATAGAGTCCACAGATATGGTGAAGCTCCTCACAGGTAGAGGGTCCCTGTGTACTTCTCCCAAGTCGATCTCCCTTGAAGATACACTTTGTTAGAGCACTGCTCGGTCAAACTCGCATGCGTTGCTATCTCAAGCATGTTTGTCAATGTTAGTGATCAAAACTATAAGTCTTGATTTCTAGTCTCTTATAGCTAAGTCTCGGACTAGGATAGTAAGTGTAGTTGAGCTCAAGGACTTCATGGAGATTCATCATACAAGTAGAAGGACTACTCAAGGAACCGGTGGAACTTCTCGACAAAAAGGTATGTGGAGACTTGAACTTATCTGTCACTCAAAAGTCTATCTATTCTATCTCCTACTCTTTGAGACAAAAGTCGTATGCTATATATATATATATATATAGACTAGATTATACACATTTGGTATTTCGAGTCGAGTATACCTCGCCTATCTATATCTCGAAATATGTGTTGGTAAGCTTTTCGCTTCAACCAAGTTTATCTTTACCTAGTGACGAAAGTCATGAATGTTTCAATCACTTTGAAAATTGCTTTGACGAGAAATGGTGCAACAACTGTATAACGTCCTCTAAGAATGTTTCAATGATTGGAATGAGAGTTTAGATTACATAACCAATGTATTCCTTAAACCGAAGTTCTCGAACTTCGTTGATCAAGAGAACCGGAAGTATGGCAAGTTCCAAGTCCGCGAACTCAGTCCGCGAACTGCCGAAGTTCTCAAACCCGATAATTTCTGTTGGAGTTGACAAACTACTTGCGTGAGCCATGTCCGCGAACCCGTTCCGCGAACCGGCGAAGTTCTCATCCCGGGAATTTCTGCTGGATTTTGTAAACTCTGTCCGGTGTCTTAAGTCCGCGAACCTAGTCTGCGAACTTGAGAAGGTTATATATCTAAAGATGATCTCTGAACTTAATCTTAAAAGACTAAGGAATGCTTTTGCAAACCGTGGCTATTAAAGTTCATGAACCGATTCGTGTGAATCAAATCATCTTTGCTTCAATTGTGTCTTGTGTAGTTACATAAGATTTCCTTGCAATTGAACAACTCTCTTAACTAGTTCATTTGAGTCATTTGAACTAGTTATGGTGAAGAAGAATATGGTTGGTATGAAATGCTCATACGGTTAACCTTTTGGTTAAACTATTGTTGAACCAACAATGTACACGTTTGGGTGCGGTTAACAAACCTAGAAGCGTACAGTCATTTGTGTATGACAAGCTAAGTTTTTGATCTAACGGTTGAGAAATATTAGCTTGTATCTAAATAAGGTTTTCATATAACAGTGGATATTGATTGCTTTGTAACTAAGGCAAAACCCTGATTTGAAAGACTATATAAGGGGACATCTAGCAACTCTGCAAAACTAATCCCCACACCTTACGTGTGCTACTAGTTTGCGTGCTAGAGTCGGTTCTCCTTTAACCTTTGGTTTTCTTCTTCTAAAACCAGGTTAACGACTTGAAGACTTCATTAGGATTGTGAAGCCAGACCGATACTACTTTTATCGTAGTTGTGTGATATGATCTTGCATCTTCTATCGTAATAGTACAATCATATTGATTGGCTAGAGATTGTTTGATTTCTCCGATAGGAAAGATATAAAAGTAATCACAAACATCTTCGTCTCATTGTTTGTGATTCCACGACATCTTGTTTCGCTACCATACGATTAAGATTGCTGTGAGGTGATTGATTAATCTAGGTTGTTCTTCGGGAATATAAGACCGGATTATCAATTGGTTCATGTTCACCTTGATTATTATCAAAAGACGGAACACAAACTTTAGGCTTTTTCTGTGGGAGACAGATTGATCCTTTGTTAGACTTGTCTGTGTGAGACAGATTTGTTTATTGTTAAAGCCTGTGATTTTGGGTCGTAGCAACTCTTAGTTGTGGGTGAGATCAGCTAAGGGAATCAAGTGCGCAGTATCCTGCTGGGATCAGAGGCGTGGGGAGTACAACTGTACCTTGGATCAGTGGGAGACTGATTTGGGTTCAACTATAGTCCAGTCCGAAGTTAGCTTGGAGTAGGCCTTAATACAGTGTGTATTCAATCTGGACTAGGTCCCGGGGTTTTTCTGCATTTGCAGTTTCCTCGTTAACAAAATTTCTGGTGTCTGTGTTATTTCAGTTTCCGCATTATATTGTTTGTCTTTATAATTGAAATAATACAGGTTATGCGTGTAGATCATCAATTGGTATAATCCAACCTTTGGTTGTTTGATTGTCATTGATTGATCCTTGGACATTGTTCTTTGTTACCGTCCAAGTTATTCCTTGTGTTTGATTAGGACTCGCTGATTTCTATTAGCTAGAGTAAATCAAAACAAGAGAGAGATATTAACTCCTTGAGATACTTTTACCTAGATTGAGTCTGACTGTCTAGTTGATTCTCTACAAAGTATTTCGGAGTTAGTCCATACAGATTGCTAAGAGAAATATTGGGTGGTGTTGTTAGACCCCCGCTTTTTCACGCTTCATCCTGTTGCAGTCACTTGTAGGGTGATTGACAAACCTATGGAAACAGCAGTACTTGGATTTTCATTTCTCATTCAGTTGGTAGGTGTTTGATAGGAGGTATCTTGATGACGCCCATCTTGTATCTAAACCTCCGGGAGTTTGATCACTTCTTCATTTGGAAATAAAATGTTTGGGGCATTTGCAGCTTCTCTTGTTTCTTGTTGTTAAGCTGGGGTTTTGGTAGTAGTCACCTGATTGGATTTCCGAGGATGTCAAGCCTTTTATGGCGTTGGTGATGCACACTTAGGCAGTTATATTGTTGAGTCTTTTTTCTTGCCCCCTTCAGTCACAGTGCTCACCAATGGCTGAACGTTGTATTGCTTGTTAATGAGGTGCCGGTTCCCCCGAGTCTCACGAGCTTCATCATTCTTGGCAGGCCTAGCTCTTTCCAGTAATATAAATGTTGTTGTAGCCGAGCTCTTGGAAGCTTCTTGAAGCTCAGAGAATGTTTGGAAGCGCAGATTCTTCAGTAAGGCAAGGTATACATGTATCATGTCATTGATGCACGATTCCACCAATTGTAGTTCTGTCATATTACGGTCATGACAGTCTAGCGCATGAATTATGGATTGCTTGACATAATCATTGGGGTGTTCATTGACCCGCTGAAACATTTTTCCCGGGTCTGACAAGGTAATTTGCTCAGATACAAATAAGTACTTCCTGTAAAAGGCGTTAACCATCTCACATGTTAGTTATGATGTTTGGTGCAATGTTTTTGTACCATGTGTAGGCTCTGCCTGTAAGATATTTTGAGAACTCTTTCAGGAAAAATACATGATTGTACTCGTGCTCTCCCAATGACTCCAAATAGCGTGAGATGTGTTCACGAGCATTTCCCGTCCCATCATATAGTGAGAATGAAGGAGAGGTGTAACCCCTAGGAATAGGAATTCTCTGGATCTCAGGAGGGGTAGGAGGATGATGCTAGTGAGTGACTGTCGATCCCTCCTTCCCCCTATTTTGAAGAAATTGCTTCAGTTCCTCACGAGTGATAAAGTTGGATTGTGGGTTCCTCATTGGTTGACGGTCACCAATCACTTGTACTTCTCTATCTCCTTGAACAGGTTTTCCGGAGGTGATGGCATCAGTGACATCTACGAAGGCGTTCCTTACTTAATCTGTTTGATGTTGATGCTGCTTTGGTGAAAGTTGTCCTGTCAAGGTTTTGAGATAGGTAAGTACCTCCTTCTGGGTTGTTGATAAGCACGTAAGTGCTACACCTTATACCCATATTTATATTAGCTAGGACTCGATATTTTGGCTAATAATATTATTTTAGTGCTTTTGTAGAAAGTGCAAGCGATTCCAATCATCCAGAAAATAAATGGCTAAATAGAAGTAAAATGGCGTTTGCGACGAAAATGAGCAAGTATGTCTGGCATGGTGTCTCTGTATGTCAGCATCATGGAAGTCATCACAGTCGGCAGATACTACAAAAGAAAACAAAGAACTGTCTTTGTTTATACAAGCAAGTGAATCTCACAAGTGTTAAGCAAGAAAGTGGACGTGGCCTTCCCATCACCACGGAGTGGCAACATATTCCATTTCTGTAAGAAAGTCTCGGTTCCATTTCCTATCTATCTAAGCAGCTGATGGCTTTGCTATTGAGCACTCTCAGAGAAGTCTTTATGACGAAATGACACCGGGATGTCATGGCTTGATGGTCGTACATTGGTGCTGCTGTATTCAAGGGCTCGAGTGTTCAAATGGTGAAAGTCGAAAGAGATGGAGCTGACTGAGAACTCAGGGATGGAATGGAGATGGCATCAAACTAAAGATTCTAGCTAAGAAGGAAGCAATGTATTTTGATTACAGTAGTGTATTTATCTACCATCTACGAAGGGTTTCGTTGGCGGAAGAAAACAAAGAAGAAGAGTTCACTGCCATGGAGAGTGGTGTTGCACTCTACTCGGTGAAGCAGATTAAACTGGCAGCAAACAAATAACCCGGTGTTTACATTGAACGCGAGAATGGAGAGAAGATCAAGTTTCCGTTGAAGCTTCCTGCAATATAGAAACAGTGTGGCTCGAAATTGGTTTGGACTGCATATCTCGGTTGAGAAATGAAGCAGCAACGAGAAGACTAAGATTTGTACCGGCAAAGCTAGGGCTTACACACGGAAAAGAAGAATGGTTGCTCATGGTGTCGACTGTTAGTGTTGAGAAGAATCAAAGTTATTGGAAATAGCAAAGCTAGGTGCGATTGGATTCAGGGTCGATGGCGTGGTCTTTGTGGCTGGAATATCACCCTGAGAAGTGGGTTTGCGATTGAGAAATAAACAGTAGTTGGCAACAACAAAGTGAGGCATCCAGAATCACTGTTCCCGGTCGTGATTATTGCGACATCAGCTCTTGCAGATTTGCAAGCCGTAGAGAAAGATGTTGTGGCCGGAATTTGTTTGCCATGGCTTCGAATGACTGACGCAGTAGAGTTGTTTTATGATGGAGGTATGGCTGGATGGATTTATTTAAGGTCCTAAGCCACATCAACGACAGAGTTCAGGGTTTGGTCTGAAAGTTGGTGTTGTCGCTGGACGGTGAAGGAAAAGGCTCAAGGGACAGAAAATGCAAACTAGTGGTTGCCGGATACTGGAAGGAGTTGGGTTTAGAAACTGGGGTCAGTATTGGACCAGGCCTGGCAAATATTTTCTAGGTCATGATTTCTCGCAACATTTAGATATAAAAAACACAGACAAGAGAAAAAAAAGGGGAAGGCCGGATGGAATTTTATCTTGGGAGGTTGCGGCTACAGAGCCGAGAACCAGAAAGGAGGTGGAAGACAAGGGTTTGCGATTTTTATGTTTTCATTTCCATCTTTATGTGCTAGTGATTCTCCTTCATATGTTTATGGCTTTTGAGAAAGCCATGTCTAGTTAAATTTTTGTAATTAGGGTTTTTATGGATTGAAACTACATGGGTATTAGGCTATTTTGATTTGATTTATGTTGAGCAAAGACCTCTATGATTTGAATAGATTACTTCCATGATTTTATTTATTGATTTAACGATGATATGAGTTGTTGCTTCACCGGTTACAATAACCTTTCTGCCTAATTGTTAGGTTCATAATATATTTTTGTCACATTATTTGATAATTCATGTTTGGGTTAATATCTTTGATGGGTTATGCTTAGAAGAGCCATATAATAATTGTGAATCAATATTTAGTTTCGAATAACTTTCTCGCTAATGTAATTTGATGGTGCATGCTTCGGTTTAATCCTTTGATGTGCCATGCTTAGGGCGTCTCAGTGATATTTGCGACTCTAACACATATAATAGGTGATGTCGATAGAACGAACGATAAATAATTCATGGATTATGTTTCATTTCAGGAATTAAATAGAGATAATAGTGGATACCATGAAACCCTGGTTACCGACTTTTCCTTTATATTCATTTTATTAGTTTACTTTAATTTTATTATTCATTTTCAATTCTAAAAATCCAAAAATATTTTTTCGTGTTAGTTTTATTAGAGATATTGATTTCGGTATTTCCACCGCTCCCTGTGGGTTCGACCCGTACTTTCCTCTGTCTACTAGTTAGACACCGTGCGATTGCGGTTATCACATATAGGTATCTTCGGATTCTATTAGTTGTAGCCATGCCTAGTTGAGTCTTAGCAAGAACTTCTTGCCTCTGAAGAAGTATCAGTGTCCCCTGTGGTGTTTGTGGCAGGAGATGTGATGCCAGGAAGAGCGTCAGTAGCACCAATATTTGCGGCAGGTGATACATTGGTAGCATTGACGTTAACGCCAGGAGGAGTGGAACTAGGAGCAATGATGGTGCTAGCAACATTAGGATTAGTCAATGATCCATACCTAAGATCCACTATTTTGGAATTAAGAAATTAAGAAATTGATTTTGCAACGGAGAGATTAATCTCCCACTGTGGTCACCAATTTGTAGTAGGGTAAAAGTTGATTCTGGAGAAAAGAGTAAAACTGGGTAGGTTGATGATAAATGAGTCTAGACCCTAAAAAAATGTACTGCACATGAGTACTTTAGATTCGAGAGATCAATCTGTACAATTCTGGCCTAAACCAAAAATGGTCGTTCCAGTCTTGTTTTGGTCACAAAATGAAGGAGAAGGGTTGATCTTAGGGACGAAAGCAGAGAAGGTGTTGAGATTAGAGTGATAAACTATGTAAGGGGTGGTTTTTATGACTGTGTATCAGAAGATGGAACTTTCTTGCAAGGTCTTAGTTGTATGTTCTCTGTGTTTTCTGGATACTTTTGTTGATTGTCCATTCAATAGATTAAAAATGTATTTCATGGTAAGTCATAGTGAACACCCTGATCTCGTAGGATGTGGAGGTTGTGGAGTAGTGAAGAAATGGAGATCATGTGAAAGTTACAGAAACCGTGTCCCTATTCTTAAGGTAGGACTGGATGGTTGTGTACCCACTTCTCCTCTACTCGTTAACTGTCCGTTCTTCCTGTCATTTTCTCATAATGGGTGTGTTGCACACCACATGATGTAGGATGCCAAACCAATACCCTGGTGAACATCCCCCATTTGTGACATTGTTGATGCCACGAGTAAAAACATGAAAGAACTCATCTTACATGACTAGCTTGTCGTGCATGACTAGGATGACCTGTATGACTAGGTCGAAAAGTTGTATTGTATAGAACTATTCTAACACCTCTCCGAAAAGTATTTATGAGAGGTGGATAAGAAGACGTGATTATTTAATTTCTTAATATGTGGTGTTGAATGTGTATGTAAAGCATGCAAGTCTTGATCAATCACATTATGTTACATATAGTGTAACACCCCGTGTTTTTAGCATGGCGCATGCTAAAAGATGCGCCATGGCATGAGATGAAGCTTCATCTCAAGTTTATGTCGCATTAAGAGGAATATTGGCCCAGAGCCAATGTTGCATCGATCATGATGCATTAGGCCAGTTGGGTAGATGGCCTTGAGCGTTGAAGCGCAATCATTGCGCATCATGCGGACGATTGGCCTGGAGACAATATTGCATAATCATTATGCATCAGGACGGAGCAGGCTGGCTGAGTGAATAATGTACAATCATTGTGCAATATGCCAGTGCGGGCTGGATTAGAGAATGTTGCGTAATCATCGTGCGCAATCATTGTAAGCAATCATTGTACATGAATAGGGAGGGGTAGTGGGTTGAAGGTGCATATGTGTTAGATCATTGCTCGGCCGAACTCGCATGCTTTGCTATCTCAAGCATGTTTGTCAAGTTTAGTTTTCAAAACTATATGTCTTAATTTCTAGACTACTTATAACTAAGTTTCGGTTTAGGACAGTTTAGTGTATTTGAGCTCCAGACTCCATGGTGATCATCTTACGAAGACGAAGAACTACTCAAAGAACCATTGGAACTTCATCCGACTAAAAGGTATGTGGAGACTTGAACTTATCAATCACTCAAAAGTCTATCTACTCTATCTCCTACTCTTGAGACAAAGTCGTATAAGTATGATAGTTTTCATACATACACATTTGCTATTTCGAGCCGAGTTTACTCGCCTTATCTTTTTCTCGAAATATGTGTTGGTAAGCTTTCGCTTTAACCACTTTTCATCTTAACCCGTGACGAAAGTCATGATGACGTTTCAATCTTGAAAATAGCTTTGATGACGATAGTCGTGAATAACGATTGTTATAACATTATAGAAGAATGTTTCAGTGGTTGAAATGTAGAGTTGAGATTACGTAACCAACTATAGATATAAGCATATATAGTGTGTTCAAACATTAGTGTATAAATCCATGTGCCGGAAACCAAGTGTGTGCATACGGTATTGGTGAAGGAGACAGGAGTTTTCGAATCGAAAATTTCTGCTGAGTTTATAAGTTTGCAAACTTGTTAAACCAGTCACCTTGGGTACACATACCCGTATGCGTACCCACGGAAGTTTTCGACCGAAAATTTCTGCTGAATTTGTAAACTCAATTCCGGTAGCTATGGTACATGTACCAGTACGCGTACCCAAGCTGGTTATATTTCTCAAATCGGAAGTTCATGAACTTAAACAATAAATCAATAAGGAATGCATTCTTTGAAAACCATGTCTATATTTTTCATGAATTGATTCCAGTGAATCAAACCAATTTTGTTTTAATTGTGTCTATTCATAAAGACCTAAGCAATTGAACAACTCTTCAACTAGTTCTTATGAGTCATTTGAACTAGTTATGTGAAGAAGATGAATATGGTTAATATGGAAGTACTCATATGGCTAACCATTGGTTAACTATTTGTGAACCAACTTAGTGTACACGTTTAGGTACGGTCACTCAAACCTAAATGAAATACATTTCATTAGTGTGTGACAAGCTAAGTTTCGATCTAACTGTTGAAAGATATTAGCTTGGTTAAATCAGGTTTTTCATCTAACGGTGAATATTGAATGCTTTGTTACCAAGGTAACTTGGATTGCAAACCCTGATTTAAAAAATATATAAAGGAGACATCTAGCAACTGGAAAAACTAATCCCCACACCTCTTGTGTGATACTAGTTGGTTTTGCTAGAGTCGATTCTACTTTAACCTTAGGTTTCTTCTCGAGACCTTGTAGGTTAACGACTGAAAGACTTTGTTAGAGCATAGATCGGTCGACCTCGCAGGCGTTGCTATATCAAGCATGTTTGTCAATGTTAGTGATCAAAACTATGAGTCTTGATTTCTAATCTATTATAGCTAAGTCTCGGACTAGGATAGAAAAGTGTAGTTGAGCGCAAGGACTTCATGGCGATTCATCATACAACGACGAAGATCTACTCAAGGAACCGTGGAACTTCATCAACAAAAAGGTATGTGGAGACTTGAACTTATCTATCACTCAAAAGTCTATCTATTCTATCTCCTACTTCTTATGAGACAAAAAGTCGTATGCTATATAGACTGGATCATACACATTTGACATTTCGAGCTGAGTATTCACTACTTATCTTTTTCTCGAAATCGTGTGTTGGTAAAGCGTTTTGCTTTGATCAAGTTTATTTTCACCTAGTGACGAAAGTCATGAAAAGTTTCAATTACTTTGAGAATTGCTCTGACGTGAAACGGTCTGTGAATAACGGCTATATAACGTCCTCTGAGAATTTCTCAATGATTGGAATGAGAGTTTAGATTACATAACCATGTATTCCTTAATCCAAAGTTTTCAAACTTTGTTGATTGAGAGAAACCGGAGGAATTGGCTTTGCCAAGTCCGCGAACTGACGGAAGTTCTCTTGCCGAGAATTTCTGCTGGGATTTTCAAAAAAACTCGTTTGAGTGTTTAGTCCGCGAACTGGCGGAAGTCTCTTTGCCGAGATTTTCTGCTGAGTTTGGAAAACTCTGCTGGTTGCCTTAAGTCCGCGAACTTGTTCGAGAGCTTAAGTGGTTATGATCTAAAGATGTGCTCTGAACATGAAGCTTAAATTACTAAGGAATGCTTTATACAAACCGTGGCTATAAATTTCATGAGCCGATTCAATCGAATCGAATCATCTTTGTTTCAATTGTGTCTTGTGTAGTTACATAAGATCTCATAACAATTTAACAACTCTCTAACTAGTTCATTTGAGTCAATTGAACTAGTTATGGTGAAGAAGAACTAGGTTAATATGAATTGCTCATATGGTTAACCTTTTGGGTTACTATGTTGAACCAACATACACGTACACGTTTGGGCATGGTTTTCACAAACCCAGTAAACATCTGCCCAAGTGTGTGTGACAAGCTAAGTTTTCGATCTAACGGTTGAGAAATATTAGCTTGAATCTAAATCTGGTTTTCATCTAACGGTGAATATGGATTTCTTTGTAACTAAGGCAAAACCCTGATTTGAAGGCTATATAAAGGAGACATCTAGCATTGTGCAAAACTAATCCCCATACGTCTGTGTGATACTAGTGCACTCGCTAGAGTCGATTCTCTTTTAACCTTTGGTTTTCTTCTCTAAAACCAGGTTAACAACTTAAAGACTTCATTGGGATTGTGAAGCCATACCGATACTACTTTTATCGTAGTTGTGTGATCTGATCTTGCATCTTCTATCGTACGAGTACAATCTATTGATTGGCTTGAGATCGTGAGAGTTCTCCGATAGGAAAGACAAAGAAGTCACAAACATCTTCGTCTCACTGTTTGTGATTCCTCGACAAACCTCTTGTGTAGTCAAGAAGGATTGTTGAGAGGTGATTAATTAATCTAGGATGTTCTTCGGGAATATAAGACCGGATTATCAATTGGTTCCTGTTCACCTTGATTTTATATCTTAAGACGGAACAAAACCTAGGGTTTTTCTGTGGGAGATAGATTTATACTTTGATAGACTTTTCTGTGTGAGACAGATTTGTTTATTATCAAGTCTGCGATTCTGGGTTGCAGCAACTCTTGGTTGTGGGTGAGATCAGCTAAGGGAATCAAGTGCGTAGTATCCTGCTGGGATCAGAGGCGTAGGAGTACAACTGTACCTTGGATCGGTGGGATACTGATTGGGGTTCAACTATAGTCCAGTCCGAAGTTAGCTTGGAGTAGTCTAGTGTTTGTAGCGGCTTAATACAATGTGTATTCAATCTGGATTATGTCCCGGGGTTTTTCTGTATTTGCGGTTTCCTCGTTAACAAAACTTCTGGTGTTTATGTTATTTCTTTTCCGCATTATATTTTATATAATTGAAATAATACAGGTTGTGTGTTAAAGATCATCAATTGGAAATCCAACCCTTGGTTGTTAATTGATATTGATTGATCCTTGGACATTGGTCTTTGGTACCGTCCAAGTTATCTCTTTTTGATAAAGACTCGCAGATTTCCATTTGCTTGAGTAAAGATCAAATCGAGAGATTGAGATATAAACGCTTTGATACATCTTTTTATTGGTTGACTCTAACTGTCTAGTTGATTCTCATAAAAAGTATATTGGATTTTGTCCATACAGATTGCTAAGCGAAATATTGGGTGGTGTTGTTAGAGCCCCGCTTTTTCAATTGGCATCAGAGCAGGCAAACACGTTTAAGACCTAACAAGTCCGTGTTTGTAGTGATCTGACTCTATGGACAGAGGTGCTATCTCTATTAACGTACCACCATTCTTCGATGGCTCCAATTACTTATGGTGGAAAATTGCTATGCGTGCTTTTCTTCAATCGTGTGATTTTTAGTCATGGGTATATGTGGTTAATGGCTATGATGCTCCCGTTGTGGAAGTTGGTGATGTAAACGTTCCCAAACCTATTGGTGAATACACCGCTGTTGAGATAACTGTTGCAAAGCAAAATTCCGACGTTTTGAATGCTATCATACATGCCATTACCCCAAATCTTCAGCATCATATGACAAACTGCACTAGATCTAAAGATGCTTGGGATATCTTAGAAACCGTATTTGAAGGCAACTCCAGTGAAAAGGATGCTAGGCTTCAAAACCTTAATTCCGATAGAGAGAACCTTCGTATGGCAGATGAAGAAACATTTGATGAGTTTAATCACAAAGTGTCTGAAATTGTCAATGCATCTTTTGCATTGGGTAAGACTATTCCTGAAAAGAACATTGTGATGAAAATTCTCAGATCGCTGCCATCTAGATACGAGTCTAAGAAGCATGCCATCATTGAGGGGAATAACCTCGATAATATTTCCAGAAACACTTTGGTTGGAAAGCTTAAGATCTTTGACCATGAGCATACATCCAAAGTCGGTAAGGATGTTGCCTTTAAAGCAAAAAAGAACACTAAATTACTTGTCAAAAGTAAGAGTGTTCATGTATCTGAGGATGATCAGTCTGAGGATGATTTTTCGGATGAAGATCTTGACAAATCAGTCTCCTTGATCACAAGACAGTTTAGGGCTCTTCTGTTGAAGAGAAGTAAACGGTTTTCAAGAGACAAACCTAAGTCATCAGACAAACCTCACGGTCGCGTACCTCCTAAAAACAGGGATGCTGACGAGGATGATGACGAGGACATGCCTCAGTGCTTTAAGTGTAAGGGTTTTGGCCATTTTGCTAACGAATTCCCAAATCGTAGAAAATACACTGGGAACAAAGGTCTAGCTGTAACACTTGATGAAATGTCTGAAACCTATGATTCCGAGGAAGATAGGAAATCAATCTTAGGGATTCTTTTTGAAAACATCGATTTTGATACTTGTAGCAATATATATATCAACCTAAATGGGTTCGGAGGATAGGGAAACCCAATCAAGATGGAAGATTCACTGAATCTGATAACTGGAAACCCTATCAGTGATGTTTCAGGATCAACTATATGTCTAGCTGGTTGCACATCTAAGATGCCTGAATACTATCCAAGATTGACGTGCTCGTTTTGTTCGATGAAGGGACACGAACTATCAAGGTGTTACAAATACAAGCACCAAATAAGGCACGCCAGCAAACTTCAACGAAGAGAAGATCGATTAGCAAGGAAGTTGAAACTTGCTCAGAAGACTGCCGAGGTATGTAGGATCTTATCTTCATCTAAGAAGTTGGTTTCCAAGGATAGAATAAGACCATTTGAAAAGAAAATATGGTCAAATCGTTTTGATAGACAGATATCAGAGGATTCCTCCCATGAGGAAAAAGATGGACAAATCGTTGTTCATCGCAACACAACTTGATTGTGTTGTTGGGAAAATCTTGTCTCATGTGCATGTTCGAAAAGAGACAAGATTGAGTGCAGATCCAGGCTTCATAAAAGTTTTTTCCTTCTTTTCTTAGATTTGTTATTTTTTTGTCTATCAAATAAAAGAAAGGGTTATTATCGACAATTCTACTCTTTATAGGGTTTTTAGAGTTGGGCGTATACGAACCTGTCACTAGGTTTCGAACCCTACATTTCTTTTTTTTTCCTTTTGACATCCTTGATAAGACTGCTTGTTGAGTTAAGTGATTCCATCACACAAATCCAGTTGTTCATAACTGTTCTCAAAGCACTATGTCGTCAGATGGAAAGGATGTCAACGTGATTGTTAAGTCTTCAATCAAGAAAAAAGAGAAATCTCCTGTTTCTAAATCCCTGAAAATAAAAAGAAGGAATACAAGAAAACCCCGGGTTGTTCCTTCTAACTCTTAGAAGTCTTCCGATGTTCTTAATGAGTTAAAGGAAACAAGAAGGGAGATTTATGAAATAAAGACGTTCGTGTCTAAATCTTTGGAAATTCAGAGGACCCTAATTCGACCTCTTCAGCCAAGACAGTTCGTGGGTATTGACACTTATCTCCGTGAACCTTATGTCCCGATGGTTATCGATAACAAGGAGTTCGGGAATGATAAAAAAATTCTCAAAGGAATTGTTCCCTAGTATGTCTTCTTTTTGGATTAGTTGGAAGAATAACTAGTGCGTCCGTGACTACACATAGCTATTTTTGTTTTTATCTTCTTATGTTATTTTTTTAGGTTTATTGGTTTTTAAATTCTAAAAATATTTGGAGGATGATATTATTGCAGTATTAATCTATTTTGAAGTATTGTAATATTTTTATGGGATATGTATTGTTTGCGTCCGTGAACTTGAAGGTCCCATATTGTGTCAAAAGTAAAGTCGTTCATAAATTGATATTCGTATTGATGAAAGGACGAATGGACTTTTGACAAATACAAAAGTTATGCCTATGCAGTCATTTAATTGATGGAAAATAGGATGAAATCTTTTGTTTGACAAGGATAAAGTCTATTATGTCGTTATGCAAATAGTGATGCAAAATAGAATATATCCTTGTATGTTATCCACGGTATTGATCTTCATTGATCCATTCTGTTAGAGCATAGATCGGTCAACCTCGCATGCGTTGCTATCTCAAGCATGTTTTTCAATGTTAGCGATCAAAACTATAAGTCTTGATTTCTAGCCTACATAGCTAAGTCTCGGACTAGGATAGAAAAGTGTAGTTGAGCTCAAGGACTTCATGGCGATTCATCATACAACGACGAAGATCTATACAAGGAACCGTGGAATTTCATCAACAAAAAGGTATGTGGAGACTTGAACTTATCTATCACTCAAAAGTCTATCTCTTCTATCTCCTACTTCTTATGAGACAAAAGTCGTATGCTATATAGACTAGATTATACACATTTGACATTTCGAGCTGAGCATTCATTGGTTATCTTTTATCTCGAAATCGTGTGTTGGTAAAGCGTTTCTCTTTGATCAAGTTTATCTTCACCTAGTGACGAAAGTCATGAAAAGTTTCAATCACTTTGAGAATTGCTCTGACGTGAATCGGTATGGGAATAACGGCTACATAGCGTCCTCTGAGAATGTCTCAATGATTGAAATAAGAGTTTAGATTACATAACCATATATTCCTTGAATCGAAGTTTTCGAACTTTGTTGATCAAGAGAAATCAGGAGGATTGTGGAATTGGCTTGCCAAGTCCGCCAACTGTCGGAAGTTCTCGACCGAGAATTTCTGCTGGATTTTCCAAAACTCGTTTGTGTGCTAAGTCCGCGAACTCATTCCGCGAACCCAGTCTGCGAACTGGCGGAAGTTCTCTTTCCGAGAATTTCTGCTGAGTTTGGAAAACTCAATCGATTAACTTAAGTCCGCGAACTTGTTTGTGAACTTAAGAGGTTATGATCTAAAGATTTGCTATGAACATGATACATTAAATTACTAAGGAATGCTTTATGCAAACCGTGGATATAACGTTCATGAGCCGATTCAATCGAATCGAATCATCTTTGTTTCAATTGTGTCTTGTGTAGTTACATAAGATCTCATAGCAATTGAACAACTCTTTAACTAGTTCATTTGAGTCAATTGAACTAGTTATGGTGAAGAAGAACAAGGTTAATATGAAATGCTCATATGGTTAACCTTTTGGGTTATTATGTTGAACCAACATACACGTATACGTTTGGGCATGGTTTTCACGAACCCAGTAAACGTCTACCCAAGTGTGTGTGACAAGCTAAGTTTTCGATCTAACGGTTGAGAAATATTAACTTGAATCTAAATCAGGTTTTCATCTAACGGTGAATAAGGATTGCTTTGTAACTAAGGAAAAACCCTGATTTGAAGGCTATATAAATGAGACATCTAGCATTGTGCAAAACTAATCCCCACACGTCTGTGGGCTACTAGTGCGCCCGCTAGAGTCGATCTCCATTAACATTTGATTTTCTTCTTTAAAATCAGGTTTATGACTTAAATACTTCATTGGGATTGTGAAGCCAGACCGATACTACTTTATCGTAGTTGTGTGATCTGATCTTGCATCTTCTATCGTACGAGTACAATCGATTGATTGACTTGAGATCGTGAGAGTTCTCCGATAGGCAAGATAAAGAAGTCACAAACATCTTCGTCTCACTGTTTGTGATTCCTCGACAATCCCCTTGTGTAGTCAGGAAGGATTGTAGAGAGGTGATTGATTAATCTAGGTTGTTCTTCGGGCATATAAGACCGGATTATCTATTGTTTCCTGTTCACCTTGATTTTATATCAAAAGACGGAACAAAAGCTAGGGTTTATCTGTGGAAGTCATATTTATCCTTTGATAGACTTTTCTGTGTGAGACAGATCTGTTTATTATCAAGTTTGTGATTTTGGGTTGCACCAACTCTTGGTTGTGGGTGAGATCAGCTAAGGGAATCAAGTGCGAAGTATCCTGCTGGGATCAGAGGCGTAGGAGTACAACTGTACCTTGAATTAGTGGGAGACTGATTGGGGTTCAACTATAGTCCTGTCCGAAGTTAGTTTGCAGTAGTCTAGTGTCTGTAGCGTCTTAATACATTGTGTCTTCAATCTGGACTAGGTCCCGGGGGTTTTCTGCATTTGCAGTTTCCTCGTTAACAAAATTTCTGGTGTCTGTGTTATTTCTTTTCCGCATTATATTTTATATAATTGAAATAATACAGGTTGTGCGTTTCGTGATCATCAATTGGAAATCCAACCTTTGGTTGTTGATTGATATTGATTGATCCTTGGACATTGGTCTTTGGTACCGTCCAAGTATTCCTTGTATTTGATAAAGACTCGCTATTGTTTTTAGCTTGAGTAAAAATCAAATCAAGAGAGAGATATTAACTCCTTGAGATACTTTTATCTAGATTGAGTCTGACTATCTAGTTGTTTCTCTAGCAAAGTATATCGGAGTTAGTCCCTACAGATTGCTAACCGAAATATTGGGTGGTGGTGTTAGACCCCCGCCTTTTCATATTCTGTTATGTTTTACCGTGAAGGCTCCATTGTGTATCTTATGTTGAGCACCTTACAACTATGTCGATTAATATTGGCCTTGTTGGTTGTTCCATGAGATGCTATATGTTGAGCATTCTTGAACTAAATTAATCATCTTGATTGGTTATTGAGTTAGTTGCTCCGAAAGTCTTCTTTTGTCGAGCAAAATCTTTTGACAATTAAATTGATTGCTTCGGTGATTAGTTTGGTTGTGTATTTCAATTAGATTAATTATAGGTTCTTTTGTAATTAATCTAGTTGAGTTTTTCATATATGTTCTTGTGTTAAGTATATGAACGGCTATACTAATCATGTTATATTGGTTAATGTAGTCGTAGCTCCGTGAGTTATGTTGATCACAATCAATTAAGTTGATCACTTTTGTGGTTTGATTTAGTTGTGTATTCCGATTAAATTAATCATGGGTTTACTTGTGATTAATTTGGTTGAGTTTTGGATATAGAAAATAATTTCCATGGTTTTTGGTGTCTAATTAAAAAAATCCTTCTTTTCTTTCGAAATTAAGGTCGCTCTTGTTGTTCTTTCGGGAATGACATCAAATGGGGAGAGTTCTTTTGAACTTGTGCTTAATAGTAATATCTTGCGGGGTGTGCGGTTGTGGAATTTTATAGAAGTTATCTTGTATCTTAAAACTTCTTGATGAATGCATTTAGCTTTGGCTTTATTATTGCATCTAAATTAAGTTGGTATGTATTTTTTCTTTTAGTCTATGAAATATCTCTTGTGGAAATTTTATTATGATCCCGTTCTTTTACCTTTGCCAATTTTATTGACAAAAAGGGGGAGAAATAATATAGTTCACATTACAAATACATATGGTTTTCGGATCATTGTGTAAGGGGGAGTGGTTTCCATGATCGAGATGGAGTATTGACTAAGGGGGAGTGATACATATCACCATAGTATTGTTTTTAAAGTCGTGATGCAATTGGACTTTGATGTGACATAATGATACTATGACACTGTATAACAATGATCGAGAATCTCGATTTCTCTCATTGTTATAGCCACGGATCTTCAACAACGGTGGTGCTAAACTTAGAACCTTTGGGATCATTGGAGTACTTGGAAGGACGAAGATTTCAAGGAACGTTGAAGATTAGACTATGGAATAGGAGCCACTAAAGTTTATCTTTTTTGTATTCCATATGTATTAATAGTTTTTCACTAAAATTGACAAAGGGGGAGATTGTTAGAGCATAACTCGGTCGACCTCGCATGCGTTGCTATATGATAGACGCATTTATGTGTCTATTTTCATCTCTTTTGTGTATTTTGTTAGTACTCGTTTTCGTCCTTATTATGGTGTTTTGTGTGTTTTTAGGTATTTTTTGGAAATAAACATTTTTGGAAAAATCAGCTCGAAAAGTTGCCCGGGGCACCCTTGAAGGACAATTTTTATTCGGACTCTCACTATCGGTTAAGGGGCACCTCAGTGGACACATGCTATTCGCACCCCAGTTCAGGATAGGGGGGCACCCTTTCTTCTTCGTTTGAAAACTGTTTTTTGGCGGGAAACGAAATTCTCAAGTGGCAGAAGTTTGATTACAAAAATGAAGGGGTTATGGGTAGATTCAATGGCTGAAATCTGATAGAGAGATGTGATATAGGTTAAGGAACACATTTTGGGCAGTGGGGTCGATCGGAATTGGCTGGAAAACGCGTGATGATTCACACACCCAAAACAGAGCACGTGTACTGTAACACGAGCAAAATTGAAGTTCTTGTGTGCATGGAGGAGTTCTACTAGCGTTGGAAGAGTGCTGAGACGTGGAGAAGGCTAACTAGAGCGTGCAGGATCAGATCTAACGCGTGCATGGTCTTAGAAATGGAAATTATCGTTATTTTTGGCAGCAAGGAATAATCGAATTAAAGAGAGTATATACGCAATCAATGGTCGGATTTTTGGCCTCAATTCACTATAAATACACGTACAATTGAAGCTAGCAAGTTTGGAGAGTCTTGGGGAAAGTTTAGGAGTCGAGAGAATCAAAAGAAAATCACGCAGAGAAGAGAAGCTTGCTGCTGGTGCAAGGAAGAACACGAAGAACATAATACCCTCCGGGACAGTCGTTGATTAGGGTCGCTTAATTGCGACAATACTCAATTCCTTTCCCCGACTTCGGAACAACATCACTTCTGTTGTATCGTTCTTTTTGGACGCTTTATATGTGTCGCAAACACTGTTGTAAACCGTTTTTCTCCATTTTCTCTTGATTGTAAACAACTTTTGAGTATCAATGAATCAATTTGAGAGGTTTTTCATCATGAGTAGCTAAACCCAATCCCAGGGGTGACGGAGGAAGCCTTTCTCGCAATATTTATGTGGTAATTTTTATTTGATTAATTTTTGCAATATTTATATATGATTAATTGCATTGAAAATAAATGATTTAAATGATTTTTATTAATCAAATATATTTTCTCTTGATAATACATGCTTAGTTTTATGCTCTTGATGTATTATGCTTGAGATTAATCTTTGATATTTTGAGAATCTGCTTTTGGCAATAGTTAGAATCAAAACAATTATTAAATTTGCATAATAAAAAATAAATAAAACTACATAAATATTGTTGAATGGTGGAATCATCATCCCTATTTTCTCCATAAAATTTATATCACTTGTTAATTGAATTTTCTAAATTTCTAAATTATTTAAATCTAAAAAAAAATTATTCCCTTCACAAGTTCGAAAAGAACCTCTTTTACCACTATCTACAACAACATTTGAAAATACATCAAATTTTTGGCGCCGCCGACGCGGACCTGTGCTTAGGTAGATTTTTTTTTTTTAGGTTTATTATTTTTTTTTTCCTTTTTACGTTTCTTCTTTTCTTTGATTTGCAGGTTTGAAGTGGAGTACTAAGGACCTTGGAAGGAAAATCTTAAAGAGAAAGGAGCGAAAGAGGAATTTTGTTTTTTTGTTTTATATATAGAAAAGAGAGAAAAAAAAGAGATATTTTTATATATTTTTTTTAGGTTATTTTTCTTTTTCTTTTGCACTTTACTTTATTTGGACTTTGGACTGGACTCTTGGACTTTATTATTATTTTTTTAAACCCTACGGAAGGGTAGTTAAATACAAACTGTGTGCAGGGAAGGACGGTGATTACAATATCACTTCGGCCCCTCGGGTTTGCACACGGCATGGGAGTCGTGGCCCGAGTCGACGACAAAGGTTCATCACCCGTCTGGTACGGGAGGTAAGTCTAATAGAAACACTCGCGAATCTCCTGTAAGCGATTTACTGTATTCCTTAAGGTGATCATTGATTGAGGACGAATTTGGACTGTCTTTATTTTCCTAGTAAAGGGCAAGGCCTGGCCTAAACAAGATAAGGGTTCGGATTTCATCACCGCTCCCTTCTTGCCCGCTTTAGGAGAACAAAACCTAACGCGAACCCAAGCTTTAAAATCTGATTAGAAACAGACCTATAGGGTATCGAGCTTGTTAGGAAAATTTTTCGAAGGATATTGGTTATTCTTTTAGCATACTTCGAAGTTCATGACGGTTTCTGTGAGTTGAATGCGTGACTGCGCCGCTTTGTACTGCGGTTAGGCCTTGGGTATCAAAGCTCCACTGAGCTTCCCTCGCCTCAATTCAACTTACTTTGACTCGGATTGATTCCAGAGGGGTTTGCTTAAATTGTAACGAATTCCATTTCGAAAGATAGAAGTTGGTCTAGAAACAATCTAAGTGAGCCATCATGCTTGTTGTTTGCTAGAAATCTCTAGGTTTGCTGTGGTAAAGTCGAGTCAGCCTGCTGTGTGATTGCTATAACCTTCCTGTTAGGATTTTTTTTTTTTTGATTTTTGATTTTTTTTAGTGTATGCCCGATTTTGTTAATAGGGCTTGGAAAAGAGATACTCTAGGTCGATTGATTAGCGAAAAACCTAGTAGTTCTTCTGATTTAAGCAGAGAGCTCGAAGATTGTTCTTTTGAGAGCCCTGTTTTTGGAAACTTCAGTTTTGAGAATTTATCTCTAAGTGACAAAGTACCCCTAGTACTCCAGTTGTGCCAACGATGGCAACTTTGAAAGATTACATGTTCCCAACTAGGACCAACCGAGCTTCGTGCATTAAATTGCCAGCCACTACGGCTAATTTCGAGATAAAACCTAGTATTCTTCAGATGATCCCTATATTCTTAGGAAAAGATGATGAGAACCCTTATTTCCATATTAGGGACTTTGAGGGGACAATTAGAATAAAAGACCTTACTGATGAAGTCTTGAAACTTAAGATGTTTCCCTTTTCCTTGAGAGATAAATCCAAGACCTGGCTGAACAACCTACCATCTGAATTCATTGAAACATGGCAGGAACTTATTGCCGCTTTCTATATGAAATTATACCCTAAGCATAAAACTGCAGCTGTTAGGCAGACAATTAGTGCTAGTGTGCAACAAGAGGGAGAGTCTCTTTATAGATTTTTAGAGAGATTCAATGATCTCCTATCTCAGTGTCCTCACCATGGATTTGATAAGATGAAACTCGTACAAATTATTTATGATGGTTTAGACTATTCGACCAAAGCCATGGTTGAGTCTATGTGCGCTGGTGAGTTCACTAGTAAAAGTGCTGATGATGCTTTTACCTTCTTAGAAGTTATCGCTGAAAAATCCCAACAGTGGGAATCTTGTGTTGAACCCCCTAAAAGACTCTTGGTCAATAGAAGTAGCACCAATGTGGTAGATACGAGTTTTGCGTCTGATGCTAAGTTTGCTGCTTTGTCTAGAAGGTTAGAGGCTTTGGAAATGGGTCAGTCTAAAAATAGGTCCCTTGTTGAACCTAATAGAGCCTCTCAAGTCTCTAGTTGTGGAATAGAGCCCGATAATTCATTTTGGGAAGGTCAGGTTAGTGAAGAGCAAGATCATGCTGTCTATAACAATGCTAGGTTTGAGAACCGTCAGAAGATTGACCCATACTCAGAGATCTACAATCCTGGTTGGAGAAACCATCCTAATTTTTCTTGGTATAAGGGTCAGAATCAAGGACAGTCTAGTAATTCTCAGCCTCCCCCAGGATTTGGTTTTAAGAAATTTTCGGGTCAAACTCAGTTTCAGAACATTTCCGAGAAAAAGATCTCTTCCTTAGAGGAAAATCTCATAATGCTATCAAAGAACCACATGATCTTTCAACAAGAAACTAGGCAAGAATTGAAGGATAATTCTCAAAGTCTTGCCGAATTAAAACTTCAAGTAGGACAAATAGCTAAGTTTATAAGTGAGAGAGAAGATGGAAAGTTCCCTAGTCATACTGAGCCTAATCCCAAAGGGGAGAAATCGTACAATCATGTGAATGCTGTCACAACCCTTAGGAGTGGAAAGAAAGTAGACAACAAGGTTGCCATGCCTGATAGTGAACATGTTTTAGTTCACCCGTCTGAACCAGAGAATTAAGAGACTGATAGAGTCTCTAAAGAGACCAATGAGGGCCATGTTGAGTCTGATTTTGTTCCCAGAGCCCCGTTCCCCCAGCTGCTAGTTCCGAATAAGAGGGTGTCCAACTTTAATGATATATTGGAGGTTTTTCAGCAGGTTAATATCAACCTTCCATTATTAGATGCAATTAGGCAGATTCCCTCTTATGCCAAGTTCCTTAAGGACTTGTGTACGCGAAAGCGTAAGCTCAGTGTCCAGAAGAAAGCCTTCATAGCTAGTCACGTGAGTTCTATTATTCAGAATACCACTACTACTAAGTATAAAGACCCAGGGTCCCCTACCATTGCTTGTACAATAGGTAAGTACCGTATTGAGAAAGCGTTGCTTGACTTAGGAGCCAGTGTGAACTTATTTCCATACCATGTGTACCTTAAGCTAGGACTTGGTGAGATGAAACCTACACAGATGACACTTCAGTTAGCTGATAGGTCCGTTAAAATTCCTCGTGGTGTGATCGAGGATGTTATCATAGAGGTCGAAAAGTTTATATATACGGTGGATTTTGTTATCCTAGATACCCAACCTATCCCTGACCCAGAGAACCAAATACCAGTGATTTTAGGTCGCCCGTTTTTAGCTACATCCAATGCGATCATTAACTGTCGAAATGGTATTATGAATTTTTCTTTTGGTAATATGACTATTGAACTGAACATCTTTAATATTAGTAAGCTACCCTCTAAGATAGATGACACGTGCATTGAAGAGGTTAACATGATAGGAACCTTAGTTCCTAAGTCTGTACCAAACACCGAATCGGAAGATCCATTAGAGAGTTGTCTAGCCCGTTTTAGCATGGATTTCGATGATGATAGAAACATTGAACAAGTAAATGCTCTGTTGGATTCTATTCCTATGTTAGATACCGATAGATGGAAATCTAGGTTGGAACCATTACTAGCTACCGAATCTACCTTAAGCCCATATTTCGAAGAGCCTAAAGATCCTCCTAAGTTGGACCCCAATTATGCATTTGTAGGCCCATCTGAGATTTTGCCTATAACTTCCGATTTGGATAGTGATCATGAGATTTGGCCAGTAACCGTGCTTCAACACAATAAGGAAACTCTAGGGATGACCATAGAGGATATGAAACATATAATTCCTATATCTAGTATACCTCAAAAGAATTTAGAGGATGAACCACCTGATTATAACTCAGAGAAAGCAATTGACCTTTTTCAGGAACCGGATAGTCTATAAATTGGGAATATTGTGACTAGTTTATCTAGAGACACCCAAAACTCTAAGTTTGGGGGTAGAGAGTGTCAATTATCCCCAGTAGAAGTCCCTAACTTGGGACTCAAGCCTAGTGCATATGAGGTATCGCTTGAGTCTATTCAGACTCCACAACCTGATCCGCCTGATACTGTTCAGGAGGGAATCCATATATTAGAAACCCGTTTTTCGGATGAATCTATTTTTCAAGACACTCTTATGAAGCCCAACTGGAGGCTCTGCATAGATCCGGTTGTCTTGCAAGAAACCTTAGATGAGGATGTGCTCCTTCTGTTCATTTTTCTGAGACAGTGCAGTTGTCTCATAATGGTGTTAGCTCTATTTGGTATTATGGACCCACAACTTTTTCGGCTATTGGTATATGACTTTGGAAGGTGAAGATCCTTTTTGAGGTATTTGATGTCTGGCTGAAGACTTTAAACTTAGCACTTCTTGGGAGGTAACCCAATCTCATGCAACACGGTAATATCCTTCCTTAACTCTTTTGCTTCAATAGTAACCGTTTCTCCCTGTTCATGCTTTTAATTTCATCTTTAGAACATTGAGGACAATGTTAGATTTAAGTTTGGGGGTATGGGAGAAACTTTTTAGTTGCAATAAATAAACTCCAGAACCTAGAAATTTATGCGTATTTAGGATGGCACTAACTAATCTAAGTGGATGGAAACATTTTTGCTTTAGGAGTTGAGGAACCAATCTGACTATATGGAAACATCTATAGAGTCTATTCATAAAAGCACAGAGCTCAGGTGTTAGAATTAACATGATAGTTTCGCCATATCTCTTCGAGTCCTTTTCACTTTCTATTTTTAGTTTTCTTTTATTTCAAGTGATTTGGTGGGGCACACGATTCAAGTTGTTACCTTTTCTAGGGTGAAATAGAGTGACTGAGTTACCTTTTCAAAAAAAAAAAAAAATAAAAAAAATTTAGACCAGACCATTAGACCAATCAGAATAAATACTAACACTTGGATAGCAATATGTGTGTGTTCTCCCTGTTTCCGTCGCCTAAGCAAGCATGGAATGCAGGACCCGTGGGAACTATCGTGTAGTCTACTGACAAGAAGCATGCGCTTGGATCAAAAAGATCTATTCATGCCGTTAAGTTTAAAAAAAAAATGGTTATTGTTCTGTGTAGTCAACTGCTGGTTCCCTTGTATTTTCCAGTTTGTTGATCTAGATTTAAGTTATTGACCGCTGGTTCCCTTGTATATGCCAGTGTGTTAATATTAGTCAGACCGGTATCTCAGTCATTTAGGTTAGGTTCACCTTGGAAGAGGCCTTCAGACAGATATGGGAAACACCGTTCACTTTTCAACCATCTACATTTTTCTTTTTCCATCTTCTTAATCTTTTCATGTGATTAGTCTGACTCCGAGTATGATGTACATCGTGAAACTATCTTAGTATAGCTCTGTCACTTATATGAATTTTAGTATGCTTGAGTGAAAACTCGTGTACAGTAATTGGAATTTCGCATAAGGGTACTTCCTCCTATAATTAATAAGTATGCCAACCAAGGAGGTTCTTTAGTGCTTTCCTAGATTTTGCGTAGATAGTTAGGGTCTGGAGTAAAGGTTTTGTGGGTACACCTTTGGTAAACCCTCCGGAGACAACACTCCGCCACTAGGGCCACCTAGGGGTTCAAATGATTTTCCTTTCTAGAATAAATTTTCTCGAGGACTAGCAAATAATAAGTTTGGGGGTATTTGATAGACGCATTTATGTGTCTATTTTCATCTCTTTTGTGTATTTTGTTAGTAATCGTTTTCGTCCTTATTATAGTGTTTTGTGTGTTTTTAGGTATTTTTTGGAAATAAACATTTTTGGAAAAATCAGCTCGAAAAGTTGCCCGGGGCACCCTTGAAGGACAATTTTTATTCGGACTCTCACTATCGGTTAAGGGGAACCTCAGTGGACACCTGCTATTCGCACCCCAGTTCAGGATAGGGGGACACCCTTTCTTCTTCGTTTGAAAACTGTTTTTTGGCGGGAAATGAAATTCTCAAGTGGCAGAAGTTTGATCACAAAAATGAAGGGGTTACGGGTCGATTCAATGGCTGAAATTTGATAGAGAGATGTGATATAGGTTAAGGAACACATTTTGGGCAGTGGGGTCGATCGGAATTGGCTGGAAAACGCGTGATGATTAACACACCCAAAACAGAGCACGTGTACTGTAACACGAGAAAAATTGAAGTTCTTGTGTGCATGGAGGAGTTCTACTAGCGTTGGAAGAGTGCTGAGACGTGGAGAAGGTTAACTAGAGCGTGCAGTATCAAATCTAACGCGTGCATGGGCTTAAAAATGGAAATTATCGTTATTTTTGGCAGCAAGGAATAATCGAATTAAAGAGAGTATATACGCAATCAATGGTCGGATTTTTGGCCTCAATTCACTATAAATACACGTACAATTGAAGCTAGCAAGTTTGGAGAGTCTTGGGGAAAGTTTAGGAGTCGAGAGAATCAAAAGAAAATCACGCAGAGAAGAGAAGCTTGCTGCTGGTGCAAGGAAGAACACGAAGAACATAATACCCTCCGGGACAGTCGTTGATTAAGGTCGCTTAATTGCGACAATACTCAATTCCTTTCCCCGACTTCGGAACAACAACACTTCTGTTGTATCGTTCTTTTTGGACGCTTTATATGCGTCGCAAACACTGTTGTAAACCGTTTTTCTCCATTTTCTCTTGATTGTAAACAACTTTTGAGTATCAATTAATCAATTTGAGAGGTTTTTCATCATGTGTAGCTAAACCCAATCCCAGGGGTGACGGAGGAAGACTTTCTCGCAATATTTATGTGGTAATTTTTATTTGATTAATTTTTGCAATATTTATATATGATTAATTGCATTGAAAATAAATGATTTAAATGATTTTTATTAATCGAATATATTTTCTCTTGATAATACACGCTTAGTTTTATGCTCTTGATGTATTATGCTTGCGATTAATCTTTGATATTTTGAGAATCTGCTTTTGGCAATAGTTAGAATCAAAACAATTATTAAATTTGCATAATAAAAAATAAATAAAACTACATAAATATCGTTGAATGGTGGAATCATCACCCCTATTTTCTCCATAAAATTTATATCACTTGTTAATTGAATTTTCTAAATTTCTAAATTATTTAAATCCAAAAAAAAATTATTCCCTTCACAAGTTCGAAAAGAACCCCTTTTACCACTATCTACAACAACATTTGAAAATACATCAAATTTTTGGCGCCGCCGACGCGGACTTGTGCTTAGGTAGATTTTTTTTTTTTAGGTTTATTATTTTTTTTTCCTTTTTACGTTTCTTTTTTTCTTTGATTTGCAGGTTTGAAGTGGAGTACTAAGGACCTTGGAAGGAAAATCTTAAAGCGAAAGGAGCGAAAGAGGAATTTTGTTTTTTTGTTTTATATATAGAAAAGAGAGAAAAAAAAAGAGATATTTTTATATATTTTTTTTAGGTTATTTTTCTTTTTCTTTTGCACTTTACTTTATTTGGACTTTGGACTGGACTCTTGGACTTTATTATTATTTTTTTAAACCCTACGGAAGGGTAGTTAAATACAAACTGTGTGCAGGGAAGGACGGTGATTACAATATCACTTCGGCCCCTCGGGTTCGCACACGGCATGGGAGTCGTGGCCCGAGTCGACGACAATGGTTCATCCCCCGTCTGGTACGGGAGATAAGTCCAATCGAAACACTCGCGAATCTCCTGTAAGCGAGTTACTGTATTCCTTAAGGTGATCATTGATTGAGTACGAATTTGGACTGTCTTTATTTTCCTAGTAAAGGGCAAGGCCTGGCCTAAACAAGATAAGGGTTCGGATTTCATCACTGCTCCCTTCTTGCCCGCTTTAGGAGAACAAAACCTAACGCGAACCCAAGCTTTAAAATCTGATTAGAAACAGACCTATAGGGTATCGAGCTTGTTAGAAAATTTTTTCGAAGGATATTGGTTATTCTTTTAGCATACTTCGAAGTTCATGACGGTTTCTGTGAGTTGAATGCGTGACTGCTCCGCCTTGTACTGCGGTGAGGCCTTGGGTATCAAAGCTCCACTGAGCTTCCCTCGCCTCAATTCAACTTACTTTGAATCAGATTGATTCCAGAGGGGTTTGCTTAAATTGTAACGAATTCCCTTTCGAAAGATAGAAGTTGGTCTAGAAACAATCTAAGTGAGCCATCATGCTTGTTGTTTGCTAGAAATCTCTAGGTTTGCTGTGGTAAAGTCGAGTCAGCCTGCTGTGTGATTGCTATAACCTTCCTGTTAGGATTTTTTTATTTTTTTTTATTTTTGATTTTTTTTAGTGTATGCCCGATTTTTTTAATAGGGATTGGAAAAGAGATACTCTAGGTCGATTGATTAGCGAAAAACCTAGTAGTTCTTCTGATTTAAGCAGGGAGCTCGAAGATTGTTCTTTTGAGAGCCCTGTTTTTGGAAACTTCAGTTTTGAGAATTTATCTCTAAGTGACAAAGTACCCCTAGTACTCCAGTTGTGCCAACGATGGCAACTTTGAAAGATTACATGTTCCCAACTAGGACCAACCGAGCTTCGTGCATTAAATTGCCAGCCACTACGGCTAATTTCGAGATAAAACCTAGTATTCTTCAGATGATCCCCATATTCTTAGGAAAAGATGATGAGAACCCTTATTTCCATATTAGGGACTTTGAGGAAATTTGTGGGACAATTAGAATAAAAGACCTTACTGATGAAGTCTTGAAACTTAAGATGTTTCCCTTTTCCTTGAGAGATAAAGCCAAGACCTGGCTGAACAACCTACCATATGAATTCATTGAAACATGGCAGGAACTTATTGCCGCTTTCTATATGAAATTATACCCTAAGCATAAAACTGCAGCTGTTAGGCAGACAATTAGTGCTAGTGTGCAACAAGAGGGAGAGTCTCTTTATAGATTTTTAGAGATATTCAATGATCTCCTATCTCAGTGTCATCACCATGGATTTGATAAGATGAAACTCGTACAAATTATTTATGATGGTTTAGACTATTCGACCAAATCCATGGTTGAGTCTATGTGCGCTGGTGAGTTCACTAGTAAAAGTGCTGATGATGCTTTTACCTTCTTAGAAGTTATCGCTGAAAAATCCCAACAGTGGGAATCTTGTGTTGAACCCCCTAAAAGACTCTTGGTCAATAGAAGTAGCACCAATGTGGTAGATACGAGTTTTGCGTCTGATGCTAAGTTTGCTGCTTTGTCTAGAAGGTTAGAGGCTTTGGAAATGGGTCAGTCTAAAAATAGGTCCCTTGATGAACCTAATAGAGCCTCTCAAGTCTCTAGTTGTGGAATAGAGCCCGATAATTCATTTTGGGAAGGTCAGGTTAGTGAAGAGCAAGATCATGCTGTCTATAACAATGCTAGGTTTGAGAACCGTCAGAATATTGACCCATACTCAGAGACCTACAATCCTGGTTGGAGAAACCATCCAAATTTTTCTTGGTCTAAGGGTCAGAATCAAGGACAGTCTAGTAATTCTCAGCCTCCCCCAGGATTTGGTTTTAAGAACTTTTCGGGTCAAACTCAGTTTCAGAATATTTCCGAGAAAAAGATCTCTTCCTTAGAGGAAAATCTCATAATGCTATCAAAGAACCACATGAGCTTTCAACAAGAAACTAGGCAAGAATTGAAGGATAATTCTCAAAGTCTTGCCGAATTAAAACTTCAAGTAGGACAAATAGCTAAGTTTATAAGTGAGAGAGAAGATGGAAAGTTCCATAGTCATACTGAGCCTAATCTCAAAGGGGAGAAATCGTACAATCATGTGAATGCTGTCACAACCCTTAGGAGTGGAAAGAAAGTAGACAACAAGGTTGCCATGCCTGATAGTGAACATGTTGTAGTTCACCCGTCTGAACCAGAGAATGAAGAGACTGATAGAGTCTCTAAAGAGACCAATGAGGGTCATGTTGAGTCTGATTTTGTTCCCAGAGCCCCGTTCCCCCAGCTGCTAGTTCCGACTAAGAGGGAGTCCAACTTTAATGATATATTGGAGGTTTTTAAGCAGGTTAATATCAACCTTCCATTATTAGATGCAATTAGGCAGATTCCCTCTTATGCCAAGTTCCTTAAGGACTTGTGTACGCGAAAGCGTAAGCTCAGTGTCCAGAAGAAAGCCTTCATAGCTAGTCACGTGAGTTCTATTATTCAGAATACCACTACTACTAAGTATAAAGACCCAGGGTCCCCTACCATTGCTTGTACAATAGGTAAGTAACGTATTGAGAAAGCGTTGCTTGACTTAGGAGCCAGTGTGAACTTATTTCCATACCATGTGTACCTTAAGCTAGGACTTGGTGAGATGAAACCTACACAGATGACACTTCAGTTAGCTGATAGGTCCGTTAAAATTCCTCGTGGTGTGATCGAGGATGTTCTCATATAGGTCGACAAGTTTATATATACGGTGGATTTTGTTATCCTAGATACCCAACCTATCCCTGACCCAGTGAACCAAATACCAGTGATTTTAGGTCGCCCGTTTTTAGCTACATCCAATGCGATCATTAACTGTCGAAATGGTATTATGAATTTGTCTTTTAGTAATATGACTATTGAGCTGAACATTTTTAATATTAGTAAGATACCCTCTAAGCTAGATGACACGTGCATTGAAGAGGTCAACATGATAGGAACCTTAGTTCCGAAGTCTGTACCAAACACCGAATCGGAAGATCCATTAGAGAGTTGTCTAGCCCGTTTTAGCATGGATTTCGACGATGATAGCAACATTGAACAAGTAAATGCTCTGTTGGATTCTATTCCTATGTTAGATACCGATAGATGGAAATCTAGTTTGGAACCATTACTAGCTACCGAATCTACCTTAAGCCCTTATTTCGAAGAGCCTAAAGATCCTCCTAAGTTGGACCCCAATTATGCATTTGTAGGCCCATCTGAGATTTTGCCTATAACTTCCGATTTGGATAGTGATCATGAGATTTGGCCAGTAACCGTGCTTCAACACAATAAGGAAACTCTAGGGATGACCATAGAGGATATGAAACATATAATTCCTATATCTAGTATACCTCAAAAGAATTTAGAGGATGAACCACCTGATTATAACTCAGAGAAAGCAATTGACCTTTTTCAGGAACCGGATAGTCTAGAAATTGGGAATATTGTGACTAGTTTATCTAGAGACACCCAAAACTCTAAGTTTGGGGGTAGAGAGTGTCAATTATCCCCAGTAGAAGTCCCTAACTTGGGACTCAAGCCTAGTGCATATGAGGTATCGCTTGAGTCTATTCAGACTCCACAACCTGATCCGCCTGATACTGTTCAGGAGGGAATCCATATATTAGAAACCCGTTTTTCGGATGAATCTATTTTTCAAGACACTCTTATGAAGCCCAACTGGAGGCTCTGGATAGATCCGGTTGTCTTGCAAGAAACCTTAGATGAGGACGTGCTCCTTCTGTTCATTTTCTGAGACAGTGCAGTTGTCTCATATTGGTGTTAGCTCTATTTGGTATTATGGACCCACAACGTTTTCGGCTATTGGTATATGACTTTGGAAGGTGAAGATCCTTTTTGAGGTATTTGATGTCTGGCTGAAGACTTTAAACATAGCACTTCTTGGGAGGTAACCCAATCTCATGCAACACGGTAATATCCTTCCTTATCTCTTTTGCTTCAATAGTAACCGTTTCTCCCTGTTCATGCTTTTAATTTCATCTTTAGAACATTGAGGACAATGTTAGATTTAAGTTTGGGGGTATGGGAGAAACTTTTTAGTTGCAATAAATAAACTCCAGAACCTAGAAATTTATGCGTATTTAGGATGGCACTAACCAATCTAAGTGGATGGAAACATTTTTGTTTTAGGAGTTGAGGAACCAATCTGACTAGATGGAAACATCTATAGAATCTATTCATAAAAGCACAAAGCTCAGGTGTTAGAATTAACATGATAGTTTCGCCATATCTCGTCGAGTCCTTTTCACTTTCTATTTTTAGTTTTCTTTTATTTCAAGTCAGCTCGAAAAGTTGCCTGGGGCACCCTTGAAGGACAATTTTATTGGGACTCTCACTATCGGTAAAGGGGCACCTCAGTGGACACCTGCTATTCGCACCCCAGTTCAGGATAGGGGGACACCCTTTCTTCTTCGTTTGAAAACTTTTTTTTGGCGGGAAATGAAATTCTCAAGTGGCAGAAGTTTGATCACGAAAATGAAGGGGTTACGGGTCGATTCAATGGCTGAAATTTGATAGAGAGATGTGATATAGGTTAAGGAACACATTTTGGGCAGTGGGTTCGATCGGAATTGGCTGGAAAACGCGTGATGTTTCACACACCAAAAACAGAGCACGTGTACTGTAACACGAGCAAAATTGAAGTTCTTGTGTGCATGGAGGAGTTCTACTAGCGTTGGAAGAGTGCTGAGACGTGGAGAAGGCTAACTAGAGCGTGCAGGATCAAATCTAACGCGTGCATGGGCTTAAAAATGGAAATTATCGTTATTTTTGGCAGCAAGGAATAATCGAATTAAAGAGAGTATATACGCAATCAATGGTCGGATTTTTGGCCTCAATTCACTATAAATACACGTACAATTGAAGCTAGCAAGTTTGGAGAGTCTTGGGGAAAGTTTAGGAGTCGAGAGAATCAAAAGAAAATCACGCAGAGAAGAGAAGCTTGCTGCTGGTGCAAGGAAGAACACGAAGAACATAATACCCTCCGGGACATTCGTTGATTAGGGTCGCTTAATTGCGACAATACTCAATTCCTTTCCCCGACTTCGGAACAACAACACTTCTGTTGTATCGTTCTTTTTGGACGCTTTATATGCGTCGCAAACACTGTTGTAAACCGTTTTTCTCCATTTTCTCTTGATTGTAAACAACTTTTGAGTATCAATGAATCAATTTGAGAGGTTTTTCATCATGAGTAGCTAAACCCAATCCCAGGGGTGACGGAGGAAGCCTTTCTCGCAAATTTATGTGGTAATTTTTATTTGATTAATTTTTGCAATATTTATATATGATTAATTGCATTGAAAATAAATGGTTTAAATGATTTTTATTAATCAAATATATTTTCTCTTGATAATACATGCTTAGTTTTATACTCTTGATGTATTATGCTTGCGATTAATCTTTGATATTTTGAGAATCTGCTTTTGGCAATAGTTAGAATCAAAACAATTATTAAATTTGCATAATAAAAAATAAATAAAACTACATAAATATTGTTGAATGGTGGAATCATCACCCCTATTTTCTCCATAAAATTTATATCACTTGTTAATTGAATTTTCTACATTTCTAAATTATTTAAATCTAAAAAAAAAATTATTCCCTTCACAAGTTCGAAAAGAACCCCTTTTACCACTATATACAACAACATGTGAAAATACATCACTATATCAAGCATGTTTGTCAATGTTAGTAATCAAAACTATGAGTCTTGATTTCTAGTCTATTATAGCTAACTGTCGGACTAGGATAGAAAAGTGTAGTTGAGCTTGTGAGTGGGGAAAAACGATTTGCTGGCTTTTACGGAATTGAAGAGTCGACCGTGTGGAGACTCCTTGAACCGAGCGAAATGTTGAACCTTACACAGATACACTGCAAGAAGGGAGTGCTTTATGTTCGAGAGATCAATCTGTAAGACCCCGGCCTAAACCAAGAACAATGGTCGTTCCAGAGTCAATTCGGTCACAAGAGAGGATGAGTTGATCTGTAGGAGGAAAGCTGAGAAATACGTGAGATCAATGGTGATATGAGATTGTAGATGTGTTGTGAATTCAGCGTGAAAATGCTCTAAATGATTGAATTTTGGTCAATTGAGAATAATTTCTGTGAGTTCGTGTAGACGAAAGATTTTCTGTATGCACTTTGATGAGAAATTGCTCGTCTTGGCGAATGTTGTTCGAGTGTTCGAAAACTTCTGTCTTTTCAATCAGGATTCAGAGACATTTTATAATGCCGTAGTTGAAAACACCATGATCCCATTAAGTGTGACAGTTGCTGGAATCAGAGAATGGGAAATGGAGAAATCATGTTAAAACCAATTACTCATCGTGCAGAGACTTGGTTAAATTTCCACCCACTACTTTGCTTCCTCTTCCAACTGATTGCACGACTTGCTCACATTCTCATCGTGGGTGAACACACGTGCCGTATACCGCCAGACCAAAACCCTAGTTAATATCCCCTCATGTGACACGATTGAAATCTCATGATTTTGGAGGCAATTGCTGACTTTATGGGAAGATGAGTCCATGTAGCGCTGAGTTAAACATGTGTGAGTAAATTTTTCGAAACTCATGAATTTAACGTGTCTGCTGAGACGAGGTATCATCATAACCTAAGACGAGCAAAACTGTGTTGCTAAATTGTTGAATATTGATAGTTGAACCAACATTCTCTGGTTTGAGCAAATATTGCTAGTCCGAGCGAATATTGCTAATTGAGTAAATATTTCCGGTTCGAGCGAATATTACTAGTTCGAGCAAATATTGCTAGTTTGAACAAAAATCGTTCTTTTAAAGAATTGTTGGTAGCTGGACCAAGTAAAATATTAATTTAAGTTACTGACTGCTGGGTCGAGCAAAATAAATACGAATGTTAATCATGGAATCAATATAAAATTATCAGAGTGTTCGAATCTGCTCAGAATTACGTTTCTGCAGAGCTCTGGATTCAAAACCCTAATTTTAAGACCGGCTACATGGGATGACGGGTTCACCATATAACGCCTAGATGCTCGAATGAGCAAAAATACCAAAGTCTCTTGAGGACCAGTTGGTGAAAGAATGATTAAATGTTGGTTTAATCATTTACTGAAATAATGCTCGTGTGAGCGACAAATCATAAAACCTGGTTTTATGGAAAATATGAGGCACCGGCCAAGAGGTCATGGGACCGGCTCTTGATGGCCGTGGGACCAGTAGATGGTCATTTGAGAAACTTCCATTTGTTTGGAAAGAGTTTGAACCTAATATGAGCAGTTGAGCAAATTAGGTTAAAATCATTAAAGCACGCGGGACCAGCTATTTGCAAGCCTCAGGGTCACCCTTGATCGGTCAAGGGGATGTGACCGTGTCACCATGATGTTCGTACTTCAGTCCTGAGAATTTTGATATTTTCTGGTGCACGTTTGAGCAACATTTGGAGAAAATATGAAAAATCCATGGTTTTGCTGAAACTGGGAAAAATACATGAGATGATGAAAATAATAAATAAACAAGGAATCACAATGTGTGGGACCGGCCACGGCTAGGGCATGGCCGGCCGGCTGACACGCGGTCTCACATGTTTTTCCCAGTTTTATGTGATTTTATGTATTTTTCTCTGATTTAAGGGAAATTCCATGAAACTGGAGAGTTTGGCGAAGTTAGGGAACTTCCATGAGATGAGAGACATAACTTAAAATATAAAATAGGGAATGGGAGTGTTGGACCGGAAATGGCCGTGGCATGGCCGGACGGCCAATGGGCGTGGCTCCCAAGGCATTCTTCCCAATTTTATGTAATTTTGATGATTTTAGATAATTTTCATAAAATCAAAGGGATATGTTGAAAACCAAGATATTTTGTTGAAATCAGGGAGTTTACATGAAATCAGGAAACAAAACACCAAATAATAATAAAATAATGGGCGTGTGGGACCGGCTAGGGCATGGCCGGCCGGCTAGAGCCCGGTCCCCCAAGTTTTTCTAATTTTTTAATATTTTCCATGATTTTAGAGAAAATACATGAAATTAGGTAATTTTAGGGAAAATTCATAAAATCAAGGAATTTTCATAATTTGAGAAGGAATAATAAAATGATGGGACGTGAGGTGTGGGACCGGCCACGGCCAAGGCATGACCGACCGTCCGGCGGTCCCGCGACACCTTTCCCTAAATTTATTATTTTTGATAAAATCATGTGGTTTAGATAAAAATACATGAAATTAGGTAATTTTCATGATTTTAGGGAAAATTCATAAAATCAAGGAATTTTCATAATTTGAGAAGAAATAATAAAATAATGGGACGTGAGGTGTGGGACCGGCCACGACCAAGACATGGCCGGCTGGTGCTCGGTCCCGCGACACCTTTTCCTAATTTTATTATTTTTGATAAAATCATGTGATTTAGATAATTTCTTTGAAATAAAGGAAATTTGCTCGAACTCATGAGATCGTGAAAATAGTAAAAATATGATAAAAATATAAAATTGGGCACGGGACTAGTCACGACATGACTGGCCGGCTGGTGAGCCTAGTCCTATAGCGCTTTTGCTTAATATTTTATTATTATTATTTTCCCTTCCTATTTTTCATAGGTTCCTCGTTCGTTCGTATTTTTGAAATGCTCGTTCGTGCATTCAAAATGCTGGTCTGTGCATTATATGCTAATTACACTTGCACCATTTTTGTCAGGGCTTATTCGATGCTCAGATGCCTGTTTCGTTGAATATTTATTACTAACCTGTGGAATTCTGCTGGGAAGAACCACAGATTAAAGTAACGAAATATAACGAGGAATCGTAGAGTATTGCTGGATATTCAGGCGATTATTTGACGACTCGTAGAATATTGCTGGATATTCAGACAATTTAAGATAATTAATTGTTGGCTCTATACTAGAAGGGCTTCCTGTCTAAGAGCATTATTATCTGAGGGTTGAGCAATATGAACTTCCCGGAGTGTCATATTCGTCTTGCATAGTCGGGGAAAACCTGGTTACATCCTGAAGACGTTGTCGCTCTATACTAGCAGACATGCTGTCTAGGAGCCTCCCAATCTTTCGATTCTATACAGTATGAGATGTGTCGTGGGCTCAGCTGAGAGACTACACATCTTCATCTTCCCTGAGAGACTTTCTCCATCAGAGGTGGCATGAGCTTTCATGCAGATAGACATGAGTCTCGATACTCATCCGATTGCCGGATCCGGAGTAATTACTGAAATTGCTCAGTATTCATGAGATGTGTCGTGGCCTCAGCTAAGATACTACACATCTACATGTACTATGAGAGATAGCCTTCTCAGTCAAAGATTTTATGGAATGAGATTTCATGCTTTGATGAGAGACATGAGCCTCAATACTCATCCAATTGCCGAATCTGGAGTATAGTTTTACAATTCTACCCTTTGTCGAAAATCCACCATCTACATTAAGTCCCCTGCTTAGTGAGGAACATGACTGTTCCTCAGTCAGCATTGAATGGTGATTTTCCAGGTACAGACAAAAATAAGTAATTGAACTTGGTCATAAGATAATATATTGCCGAATTTCGACTGAATGAGCAAGCCATGGTTTGAGCGGAAACCTATGTGGCATAATAGAACATCATCCAGTGAACATAAATTGATGTAGAACCGCTGATTCGATGGTGGAACCTTGGTTGGTTTAGGATTCATGGGCTGGGCCCAAAAAGGAAATCCTTAAGGAATTAGGTTTTGGAAATAAAATTAGGTATAAAAGGGAATTAATCCCTTTGTGTTTTTTTTAATTCTTTCACGACCGACCACCATCATCACCTCCTCCCTCTCTTCACGTCGCAGCAGAGAACAAGAAGTTTTCCCGCCGGAGTTGCCCCCGTCGCCGCCGTCCGATCACCGTCCGACCAGTTTCCAGCCGACGCCGTCAGGTGAGTCGATTTTTTTTTTCAGAGTTTGCTGATTTCATAAGTTTTTCATGCTTTCACCATGTCAAAATTCTATACATGTGTATATGTTGATGTGAATTTTGTAGAAAAATCCTTGTTTTATCAAACGTATGTTCGTTCGATCGTTAGTTTTGAAAACTAATAAAAATCCCTGATTTATGAGAGATTTCTTTATATATGTGGACTTAGGTCCAATTATAAAACTTAGTATATGAGCTTTCATGTGAACCAAGATTTTACCTTAATAGATGTGAGCTTTCACAAAACCAAAATAAACCCCGTTTTAGAGGATAATGCTCGTTCGAGGAAAATAGACATATATATTTTTATGTATGTAAATTTATGTCCAATGATAAAACTTTATTTATGAGCTTTCATGAGAATTAGTATTTTATCACAATAGGTGTGAGCTTTCACAAAACTAGCATAAACCTTCGTTTTTTAATAAAACGCTAATACGAAGGAAAATAGATTTTTTTTAATATATATGTAGCCGTGACATATTTTATGTGAAACATGATGACATATTTTATTCACATGGATTTGTTCTTATTAGATAAATTTTGAAAATTTATATGAACAAATTGCATTACTTATTGATTTGTAAAATTAAGACATGGGTTTTGAGTAACCTTCAAACTAGACAACTTATTTATGATGAAGTCATGTCTTATTGTAAATTTCATAGTTCAGTTGTGTGAATGTTCACCTTATGAAAATTATGTATATGATTTTATGAGAAAATCAATTTTGAAGGTTAATAAAGTTTTGTTCGTAATTGCAGGTTTCAAGGAACGAACTAATTTCGTGTGTTAACTCTTGTATTGCAATCACTATTGTGAGTGAAATTGAAAGAGGTAAGAGTTCAATATTTACCATTTGTAGACACCGGCGTTTTAATTTGCATGATACCATCATCTTATTGAATTCGCGGATGACTGAAACATTGTCTGGATTTCACAGCAGCTTTGCGAGGATGTCTGATTCTCCAGCCAATGATGCTTTCAGAGATGAAAGGTGTGCAGATGATGATATCTCCATAGAGGAAACATGCACGGATGAGACTTCCGTTGGTGAGGAAGAAGAAACACCTGAAGTCAAGAATGTCCCAAACATAGATGACGCATTCTTTGAAGTTCCGGAGCCCAAAAATCGTCTCAAGTCCCCGGTATATCGCCATCTGATCAATCCCATGACGGTCACTCAAAAGAAATTGGTGACTCCTCGTGCTGCTATTCGGTTCTGTCTTGAACGAGGACTATTCCAGGCTTCAATGATTGAATTCAAGCTTTCTCGACGCCCCTTAGAGAAGTTCTCGGGATGGTCTAGACACATGCTAGGATTTCCTCGTGTTAGAGCTATGCTGGATAAAGCACAAATTACCAGGGTCGTTCAAACATCTGGAGATTTGTATATCTTTCATGACGCACGAGGTATTGTAGCTTTTCTTGCTCGCTGGTGCATCCCAACTCACACGTTTATATGCAGTTGGGGAGAGTTCACTATTACCTTGGAAGATGTAGTTGCTTTATTGCATCTTCCAATTACAGGTAACTTTCCAGGAGAACTCTGGACAGCGAAGAGAAAGCAGTTTCCAAAACTTTAACAGCTGAGATGGAGATAATCAACAAGGTTTTTGGTAAAGGTTGTTACGCTCATTGGTTGACACATTGGTGGCCACGAGACGTCCCTCTTGATGAAACCGACGGTATGTTGTCTATTGCTGCTTTCTTGTGCTTATGGTTGTCTAGGGATGTGTTTTAAGATGCTGTCACCTTGTTGAAGCCGTTTGTAATTCCTTTCGCTATTAAGCTGGCTCAAGGTGAACAACTTCCGCTAAATAGATTATTCTTGGGCTCTTTATATTCTAACCTGGACTCTTTAGTCGTAGACTCCAGTGTTTCGAACGGCTTCATGAAGATTGAATGCTACGCCAACACGATGTTTCTCCAAGATCTGATGTGGGAGAGTTTCAGAAACTATGCACCCATTCCCCGTAGTGTCTTACAAAGTCTGAACTCTGCTGATGCTCGACGTATCTTCCATGAGAAAGACAACGCTAGGATTATGCGCTGGTCTACGAAGCAAATTCAGTCCAAGACACGCTTCATTGACGTATTAGATGACGAGTCTGAGTTCAACTTCCATCCTTGGGTTGTGGTTCCTCCTCACGTTTCTCAATTGACGACTTTCAATGCTGGAGAAAGTAAGTATTTGAAATCTGGTGCTGATTTGAGCGATGACGAAAGATCTTTCATGCTGAGTTGCACTCCCGGTCATCTAATATCAGCAACGTATGGAGATTTTTCGGTGGAGGAGTATAAAATTGACAGAGCCGCCCGTCATATGGGTATGGACCAATGTGTTCCAACCTTTAGAAGGAGAAGAACATCAGTGGAACAACTTAAGACTTGCTTAGATCACACACATGATGAAGAGAGCTCTTATTGGTTCCTTTGTGCTGATCGAACTACGTATGTGACTCCAGGCTACATGGAATTCTGGGATCAGCATCTTGAGCGTCTTGATGATTATGTGACGTCCTCCAACCTTTAGTGAAAGATCCTCCTTCTTCTGAGATGAGTGCCTCTCGTCCCAGACTAAGGAATATTTCTGGTGGTGACAAGCGAAAGACATCTCCAGGAGGTTCACCAGTATGTATTCTTTTGCATATTCCTCATACAACTCGTATAATCGTCTTTAATTATCACATCAATTTCTTTTGCAGGAGGGTCGTTCTGTGAGACCTCGAATTGAAGTGAACTTCTCAGAGGCGGAGGAAATTTCCCACGGTGGAGAAGGCAGGAACAAGAATTGCAAGTTGTTTCCCAACACCATAAAGTCCCTAGTCGCCTTTTTGGTGAGTTGTTGATATTTTTCCGTTGTGACTTCTTCCATCCGCATTATCAGGGTCTCAAAACCAATATTTGTTATTTGGTCACAGGACTTTGCTCCGTCTAGTATTGACGGTCTTCGATTATCTGCTGCTGGGCAGACGACTTCTGATTTGAACGTTGAAGAAGAAGTCGCTGTGAGTAATTTCCTTTACCATCAGACATAAATGTTTCATGTGAAAATGATAACTACTTGATAATATGTCCGGGAGGATGTCGTCATGGAGATGGAAAGTGCTGATGTTCGATCTTCCTCTGAGAATATAGACGAAGGCACTTCCAAAGATTCGGAGCCAAATAGAAGTAATGAGCCCCTTGTCGTTAATACGGACAATCATAATTCGTTGAGTACTTCGGAGACCCCCAAAGTGAGTATATACCCTGCATACTCTTCATAGAAGTATTAAAGTACTGATTTGTGAATGAATGAGAATCCATGTGTATATACGAATAACTTGGTCGAACTTCGTCGTCAGAAAATTCAGAACCCAGTTTTTACCAAAAACGCCGTAAAATCTTCATCTGGAGTCGCATTTTCATGATATGCATATGCATATTCAAGCCCGGAAAATTTCCAAGCTTTATCAAAGAAGCTTTTTAAGTTTTGAGCACGTTTAGGGCCTGAAAAGACGAAATAGTAAACTTCCAGGAGACTTTCAGAACTTTTTCAGATTGTATGTTGCCCGATGTTTTGATCACACCTCCTAGCTCGTTCGCCTAATTGCCATGAAATTTTGACATGTTGTAGAGGAATTCCATACGAAGAGAATGGTATATAACCCAACTCTAGAATCCACACCAATTGATCCAAGTTCGTCATTGAACACAGGGCAGTGTAAAATTTCTTCAGCTGAGTTTCTTTGAAAACGTGTTCCATGACTTTGATGCTACTTGTACACATATTAGATGTATGATAACGAACTTAGATTATGTTAGTTCACTTACTCTCTTAATTTTATGATTGTATTGGATTTATCCCCTTGAATCATTCTAATCCCATGTAATCTTCGCATTAGGTGCCTAACAACGAAGTTGGGAATCATGAATCCAGTAATGATGGTTTGGGAAATCTAGGAGTTGTTGATGAAAATACTTCCATATATGTGCTTCAAGATGATGAAGTAATGGTCGTTGATGCCGTGGAGGTAGAAGAAACTCCAATTGTGCCTCAGACGGTGGAACCCGAACCCGAAATAGCAGAAGCTACTTCCTCTGAAATCGTCTCTATGATTATTGATGTTGCTCCAGTAGCTGAGAACCAGATGATAGTGCACGAGTATCCTACTGCAGGGATCTCCTTTGATCCTCAATTTGGTGAGGTACTCCCATATCACCAGCTTGTTGGAGGATTTAGCGTTCTCATCGGATATGCTGCTATGTACAAGGAACTGTGGGAAATGTATGGACACATTGTTGTTACTCAGGATCCATGACGCAGTTATTCTTGACGAGACAAGTAGAAGTCATCTTGCGTGTTATAAATGATATCCGGATTACATCCAGAAATGTTGTTACCCAAGACGTACTCTTTGATTGGGAGTACAACTTGAAGAATGTTGAAGATCTTGGCTTCAATCTGAAGTGGCTCCGTCAAAGACTTGAAGTTATCAGGAAAGCAGTAAAGGGTGATGTTCCCTTCCCTACCAGTGATGCCGTGTTGAAGAAGATGAATGAAGTTGCCGAACTAACCAGGAAGATGGAGGCGGAAAAGGCAGCCTTGAAAGTCTTGGAGGAGGCAGAAGAGCAGAAATCTTTATTTGATGGCTTTCTTTAGTTTCCTTTCCATAATATCAAGAACATTGAACTCTGTGAAAGATGTGAGATTTTATTTGGGTTTTGATTCTTTGATAGGTGTCGAGTCTGTGACTGAGAATTTTCTTTGATATTGGATTTGATAGAGATTTTCTTTAAGTAAAGTGAATTGAATTTCTGATAAATTGCTGAATTCAAATACTGATTGCAAGTATTGCAAACGTTTTGGAGGGATTGAAATACAATGAAAGAAAATCCTAAATGCCAAATCCAGACGTCCTGAGTGCTCAAACGCCCAGTACCTCAAATGCCTAATAATTTCAGATAAACGCCTTAAGCCAATTATCGTGAATTACTGGCAGGGTTCTACCATCTGTGTTGATCAATTTGTAGTATCCTCCTGTTATGGACTTAGCAACCATAAATGGTCCTTCCCAATTGGTACTCCTTGCAGAGTGGAGATCTCGTTTAGCCGCCTTGAAAACCAAATCCCCTTCCTTGATTTTGTTTGGTTTAGTAGTTCGCGCCTTGAATATCTTTTGATGATTCCATGGTTGTGGCACGTATGGACATTCATGTAGAGGAAAGCACCCAGCATACTGTCTGTCGTGCTTAGCCAGGTCCTCAGCAATAAACCTCTTTATAGAATGACCGACTTGGAGAAGCTCTGAACCCAACCATTGGGTATAATATTGGCGAGGTGAAGTTATCCATTCATAACTTTTGGTAATTGCTAAATCGTTTGTAGGGAGAAGTCCTTGAATCAAAGTATCATATTTGAACATTGGTAATATTGGAGCATGAAGAGGAATAAGACTTGCCTGAGCTCGAAACCTCTTGACAAAGGTATGTGGATTTTTCCCAGGTTCTTGCTAAGTCCCATTAAGGTTTTTACTTCCTCCAGATGATCAAACGGTGGGGCGTCCTCTACTTCTTCTTCTGACTTGGAGTCTTTGTCGGCGACAGAGTGTGTTGAAAGATTTGAAGTTACCCTTCCAGGATGAATCCAAGTTCTTCCAAGTTCTTCCAAGGATCATGTCATATCCAGGATCTTCTCGAATTATGTAAAACTTGGTCTCAGTGCAGACCAAATTTTCAGTGACTTTGAGAATGATGAAGCCGTATGCATCTCTGGAGATTCCTTCGTGGTCTCTGATTGCTATGGGAGCATGAGTAGCCTCTTGTCGAGTAATGCCAGCAGCTCTGACACGCGGTCCCACATGTTTTTCCCAGTTTTCTGTGATTTTATGTATTTTTCTCTGATTTAAGGGAAATTCCATGAAACTGGAGAGTTTTGCGAAATTAGGGAACTTCCATGAGATGAGAAACATAAATTAAAATATAAAATAGGGAATGAGAGTGTGGGACCGGCAATGGTCGTGGCATGGCCGACCGGCCAATGGGAGCGGGTCCCAAGGCATTCTTCCCAATTTTATGTAATTTTGATGATTTTAGATAATTTTCATAAAATCAAAGGGATATGTTGAAAACCAAGATATTTTGTAGAAATCAGGGAGTTTACATGAAATCAGGAAACAAAACACCAAATAATAATAAAATAATGGGCGTGTGGGACCGGCTAGGGCATGGCCGGCCGGCTAGAGCCCGGTCCCACAAGTTTTCCTAATTTTTAATATTTTCCATCATTTTAGAGAAAATACATGAAATTAGGTAATTTTAGGGAAAATTCATAAAATCAAGGAATTTTCATAATTTGAGAAGGAATAATAAAATAATGGGACGTGAGGTGTGGGACCGGCCATGGCCAAGGCATGACCGGCCGGCCGGCGGTCCCGCGACACCTTTCTCTAACTTTATTATTTTTGATAAAATCATGTGATTTAGGTAAAAATACATGAAATTAGGTAATTTTCATGATTTTGGGGAAAATTCATAAAATCAAGGAATTTTCATAATTTGAGGAGAAATAATAAAATAATGGGATGTGAGGTGTGGGACCGGCCACGACCAAGACATGGCCGGCTGGTGCTCGGCCCCAAGACACCTTTCCCTAATTTTATTATTTTAGATAAAATCATGTGATTTAGATAATTTCTTTGAAATAAAGGAAATTTGTTCAAACAAGAGGATTTTCATGAGATCGTGAAAATAGTAAAAATATGATAAAATATAAAATTGGGCGCGGGACTAGTGACGGCATGACTGGACGGCTGGTGAGCCTAGTCCCATTGCGCTTTTTCTTAATATTTTATTATTATTATTTTCCCTTCCTATTTTGCATAGGTTCCTCGTTCGTTCGTATTTTTGAAATGCTCGTTCGTGCATTCAAAATGCTGGTCTGTGCATTATCTGCTAATTACACTTGCACCATTTTTGTCAGGGATTATTCAATGCTCAGATGCCTGTTTCGTTGAATATTTATTACTAACCTGTGGAATTCTGCCGGGAAGAACCACAGATTGAAGTAACGAAATATAACGAGGAATCGTAGAGTATTGATGGATATTCAGGCGATTAATTGACGACTCGTAGAATATTGTTGTATATTCAGACGATGGCTCGTAGAATATTGCTGGATATTCAGACGATTTAAGATAATTAATTGTTGGCTCTATACTAGAAGGGCTTCCTGTCTAGGAGCATTAATTATCTGAGGGTTGAGCAATATGAACTTGCTGGAGTTTCATATTCCTATTGCATAGTCGGGGAAAACCTGTTTACATCCCGAAGACGTTGTCGCTCTATACTAGCTGACATGTTGTCTAGGAGCCGCCCAATCTTTCGATTCTATACAGTATGAGATGTGTCGTGGCCTCAGCTGAGAGACTACACATCTTCATCTTCCCTGAAAGACTTTCTCCATCAGAGGTGGCATGAGCTTTCATGTATAGAGACATGAGTCTCGATACTCATCCGATTTCTGGATCCGGAGTAATTACTGAAATTGCTCAGTATTCATGAGATGTGTCGTGGCCTCAGCTGAGAGATTACACATCTACATGTACTCTGAGAGACGGCCTTCTCAGTCAGAGATTTTATGGCATGAGATTTCATGCTTTGATGAGAGACATGAGCCTCAACACTCATCCGGTTGCCGAATCTGGAGTATAGTTTTACAATTCCACCCTTTGTCGAAAATCCACCATCTACAGAGCTCAAGGACTTCATGGCGATTCATCATACAAAAACGAAGATCTACTCAAGGAACTGTGGAACTTCATCAACAAAAAGGTATGTGGAGACTTGAACTTATCTATCACTCAAAATTCTATCTGTTCTATCTCCTACTTCTTATGAGACAAAAATTCATATGCTATATAGACTGGATCGTACACATTTGACATTTCGAGCTTAGTATTCACTACTTATGTTTTTCTCGAAATCGTGTGTTGGTAAAGCGTTTCGCTTTGATCAAGTTTATCTTCACCTAGTGACGAAAGTCATGAAAGGTTTCAATTACTTTGAGAATTGCTCTGACGTGAAACGGTCTGTGAATAACGGCTATATAACGTCCTCTGGGAATGTCTCAATTATTGGAATGAGAGTTTAGATTACATAACCATGTATTCCTTAATCCGAAGTTTTCGAACTTTGTTGATTGAGAGAAACCGGAGGAATTTCCTTTGCCAAGTCCGCGAACTCAGTTAGCGAACTGACGGAAGTTCTCTTGCCGAGAATTTCTGCTGGGATTTTCCAAAAAACTTGTTTGCGTGTTTAGTCCGCGAACTCAGTCCGCGAACCTAGTCCGCGAACTGGCGGAAGTCTCTTTGCCGATATTTTCTGCTGAGTTTGGAATACTCTGCCGGTTTCCTTAAGTCTGCGATCTTGTTTGTGAGCTTAAGTGTTTATGATCTAAAGATGTGCTCTGAACATGAAACTTAAATTACTAAGGAATGCTTTATGCAAACCGTGGCTATAAAGTTCATGAGCCGATTCAATCGAATCGAATCATCTTTGTTTCAATTGTGTCTTGTGTAGTTACATAAGATCTCATAACAATTGAAAAACTCTCTAACTAGTTCATTTGAGTCAATTGAACTAGTTATGGTGAAGAAGAACTAGGTTAATATGAATTGCTCATATGGTTAACCTTTTGGGTTACTATGTTGAACCAACATACAGGTACACGTTTGGGCATGGTTTTCACAAACCCAGTAAACGTCTACCCAAGTGTGTGTGACAAGCTAAGTTTTAGATTTAACGGTTGATAAATATTAGCTTGAATCTAAATCAGGTTTTCATCTAACGGTGAATATGGATTGCTTTGTAACTAAGGCAAAACCCTGATTTGAAGGCTATATAAAGGAGACATCTAGCATTGTGCAAAACTAATCCCCACACATCTATGTGATACTAGTGTGCTCGCTAGAGTCGATTCTCCTTTAACCTTTGGTTTCCTTCTCTAAAACCATGTTAACGACTTAAAGACTTCATTGGGATTGTGAAGCCAGACCGATACTACTTTTATTGTAGTTGTGTGATCTGATCTTGCATCTTCTATCGTACGAGTACAATCTATTGATTGGCTTGAGATCGTGAGAGTTCTCCGATAGGCAAGATAAAGAAGTCACAAACATCTTCGTCTCACTGTTTGTGATTCCTCGACAAACCGCTTATGTAGTCAAGAAGGATTGTTGAGAGGTGATTGATTAATCAAGGATGTTCTTCGGGAATATAAGACCGGATTATCAATTGGTTCCTGTTCACCTTGATTTTATATCTTAATACGGAACAAAACCTAGGGTTTTTCTGTGGGAGAAAAATTTATCCTTTGATAGACTTTTCTGTATGAGACAGATTTGTTTATTATCAAGTCTGCGATTTTGGGTTGCAGCAACTCTTGGTTGTGGGTGAGATCAGCTAAGGGAATCAAGTGTGCAGTATCCTACTGGGATCAGAGGCGTAGTAGTACAGTTGTACCTTGGATCGGTGGGAGACTGATTGGGGTTCAACTATAGTCCAGTCCGAAGTTAGCTTGGAGTAGGCAAACCTTGGATATATCAAACAGTGTGTATTCAATCTGGACTAAGTCCCGGGCTTTTTCTGCATTTGCGGTTTCCTCGTTAACAAAACTTCTGGTGTCTGTGATTTCTTTTCCGCATTATATTTTATATAATTGAAATAATACAGGTTGTGCGTTAAAGATCATCAATTGGAAATCCAACCCTTGGTTGTTGATTGATATTGATTGATCCTTGGACATTGGTCTTTCGTACCGTCCATGTTATCTCTCTTTGATAAAGACTCGCAGATTTCCATTTGCTTGAGTAAAGATCAAATAGAGAGATTGAGATATAAACTCTTTGATATATCTTTTTATTGATTGAGTCAAACTGTCTAGTTGATTCTCATAAATAGTATATTGGAGTTTGTCCATACAGATTGCTAAGCGAAATATTGGGTGGTGTTGTTAGACCCCCGCTTTTTCAGACTTCATTGGGATTGTGAAGCCAAACGAAGCTACTTCTCTTGTAGTTGAGCGATCTGATCTTGCCATTTTCTATCGTTCGAGTTCAATTGAATAATTGACTTGAGATTATATCTCTGATAGGGCAAGATAAAAAGAAATCATAAACATCTTCGTCTCATCATCTGTGATTCCGCAATATCTAGTTTCGCTACCATGCGATTTAGATTATTGTGAAGTGATTAATAATTCTAGGATGTTCTTCGGGAATATAAGTCCGGCTTATCAATTGGTTTCTGTTCACCTTGATTTAATCAAAAGACGGAACAAAACTCTTAGGTTTATCTGTGGGAGACAAATTTATCTATCATCGTAGACTTTTTTGTGTGATACAGATTTGTTTATTAAAGTCTTCGACTTTGGGTCGTAGCAACTCTTGGTTGTGGGTGAGATCAGCTAAGGGAATCAAGTGCGTAGTATCCTGCTGGGTTCAGAGACGTAAGGAGCGCAGCTATACCTTGAATCAGTGTGATATTGATTAGGGTTCAACTACAGTCCAAACCGAAGTTAGTTTGTATTAGGCTAGTGTCTGTAGCGTCTTAATACAGTGTGGTGTTCAATCTGGACTGGGTCCCGGGATTTTTCTACATTTTCGGTTTCCTCGTTAACAAAATTTTTGGTGTCTGTGTTATTTTTATTCAGTATTATATTTTGTTATATAATTGAAATATCACAGTTTGTGCGTTAGGATCAATCAATTACAATATCCAACCTTTGGTTGTTGATTTAAATTGATTGACACTTGGATATTGGTCTTTGGTACCATCCAAGTTTATCTCTCTAGTATTTGATAAAGACTCGCAGATTTCCATTTGCTTGAGTAAAGATCAATCGAGAGATTGAGATATTAACTCTTTGATATACTTTTATCTAGATTGAGTCTGACTGTCTAGTTGATTCTCTAGAAAGTATATTGGAGTTAGTCCATACATATTGCTAATCGAAATATTGGGTGAGGTTGTTGACCCCCGTTTTTTCAATTGGTATCAGAGCAGGCAAACACCTTAAACCTTATAAGTTTGTGTTTGTTCGATCCTCAAAAGTCTATCCTTATGGGAAATATTTTTGGGATACTTGCTCATGGCATCTGTAACGCACACCAGAGCTCCTTAAACACTGTTCAAAGATTATTACTCTTTAGACCTACGGTCTTATTTAATAATCTTATACCATCTATTATACCTTCGAAACTAGATGATGAGAAACAGTCTAAAGGGAAAATTAAAAAACTTTTTAAAAGGAAATTTCAAAGGAAACATGATCAACGCGCAAAAGTATGGACCCTCACAAGAATTATTCTTAATCTCTTTGAGGAATACTATCATAATGGATCAATTGACAAGGGTCTGTTTAGAGCGTTTGAAAATGTTTTGAAATCCTTAGAAAAGCTTAATTCCATAAAAGAATTGAATTGTTCGGATAAAAGTTTTGTACCGGTCAAATCATGTTCTAATGATGTACAAACTGTTCCAACCACCAACTCACTTGAAGTTGATAAAAAGGTTTCCTGTAAGGTTGGTAAAGGAACCATTTATCAGAAAAAATCATTTCCGTGTCATAAGAAAAGATCCCAACGGATTCTGAGAGTTATCATTATGATTTTACTCCTAATTCTGGCCACAAGTGTCAACCAAAGAATTTGCATGAGAAATTCTCTGCATTCTACACCACCTAATTTCAGGAATGGCGTCACCCCATTTGTATATAACTCGAAATGGGACAAGTAACTGGTTGACTTTGTTTATGAATTATTTTTGACAAAAGCTTCTCAAAAGTTTTGTGCAGGTATTCATTCTTCATACTGGTATTTTTATCCCAGTACGTATACCTCTAAAAATCCTACATTCCTTATGTGGGTAGCGGTTATGAACGGGTCCAAGCCCAACTGCGGGTATAAAAGAAGTACGGGTACGCAAACCCTCCTTCCTCCCTCATATGTCCGCGTTCTTGAACTTTTAGGGTTCATTCTTTTTCTCTATATTAAAACTTGTTGGAGAACAACTTGTGAAGAGATTCCTCAAGATAAAAGTCAAGTAAGTAATCTCTTGCCCACTCCTTTATTTCCTTCTAGAATCATGAAGAATGTTAAGGGTTCAAAAGGTTTTCCAAATAACCTAGTTTCTTCATCCTCTCCAATGGATCTTCCTATTGAACAAAATTCTATTAGGATTTTGTGGATGAATCCTGTAGCAAAGTATTTGAAAAGATTTCTTCTACTAGGTTTATTTTAGAAAAGAAATTGGATAATACAAGTGGGTATAAGGAGGATTTATCTTGTTTTGAAAAATTCAAGCTTGGAAACATCTTTGATGGCCTTGGTGAAGGTTTTGATACTCTTACTAGAATCTTCTATGCCAACATTTATGATGTTGTCCCTGAGGACATGGAATTCAAGACCATGGTTAATAGAGTGAGGATTTTGGTTAATAGAGAATTGATTTCGAAAATTACCGGAATTCCTTTGGGTGATTTTCGCCTCTCTAGACCAAGCGATGAACGACCTTCACAAGAAGCTATTTCAAAAATGCTTTGTGGAAAGAGTGTTGTGTGGAATAGAGGAAAATTTCCCACTAATCAACTAGATTTTCCTTTAAAGTCTTTTGGAAAATTGGGTATTTCGAATCTTTGTCCTTTCCACGGTTGAAAATTCTCGTTGGAGCCGTGAGTTTGCGGAATTAGTCTATTACCTTGTGATGGAAACCAAAGGTCTTGAAATTTGTGGATTCATTGTTTTGCAAATGATAGACATGACATCCGTTGACAAGAAGTTAGTATTCCCTTGCTTGATTGAGCGTATTTGTCGCAACTTCTCCATTGAGCCAATTGGGAATTCCATTGGAACTCCCAAGCTTGTTCGACAGTGTACCTTCAGTCGAGTGAGGGAATATGAATGCAACAAGCAAAGGTGTGACACAATTGATGGCTCGAGTGATTCTTCTACGAAGATTCTTCGCCAAGTTTACAAAGGTGTTTGTGAGATGAATACCAAAGTAAATTATGTTCAAGAACAATTACTTGTGATTGCTACCAAGTATCCCGATATTAAAGAAGACATGGACAAAGTTCGTTCCACCTTCATGGTCTCCGAAGATGAAGATGATGAGTAGCCTCTTGTGCTTCCTTTTATTGGTGTTAAATTGTTTTGACTCTTATTTTTCTAGGAAACTTTTTAAGATAATTTTTATTCTTGTTTTTGTTTAAGAAGGATAACTAGGGTTTGGAATAGCCATTATTGTGAGATTTGGATTCTAAAGTGATTTGGAAGATGATGTTTGCAATATTAATCTTTATGGTTTTATATATTGCAATATGTTATGGGATATGTGTGTTTGCGTCCGTGAACTATTATTGTCCCATACGTTGTCAAAAGTTATCTCTTTCATATGTCGATATGCATGTATTGATACAAGATCGATGAAATTTTAACAAACAAAAGTTAAGCCTATTATGTCAATTCTTTGATGGAAGATAGGTTAAAATCTTTTGCTTAAAAATATTATGTCTATTATATGTCATTGTGAAAATAGTGATGAAGATATAATGAATCTTTGTATATTCCGCAGTATTGATCTTCCCTAGAGCTGTCAATTTATAACCCGAATTGCGGGTTGACCCTAACCCGGCTTGTTTCAACCCGGCCCGGCTTGGATTGTTGTCTAAACGGGCCGGGTTAGGGTTGGCATATACAACCCTACTAGAAAACAAGCCGGGCTATGGCCAACCCGCGGGTTACCCGTCAACCCGTCAAAATTAATAAATATATCCCTCAATCCCACCAAATCTTTAAAATCCATGATTTGCAAACATATATTAGAATTAGTTAATTTTAAATCAATAAATAAAGCTAATTTTGGATCTACCCAAACAAATATAACAATTTTTAGATTTTAAATAATCAATTTATAATTAAATTACAACTTAGATTCATCAATCACATATTTATTCGGGATGTCCTAAATTGATAAAAGGACTAGCATAATTTAAACGGTGAGTTAGTCTTACTCACATTAATTTAAACTTATAAAATGATAAAAAAAAAAGTAAAATGCTTAGTTGATGTTAGGGTTCTCTGCCTAAGAAAACTAAAGCGCCGTAACCGGCTATATCGTTGATTAAGTGGCAATAAAAACGTCCACTTTAAAACTCAGTGGTGGGGCTTCTAATTAAACACCAAATTGACCTAGGTTCGACCTTTACTAAATGAATAATCCTAAACAATCCTAAATTTTAAATTTAAATTTTAAATTGATAACATTAACAAGCCAACCCGCCAACCCGTCAGGGTTGACCCGTCTAGGGCTAGGGTTGGGGTTTTGATCTTGTTCGTGAATAGTACTAGGGCTAGGGTTGACCCTAACCTTAGTACGGGTTGGCAAGCTAGGGCCGGGTTGACCCTAGCTTGCCCGTTTGACAGCTCTAATCTTCCCTGATCCATATTTTATGTATATACTGTGCGGCTCCAAGTGTTTTCTTATGTGAGCATTTCCAACTAAACAAATCATAGTTTCGTTTGTGATTAATTTGGTTGTGTATTCCGATTAAATTAATCATGGGTTCTCTTGTGATTAGTTTGATTGAGAATTTTTGGATACAAAATCATTTCCTTATGGTTTTTGGTGTCCAAATAAATCCTTCTTTTCATGTAAAAGTAAGGTTGCTTTTATTGTTCTTTCGGGAATGACATCAAATGGGGGAGAGTTCTTTTGAACTTGCGCTTAATTTCCATATCTTTGTGGGGATTGCGGTTGTGGAATATTTGAGGAGTTATCTTGTATCTTTATAAACTCCATGATGAATGCATTTAGCTTCGGCTTTATTATTGCATCTAAACAAAGTTGATATGTACTTTTCTTTGGTCTTGAAGTGTCTCCATGAAAATTTCATTAGGATCCCGTTTTCGTACCTTTGCCAATTTTATTGACAAAAAGAGAGAGAATTAATATGTAGTTCACACTATAAATACATATGGTTTTCGGATCATTATGTAGGGGAGTGGTTTTTATGTTGAGACGAAGTATTGACTAAGGGGGAGTGATACATATCACCATAGTATTGTTGTCGAAGTTGTGATATAAAACTTTGATGTTGTGTAATAATACTATGACATTGTATAACAATGATCGAGAGCTTTTGTTTTCTCATCGTTATGGATACGGAACTTCAACAACTATGATATAAAATGAACATCTATGGAATCATGGGAGTACTTGGAAAAGACGAAGTTTTCGAGTAATGTTGAAGCACCAAGGAGATCAAGCATGTGGACGAGAAGCTACAAAGCTTTATTTATTTTGTAATCCATAAGTATTGATATTTTTGCCACTAAAATTGACAAGGGGGGGGGGGGGGGATTGTTAGAGCATTGCTCGGTCAAACTCGCATGCGTTGCTATCTCAAGCATATTTGTCAAGTTTAGTTGTCAAAACTATATGTCTTGATTTCTAGACTACTTATAACTAAGTCTCGTTTTAGGACAGTTCAGTGTAGTTGAGCTCCAGACTCCATGGCGATCATCTTACGAAGACGAAGAACTACTCAAGGAACCAGTGAAACTTCATCCAACTAAAAGGTATGTGGATAATTGAACTTATCTATTACTCAAAAGTCTATCTACTCTATCTCCTACTCTTGAGACAAAGTCGTATAAATATGATAGTTTTCATACATACACATTTGCTATTTCGAGCCGAGTTTACTCGCCTATGTTTTTCTCGAAATATGTGTTGGTAAGCTTTCGTTTTAACCACTTTTCATCTTAACCCGTGACGAAAGTCATGATGACGTTTCAATCTTGAAAATAGCTTTGATGATAACGATTGTTATAACATTTTAGAAGAATGTTTCAATGATTGAAATGTAGAGTTGAGATTACGTAACCAACTATGGATATAAGCATATATAGTGTGTTCGCACATTAGTGTATAAATCCATGTGTCGGAAACCAAGTGTGTGCACATGTGTGCATACAATATTGGTGAAGAAGACAGGTCGGGTACGCGTACCCAAGGAAGTTTTCGAACCGAAAGTTTCTGCTGAATTTGTAAGTTTGCAAACTTGTTAAACCAGTCACCTTGGGTACGCATACCCATACGCGTACCTATGGAAGTTTTCGACCGAAATTTCTGATGAGTTTGTAAACTCAATTCCGGCAGCTATGGTACAGTACCCGTACGCGTACCCAAGCTGGTTATATTTCTCAAATCGGAAGTTCATGAACGTAAACAATAAATCAATAAGGAATGCATTCTTTGCAAACCATGGCTACATTGTTCATGAATTGATTCAAGTGAATCAAACCGATTTTGTTTCAATTGTGTTTATTCATAAAGACCTAAGCAATTGAACAACTCTTCAGCTAGTTCTTATGAGTCATTTGAACTAGTTATGTGAAGAAGATGAATATGGTTAATATGGAAGTACTCATATGGATAACCATTGGTTCACTATTTGTGAACCAACTAAGTGTACACATTTAGGTACGGTTACTCAAACCTAAATGAAATACATTTCATTTGTGTGTGACAAGCTAAGTTTCGATCTAACGGTTGAAAGATATTAGCTTGGTTAAATCAGGTTTTTCATCTAACGGTGAACATTGAATACTTTGTTACCAAGGTAACTTGGATTGCAAACCCTGATTTGAAAACTATATAAAGGAGACATCTAGCAACTGGAAAAACTAATCCCCACACCTCCTGTGTGATACTAGTTGGTTTTGCTAGATTCGATTCTCCTTTAACCTTAGGTTTCTTCTCGAGACCTTGTAGGTTAACGACTGAAAGACTTCATTGGAATTGTGAAGCCAGGCGAAACTACTTTTCTTGTGGTTGAGCGATCTGATCTTGCCATTTTCTATCGTACGAGTTCAATTGAATAATTAACTTGAGATTATATCTCCGATAGGACAAGATAAAAAGAAATCACAAACATCTTCGTCTCATCGTTTGGATTCCGCAATATCTAGTTTCGTTACCATGCGATTTAGATTATTGTGAGGTGATTGATAATTCTAGGTTGTTCTTCGGGAACATAAGTCTGGTTTATCAATTGGTTTCTGTTCACCTTGATTTTATCAAAAGACAGAACAAAACTCTTAGGTTTATCTGTGGGAGACAAATTTATCTATCATCGTATACTTTTCTATGTGATACAGATTTGTTTATTAATGTCTTCGACTTTGGGTCATAGCAACTCTTGGTTGTGGGTGAGATCAGGTAAGGAAATCAAGTGTGTAGTATCCTGCTGGGATCAGAGACGTAAGGAGCGCAACTATACCTTGAATCAGTGTGATATTGATTAGGGTTCAACTACAGTCCAAACCGAAGTTAGTTTATAGTAGGCTAGTGTCTGTAGCGTCTTAATACAGTGTGGTGTTCAATCTGGACTAGGTCCCGAGGGTTTTTATGCACATGCGGTTTCCTCGTTAACAAAATTTCTGGTGTGTCTGTGTTATTTCTATTCCGTATTGTATTTTCTTATATAATTGAAATATCACAGGTTGTGCGTTAGGATAAATCAATTAGAATATCCAACCTTTGGTTGTTGATTTAAATTGATTGACACTTAGGTATTGATCTTTGGTACCATCAAAGTTTATCTCTCTAGTATTTGATAAAGACTCGCAGATTTTTATTTGCTTGAGTAAAGATCAAATCGAGAGATTGAGATATTAACTCTTTGATATACTTTTATCTAGATTGGGTCTGACTTTTTAGTTGACTCTCTAGAAAGTATATTGGAATTAGTCCATACAGATTGCTAATCGAAATATTGGGTGAGGTTGTTGACCCCCGTTTTTTCAATATGCGAACTATGCGCCAAGTAAGCTTCATAGCTTAGACGAAAGAGTATAAAAGATGTGTAAGCCTTATTTATAGTTGCGTAGCCTTGCGAAGATGGAATTTGATGCTTGGGCATCACTATGCCATGTCGCGGACCCGAAAATGCATAATCATTGTGCATTATGACCACAACCTTGCAAATGAGTTTTCTTAAGTTTCTTTCCTTTTGCGGATGAACTACGGTCTGTGCTTGATCCCTTTAGAGTAGGGAAGGGTACGTAGACAGTCGCAATGAGTTGCAGCATTGCCGGTCCAGCACTTTGTCGCTCATATCATCTAATTGTGAGATGATTGCGGCATACTGGGATCTCATATCATATGGATCGGTAGCTCGACGCAAGAGATTATTGTGGCCAAACTTGATGAGGAAAGTTGCATTCCATTCACTGGATGCTCATACTGCCAACCAAGTTACAAGTTGATGCAGATGAGCCATCTACAACCTCCCAGGAGGCTAAGAACCCGAGTGTCGTAATTTAGATCAAGGCGGGTCTAAATTGATTGGAAACTGACCAATGATCAAGACGTGATCTACGCATCACGGTCTTGCAATTTTATCCAAATCCCATCGTTTAGGGCCTCAAAAGGCCGTTTTTGTCATTTCAGGAAAAGTTTTTGTTTTCTTAATAAACCCTTCACGGAACAAGGGTAAGTTGGAACGGTGTGGAATCTACATTAGTTGTACCATGCTCCTTTAACATGTTTTCAAGGGCAAATGAACTTGCATTTGCCTATTGTTATCGCCCGGTTAGCAGCTTAATAATGGTGCATCGGGGAAGTTATGGCCTACGCGCCTAGGCATGCCAGGCGTAATTTTCCGGTCCGTCACATATAGGTAGTGGCAAGTCAAGTCTCTCATGGTTTTCCAGGTGAAGCACCCAAAGACGTGGTATTCTTGATTAAAAGTTATTAAGTTTTAAATAAAACTGATACATACAAGTAAACCGATACATATGACGTATCGTTTATAATAGACGATTCTGGTCTATTGCAGATCCTTTATAATTTGTTTTAAAGGAGCCGAATCGGATCTCTTTGGTTGACCATTGGTTGTTGATCATGTGACCCATGGACGACGTGATAGGTCCGCTGAGCAGAGGGACGACATGTAGCTGTCAATACACCTCAATGGTCAACTACGATTAAATCTAGACCAGTCAAATCAGCTATCCATGTCGAGCAGTTGAGACGACTGTCATGGATGACATATTTGACCTAATAAGGTTTTTAAAGCAGCTCGACTAGCCTACTTTGGCAAGCTATTAGGAGCGGAGCATGTAGGCTACGAGCGATCTGATTGGCTGAAAAAATAGAAGAGCGAGAGGTGGTCTCCATGGAGCCTGGTCGGTCAAGCATGGGAGGAGTTAATATGGTTAAACTGACCGGCCCAGTTAGATGGCCATGATCACTCTGCGACTGACTTGGGCAGTCATGATATAATCCTTAACAAAATTAAATAGCTCAACTAGCTTACTTTGTCCGACCACTGGCAGCAGAGCATGTAGGTTACGAGAGATCTGATTGGCCAGGACAATAGGTGAGTGACATGCAGTCACTATGGCACCAGATTGGCCGGGTGTAGGAGGAGCTAGGCTTGATAATTTGACCGGACAAGTTGAGTGTTCGTGATCATTTTGCGACTTACTTGGGCAGCCAAGATTTTATTTTAATTAAACTAAGCAGCTCCACTAGCCTATTTTGGCCGGCTATTGAGTTTGAAGCATGTAGGCTACGAGCGTTTTGATTGGTCAGTTAAAAAGAGGGGCATGTGGTTGCCAACATAGGCATGCTCGACCAAAGATAGGAGGCGCATAGCATGTTAGATTGGACGTCTAAGTAGCGCGGCCGATCCCCTTTCCGTGACTGACTAGTCACGGTTTCCCTTAACTTAATTTTTTCAACTTTAGCTAGGATTTTACACCGACCAGACACAATATACATTAATCATAGCTTTCCTAGGTTTAGTCACGATCGATAGGGATCGATATATCGTGCTTGCTCCAGTTTTAGGGGAAAAAATCAAAAAAATTGAGTTGACACAAAATTACGCCAAATAATTAAATTTTGTGTACTGACACAAAATTGAGCAACTTAATTGGATTCTATGCGTTAACGCAAAATTATTAAATTTTGCTACTCTTGCAAGTACTATGATAAATGCCTGGTCTTGTTGGCACAACTTGCAGTGCTTTTGATCAGGCACCTTTTATGCATATCTTAATTTAGACATTTCGGGGAATTCATGCTGCTCCGCTGAGAATGAACATGGATGTCGCTTCAGTATTAAGAGTTCATCTGGGAACATAGCAGTATAGCACTAAAAACATACTCAATTGTCTCTATACTAGTGAGCAATTCATCTAGGAGCTTGAGTTTTCATGAGAATCTATTAAAACACCTGGGATTATTGCAACATGCACCAATACTGTTTTAATAATTATATACATATATATTTACATATATATTACTGAATTACTCAGTGAATCAACGAATACTGTTATATACCTATTTATTGAGTTCAGCCAGGCGAAGCTTGTAAATACAACCGCATATATATAGAAAGAAAGGCATATGCACTCTCATAGTTTCTAATATATCTCATAAATTCCTTACCATATACATATAGATACATCAAAGCACAGTATTTTGAATACTGGAGCAGTAATATTGGTTTTTACGATTTTCTCCCTAAACCAAAAACCACCATAAACAATTGCGTAATCAAACATATATATATTATTGGATTTAGATCAATTCATTAATGGAGATGAGTTAATTAAAATGATGGAACAAATTTTGCTATCCCTTAAAAAAAGTGACTCGTTTGGCTTAGCGTTAGTTGTTTCTTACGAATATGCAGACACCCGTTAGAAATGTTGGTTATGACTTGGTACGTTGTTTTGTTTTGTTTTGGACAATAAAATCTCAAATTGACACTTAATTTAGAACTGATTATTGAAATACTAATTGAACCCTTTCCACACAGCACATAGGTTTGTGTTATTATTGAATGCATATAGGGATTCTTATTGTCACCTCTATAAATAAGACATAACACACTTCAGGCCATGGGTTTACAAAAATGCACCAGTGGGTGAGGAATGGGACAATGCTTCCTCAACGAAATATGTTCATGTATGTCTCTTCTGCAAATACCAAAAGGGCGCATCAATCGTACATACGAGCTGAAAGATATGGTCTTTACCGTCAGGTCTATGAAATCTCAAAATTTTGTACGGGATTATAAATTACAAATATGCACGATTCGTTGGCTGACCTATACAACTCCAAATTGAGTTATTGTTTTCTCATATAATGACTTAGTCTCTTAGCTTCAGAAGTTGGGGTCAAGCACCGAATTCCGACATCGTATGAGGTTCATACAGCTTCCAGAGCATACTACGTGCAAGCAACAATTCTTAGACGAGATTCATTACCTCCACAGTCGATCGATGTCCACCAGGTATTTCCACTAATTCCTTCATCACAATACCTCCAACTTCGACCACCTAAGTCTTTGCATCATGTTTTTCTACCTGAGTCTTATATATAGGTCTTGCCAGAACAAGGAAAAACGAAAATGAGATTTAATAAAATATTGGGGACTGACGGTCCACTGATCATGACGATCAGTTTCACAGTCCAAGACTCGTGACTGGCACCAAGATCGCCTATGCTAATCACTCATCATAAAACGAATGCTACAACCAATACATACAACCATGGTTATTGCATCACCCATTCTTGAGAGCAACCTCAGTTATGGTCTCGTGACCAGGGTTTCAGAAGTGATGTTTCTACTACTGACAGAAACAAAAAAATGGTACTGCAACCACCATGATCATGTATAAACCAAGGGGTTCATATTGCAATCTAATCAATGGCATTGAAATCCTTGATCAATCATTCAAGACACGAGCAAATGGTCTAAAGACACAACATGGGCATTTTCTAACAAGCTCTTCTGAGATGATTTTACACTTCCTTTCACAAAGCAGCAATTTGGGATCAATTGGTGAAGAATCTAGGGATGGGTCATATACCATGATCTTCATATGGATGTCCTCTATAATATATCCAAAATTTACAGTAATTGGATAAACGAGCAAAAAGATGAGGCCGAAACATCAAACTACATGACAGCTGAAAAGTTTTTGAAGAATTCCTGGAAGTTTACTATTTCGTTTATTTTCACCACTAAATGTGCTCAAAACTCAAAAAGCTTCTTTGATAAATCTAGGAAATTTCATGGGAATCAAAAAGCTGGGGTAGATCATCAAAATCGGACATCGTATGGAGATTCTACAACATTTCCAATGAAGACCTAACTTCTGAATTTTCTGATGACGAATTATGACGAAATTCTTCATTCATACACATCTGAATCAGGAGCTACACCATCAACGCAAGGTCGAACTTCATCTTCAGACGATAGTCTCACTTGCTGAAGTCGGCGGTGCTTCTGCTGATGAGATATGAGCTTTTTATTTTCAACTCTTTTCTTCTGTGATATTTCAACACGTCTCTGCTTTCCCTTCGCATCTGCTAAGACCAAGAAAGCATATATCTTAGCACGAACTACTCTCAAATGATCATGAGATATACCATGTATCAGCTTTCCAGCATCTCCGAAAGGTTGATTCACCTTGGCATGAACATCTGCAGAAGTCTGCATTTTTGACTTGATATTTCTGGAACGTTCCCCGGAAGAGCCAGAAGAGTGTCTGTAACTGGAAGTCACCATTATCTGAGGCGAGAGACATGGAGTCATGGATATACCAATGAAAAACACGCAACAAGAATGGTAACAATCCAACTCTTACATGTTTACAATTTCACTAACATTAGTGAACTTAGCACAAAAGTTTCAAGAACTTGCTTTTTTCTTCAAACCTGCAAAGACGAGCAAAGTCCATTATTTAAAAATCATAAATTGATTTTCATAAAACCGCGAACAACCCACATGAATTTTACTATGTGAACATCCACTGGTTTTTCAAAAATTGGACAAACGTCCATTCTACAATTGTGAAAACTCACATACAAACATTATTTCACCATGTATAATTGTCTACTTTCAACAGTTGTTCAAAATCAAAACATTGATTTTACAAAAAAAAAATATTTATTTTTGCTCCCTCGCGCGAGCATCTGTCTTTGAAACGAGAGTATATTTTCAAAAAATTTTGAAAGCTCACATATCAAAAATAAAAAAAATTCATGAAAGCTCATAGAAAATTTCTTTTATTACTAACAGACGCACGTCTATTTTAAAAAATCCCTCCTATGCTAGGGATAATTACCCGGTTCTTAAAATGAACGGACGTTCGTTCCTAAAGCTAGACGCAAGTCTATTAAAAAAAATCTCTCTTATGCTAGGGATTATTGTTTGTTTCTTAAACTAACGAACAAACGCACATCTATTCCTAAAACAAGGATTTCCTTTTTTGGGCCCGGGCCCGTAAATGCTAAACCGACCAAAACTGGACGTCTGATGGTCCAAATCATCAGTGCTTCATCTCTCCGTGCTCACGGATGAAACTCTATCATACTGCCAGAGTCCTTATACAGGCATTTGATTGTACATGACATCATTGAAGAAAATTGGGGATTCAGGAAATGCCTTTGCACGACTAAGTTCAACTACTTATCTCGTCTACTGGAAAATCACCATCCAGTGCTTACTGCGGATCATGATTGTCCCTCACTAAGCAGGGGACTTAATGTTGATGGTGCATTTTCGACAAGGGATAAAATCGTAAAATTATGATATTGCATGTTCCTGGCCCGGCTTTAGGAATGTATATGATAATTCATATTTTATGATCCGTGAACCATTTCACGGTCTCTGACTGAGCGAACATCCTCTCAGAGCTATGATGAATATGTTTCTCAAAAATCCTCTCAACTGAGCTTTCGATGCGTCACACATTTCATCATCCCCTCTACATAGAATCAAAATGATTGGGCGGCTCCTAGACATATTGCATGCTAGTACAGAGCCTAACGCCTTCAAGACGTCACGTTGCTCGTTGTTCCCTGACTACGTGGAGAGACCGTGTATAAAATCTCTTAATGATTGGGCGGATCCTAGACATATTGCATGCTAGTATAGAGCCTAACGCCTTCAGGACGTCACGCTATTCGTTGTTCCCTAACTATACACCCCCTCAGAACGAGTATGATGCTTCAATTGAATTCCTAGAAGATAGTCTATTTATCTCATTACTTTATTCCATGGTTGATCCTCAGCTGGATTTCATGGATTAGTAATAGATAATCATTTTATTTTATTACTTTGTTTCGTGGCTGATTCTGAGCTGAATTCCATGAATTAATAATAAATATTCACTGATCGGGCGCCTGGGCCACCACCGAGTTAGCCCCGAGAAAATGGTGCGAGTGTACTTAGAAAATAATGCACAAACGAGCACCCGAACACACGAACGAGTATTCAAAAATATGGACGAACGAGGAAACCTATGCAAAATAGGGAGAAATATAATATTAATAAAATAATAAAAGATGCGCTTAGGGGATCAGGCCCACTGGCCGGCCAGTCATGCCGCCGTGGCCGGCCCCACGCTTCTCCCTTTATTTTACCATTATTTTATTATTTTTCCTAATCTGATGAAAACTCCTTCATTCGAGCAAATTTCTTTGTTTGAGCAAAACTCTTAGTTTCTCCATATTTTCCTTCAAACGATGAAAAAATCATAAAAAATAGGGAAGGGAGTCACGGGACCGAACCACCTAGACGGACGGCCATGCCCTATCCGTGGACGGTCCTACACCCTATTATCCCATATTTTCTTCTTATTATTATTTTCTTCATCTCATGAAACTCCTTCATTTGAGCAAAAAAACCTAGTTTTGTATATTTTCTCAAATATTGCTCAACCCATCAAAAGACCAAAAAGTCAAATGATTACATGACCGATTAGGCTACTTATGGAAAATATTAAAATATTATTATTTTAATATTCCCAAAATATTGGTCACACGAGCAAAGTTCTACTTGCTCATTGGAGCAAAATCGAGAGTTTCAGTCAAGATCAAACTCTTCTGGAAATCCAAAATATTGCTCAAACGCCCACAAGAAAATACCAAAATTCTCAGGACTGAGACACGGACAATATGGTGACACGGGCATGCCACCTTGACCGACCAAGGTCGGCCCTAAGGCTTGCAGTGAGCTGGTCCCACACTTTTTCACAATTTTGACCTAATTAGCACTTAATAGTTCATGTTGGGTTCAAAATCTTTTCAACCAACTTGGAATTTGTTCAATCGACCACCAGATGGTCCCACGACCACCTAGGGCCGGTTTCACACCCCTTGGCCAATCCCTCATCTCTCCATAATTAGGTTTTATGACCTAACGCTCGGACGAGCATTATTTAAATAAATGATTAAACCAACATTTAACCATCCTTCCACCGACTGGTCAACAAAGGACTTTTACGCATGCTCACTCGAGCACCTGGGAGATACATGGTCGGCCATCATGTCGTGTGGTCGGTCCCTCCTTTAGTCAGTGATTAATTTTCAGTAAATCATCAATTGATCATCAATCGATCAAAATTAGGGTTTCGAACTGAATGATCTGCAATTCCTAATTTTGAGCAAGTTTAAACACTAATAATTTTATGATTGATCCAGCAATCAACATCTAATTAATTATATAATATTCGGTCCAGCTACCAATATTTTAATTGGTCATGTTGTTAGAGCATAGCTCGGTCGACCTCGCATGGGTTGCTATATCAAGCATGTTTGTCAATGTTAGTGATCAAAACTATGAGTCTTGATTTCTAGTCTATTATAGCTAAGTCTCGGACTAGGATAGAAAAGTGTAGTTGAGCTCAAGGACTTCATGGCGATTCGTCATACAACGACGAAGATCTACTCAAGGAACCTTGGAACTTCATCAACAAAAAGGTATGTGGAGACTTGAACTTATCTATCACTCAAAAGTCTATCTATTCTATCTCCTACTTCTTATGAGACAAAAAGTCCTATGCTATATAGACTGGATCATACACATTTGACATTTCGAGCTGAGTATTCACTACTTATCTTTTTCTCGAAGTCGTGTGTTGGTAAAGCGTTTCGCTTTAATAAAGTTTATCTTCACCTAGTGACGAAAGTCATGAAAAGTTTTAATTACTTTGAGAATTGCTCTGACGTGAAACAGTGTGTGAATAACGGCTATATAACGTCTTTGAGAATGTCTCAATGATTGGAATGAGAGTTTAGATTACATAACCATGTATTCCTTAATCCGAAGTTTTCGAACTTTGTTGATTGAGAGAAACCGGAGGAATGGGCTTTTCCAAGTTCGCGAACTCAGTTTGCGAACTCAGTCTGCGAACTGACGGAAGTTCTCTTGCAGAGAATTTCTGCTGGGATTTTCCAAAAACTCGTTTGCGTGTTTAGTCCGCGAACCTAGTCCGCGAACTGGCGAAAGTCTCTTTGCCGAGATTTTCTGCTGAGTTTGGAAAACTCTATCGGTTGCCTTAAGTCCGCGAACTTATTTGTGAGCTTAAGTGGTTATGATCTAAAGATGTGCTCTGAACATGAAACTTAAATTACTAAGGAATGCTTTATGCAAACCGTGGCTATAAAGTTCATGAGCCGATTCAATCGAATCGAATCATCTTTGTTTCAATTGTGTCTACATAAGATCTCATAGCAATTGAACAACTCTCTAACTAGTTCATTTGAGTCAATTGAACTAGTTATGGTGAAGAAGAACTAGGTTAATATGAATTGCTCATATGGTTAACCTTTTGGGTTACTATGTTGAACCAACATACACGTATACGTTTGGGCATGGTTTTCACAAACCCAGTAAACCTCTACCCAAGTGTGTGTGACAAGCTAAGTTTTCGATCTAACGGTTGAGAAATATTAGCTTGAATATAAATCAGGTTTTCATCTAACGGTGAATATGGATTTCTTTGTAACTAAGGAAAAACCCTGATTTGAAGGCTATATAAAGGAGACATCTAGCATTGTGCAAAACTAATCCCCACACGTCTGTGTGATACTAGTGCGCTCGCTAGAGTCGATTCTCCTTTAACCTTTGGTTTTCTTCTCCAAAACCAGGTTAACGACTTAGAGGCTTCATTGGGATTGTGAAGCCATACCGATACTAATTTTATCATAGTTGTGTGATATGATCTTGCATCTTCTGTCCTACGAGTACAATCTATTGATTGGCTTGAGATCGTGAGAGTTCTCCGATAGGCAAGATAAAGAAGTCACAAACATCTTCGTCTCACTGTTTGTGATTCCTCGACAAACTGCTTCTGTAGTCAAGAAGGATTGTTGAGAGGTGATTCATTAATCTAGGCTGTTCTTCGGGATTATAAGACCGGATTATCAATTGGTTCCTATTCACCTTGATTTTATATCTTAAGAAGGAACAAAACCTAGGGTTTTTCTGTGGGAGACAGATTTATCCTTTGATAGACTTTTTTGTGTGAGACAGATTTGTTTATTATCAAGTCTGCGATTTTAGGTTGCAGCAACTCTTGGTTGTGGGTGAGATCAACTAAGGGAATCAAGTGCGCAGTATCCTGCTGGGATTAGAGGCGTAGGAGTAAAACTGTAAGTTGGATCGGTGGGAGACTGATTGGGCTTCAACTATAGTCCAGTCCGAAGTTAGCTTGTAGTAGGCTAGTGTTTGTAGCGGCTTAATACAGTGTGTATTCAATCTGGACTAGGTCCCAGGGTTTTTCTGGATTTTCGGTTTCCTCGTTAACAAAACTTCTGGTGTCTGTGTTATTTCTTTTCCGCATTATATTTTATATAATTGAAATAATACATGTTGTGCGTTAAGATCATCAATTGGAAATCCAACCTTTGGTTGTTGATTGATATTGATTGATCCTTGGATATTGGTCTTTGGTACCGTCCAAGTTATTCCTTGTGTTTGATTAAAGACTCGCTATTGCTTTAGCTTGAGTAAATCAAAACAAGTGAGAGATATTGACTCCTTGAGATACTTTAATCTAGATTGAGTCTGACTGTCTAGTTGATTCTCTAGCAAAGTATTTCGGAGTTAGTCCATACAGATTGCTAAGCGAAATATTGGGTGGTGTTGTTAGACCCCCGCTTTTTCAATTGGTATCAGAGCATGCAAACACATTAAATACCTCATCAGTCTGTGTTTGTAGCGATCTGACTCTATGGACAAGAGTACTATCTCTGATAAACGCGTCACCAGTAATAAAGATTCTCTCTTGTCTAATTCTATTAACGAGAAAAGCTATTCAATCTCGAATATAGAAAAACTTTGTGGTTCGACGAGACAGATAAACAATGGCATGTGTGTTTTTGATCTCCCTTCGGAAGAGACCTTCTCTTCTAATGAATGGGATACAGCTGAAGAGAGTAATTTGATTCTAAACCTTGTTAGAATTTAAGTTGTCAGATTGGATCAGTTAAAACACCATGTCAATGTTATTCTTGGTATTGTAAGAAATTGCAAAGTCCATGGCAATGCCGAAGATCAATATTCATGCTTAACTCTTGAGGCTTGCCTCGAAAAGATGCCTTGAATATTGAACGTCGTTTGAATAAACTCTCCGTTCAAGGGTGTTCAAAGCAATCTAACATATCAAGAACTTCTGATGCTTTACTATCGGAAGTAAAAACAGTTGTTCCTAATGTTACCACCAAACTTGGGACATTCTGTAAAAGAGACAAATCTTCTGATGATAATATTAAGACAACATCCTCAAATCATTATTATGATCAAAAGGTATGTCTGGTCTGTGAGACCAAGAGTTATGTTAGACAAAAGATAAACTCTAAGTTGAATAAAGGCTCCTTAGTTCAACTGCAATACACCCTAGATTTGATTCTCAAAGGTGTGACTGACATCCGTATGATTGAGCCAATTGGCTTTCGTACATATGCTTTGTATGCTACCAGGAAAGTCAGTACAGTGAGTTCTCCAATGTTCAAAGGCAGAATAGACGTCTTAATAAACATCGTCCTAAGGAGGTTCAACGCCATGTCTCTAAAAGCAACCTTGTTCCTGTTGAGAAGTCATCCCAGAAGAAAGGAAAATCGATGAGATGAGAAAAGACATTAAAGAGATAATTGTACGATACAAAGATCTTGTCAACAATTTATCTTCTCCCTCATGTCAAGACACTTCTGATAAGAATTCTAACTATGTCTCTTATTTTGATGACAGTAAATTTTATGATAATTTCTCATGTCAAACAGGATCTCTCTCTAAGACTAAGAGGAAAAACAAACTTAACCAAAAACACAAAACTCTTAATGAGCCTATGGCTCGTACTTGTGTTAATTAATCACAAGGTTCGAGAGCTTACTCATAAAAAACCCTGTTGAGTAAGTTTGTGTTAAAAACAGGTATACTTGTTGCTTGCATCTGATAAGTTAGGCTATTTTCTTATCGTCCATAGCAAAACTTATGTTGATAGATCCGCCAAGAACAAGTATTGGTTAAGTCAAAATATTTTGTTGCATAAAGTCTTAAAATTTGTGTTTAGGTCTTGTTTTCAAATTCCTTAAGGACTTTATTTTAATGGGTATTTGTTGTACTCGAACGGATTCTGTTCTGACCCGAGTCAACGTTTTTGATAAAACCCTAAATGGTCGTCCCCAAGGATAAATATCCAACTTCTTAGGGTTACAAGTCACGTACGTGTACTCCTGGTTGTTTTCAGATTTTCAAGAATATCTTCCTCCTCTTCTTGTTATGGTGGTTTTGCAAGAGGATTTCTTGACAAAGGTGTTGAGGTTGATTCCATGAGGAAGAGAAAACTTGTAGATGAAGATCATCTCAATGCTTCATGCTTCTTTGCCTATACTCATGAAGATGCTGAAAAGGATGATATGATTTCTGCTGAAGTTGTTCATGACTTTCTCAAGTACTTTGGGGAAGCAAAACAACAGCTTGTTGATACTCTTAAAGGTATTGATATGGTGAAAACTGAGTTGAAAAATGTTGTGTCTGACCTTGGTCTCATAAAATTCAAATCAAGGATCTTCGAAAAGAGAATCATCTCTTCGTTGATACTGAGAAGGCTGTCAATCACAAGCTTGAAGACTTCTTGTCTCGTATGGATCCTGAACCTCCCGTGTTCCTGTTTGCGGTTGAGGATACACCGGAATCCGTTTCCCTTTAGATTGTCCTCTGTTTTATATACCTAGTATGTCTTCTTTTTGGATTAGTTGGAAGAATAACTAGCGTTTTGAATAGCGAAGATTGTGACCACACATAGCTATTTTTGTTTTCATCTTCTTATGTTATTTTTTAGGTTTATTGGTTTTTTAATTCTAAAAATATTTTGAGGATGATATTATTGCAGTATTAATCTGTTTTGAAGTATTGCAATATTTTTATGGGATATGTATTGGTTGCGTCCGTGAACTTGAAGGTCCCATATTGTGTCAAAAGTAAAGTCGTTCATAAATTGATATTCGTATTGATGAAAGGACAAATGGACTTTTGACAATTACAAAAGTTATGCCCATGCAGTCATTTACTTGATGGAAAATATGATGAAATCTTTTGTTTGACAAGGATAAAGTCTACTATGTCGTTATGCAAATAGTGATGGAAAATAGAATAGAACCTTGTATGTTATCTACAGTATTGATCTTCATTGATCCATTTTGTTATGTTTGACCGTGAAGGCTCCATTGTGTATCTTATGTTGAGCACCTTACAACTATGTCGATTAATATTGGCCTTGTTGGTTGTTCCAGGAGATACTATATGTTGAGCATTCTTAAACTAAATTAATCATCTTGATTGGTTATTTAGTTATTTGCTCCGAAAGTCTTCTTTTGTCGAGCAAAATCTTTTGACAATTAAATTGATTGCTTCAGTGATTAGTTTGGTTGTGTATTCCAATTAGATTAATTATAGGTTCTCTTATAATTAATCTAGTTGAGTTTTTCATATATTCCACAAGTTCTTGTGTTGAGTATATGAACGGCTATACTATCATGTTCTATTGGTTGATGTAGTCGTATATTCCGTAAGGTTTTCCTTATGTTAAGTATTTGAAAGATTAAGGTAGTCATCTTCGTGTGGTTATCTTAGTCGTAGCTCCGTGAGTTTTCTTATGTTGAGCACGATCAATTAAATAGGTCATATTGTGGTTTCATTTAGTTGCGTATTCCGATTAAATTAATCATGGGTTTACTTGTGATTAATTTGTTGAGTTTTGGATATAGAAAATCATTTCCATGGTTTTTGGTGTCCAATTAAAAAATCCTTCTTTTCTTTCGAAATTAAGGTCGCTCTTGTTGTTCTTTCGGGAATGACATCAAATGGGGGAGAGTTCTTTTGAACTTGTGCTTAATGGTAATATCTTGCGGGGTGTGCGGCTGTGGAATTTTATAGGGGTTATCTTGTATCTTAAAACTCCTTGATGAATGCATTTAGCTTCGGCTTTATGATTGCATCTAAATTAAGTTGGTATGTATTTTTATTTTAGTCTATGAAATGTCTCTTGTGGAAATTTCATTATGATCTCCCCTTCTTTTACCTTTGCCAATTTTATTGACAAAAAGGGGGAGAAATAATGTACTTCACACTACAAATACATATGGTTTTCGGATCATTGTGTAAAGGGGAGTGGTTTCCATGATCGAGATGGAGTATTGACTAAGGGGGAGTGATACATATCACCATAGTATTGTTGTTAAAGTCGTGATGCAATTGGACTTTGATGTTACATAATGATACTATGACACTATATAATAATGATCGAGAATCTCAATTTCTCTCATTGTTATAGCCACGGATCTTCAACAACGGTGGTGCTAAACTTACAACCTTTGGAATCATTGGAGTACTTGGAAGGACGAAGATTTCAAGGAACGTTGAAGATTATACTGTGGAATAGGAGACGTTAAAGTTTATCTTTTTTGTATCCCATATGTATTAATAGTTTTGTCACTAAAATTGACAAAGGGGGAGATTGTTAGAGCATATCTCGGTCGACCTCGCATGCGTTGCTATATCAAGCATGTTTGTCAATGTTAGTGATCAAAACTATGAGTCTTGATTTCTAGTCTATTATAGTTAAGACTCAGACTACGATAGAAAAGTGTAGTTAAGCTCAAGGACTTCATGGCGATTCATTAGACAACGACGAAGATCTACTCAAGGAACCGTGGAACTTCATCAACAAAAAGGTATGTGGAGACTTGAACTTATCTATCACTCAAAAGTCTATCTATTCTATCTCGTACTTCTTATGAGACAAAAATTCTTATGCTATATAGACTGGATCATACACATTTGACATTTCGAGATGAGTATTCACTACTTATATTTTTCTCGAAATCGTGTGTTGGTAAAGAGTTTCGCTTTGATCAAGTTTATCTTCACCTAGTGACGAAAGTCATCAAAAGTTTCAATTTCTTTGAGAATTGCTCTGACGTGAAACGGTGTGTGAATAACGGATATATAACGTCCTATGAGAATGTCTTAATGATTGGAATGAGAGTTTAGATTACATAACCATGTATTCCTTAATCCGAAGTTTTCGAACTTTGTTGATTGAGAGAAACCGGAGGAATTGGCTTTGCCAAGTCCGCAAACTCAGTTTGCGAAATCAGTCCGCAAACTGATGGAAGTTCTCTTACCGAGAATTTCTGCTGGGATTTTCCAAAAACTCGTTTACGTGTTTAGTCCGCGAACTGGCGAAAGTCTCTTCGCCGAGATTTTCTGCTGAGTTTGGTAAAATCTGCCGGTTGCCTTAAGTCCGCGAATTTGTTTGTGATCTTAAGTGGTTATGATCTAAAGATATGCTCTGAACATGAAACTTAAATTACTAAGGAATTCTTTATGCAAACCGTGTCTATAAAGTTCATGAGCTGATTCAATCGAATCGAATCATCTTTGTTTCAATTGTGTCTTGTGTAGTTACATAAGATCTCATAGCAATTGAACAACTCTCTAACTAGTTCATTTGAGTCAATTGAACTAGTTATGGTGAAGAAGAACTAGGTTACTATGAATTGCTCATATGGTTAACCTTTTGGGTTACTATGTTGAACCAACATACACGTACACGTTTGGGCATGGTTTTCAAAAACCCAGTAAACGTCTACCCAAGTGTGTGTGACAATGACAAGCTAAGTTTTCGATCCAACGGTTGAGAAATATTAGCTTGAATCTAAATCAGGTTTTCATCTAACGGCGAATAAGGATTGCTTTGTAACTAAGGAAAAACCCTGATTTGAAGGCTATAAAAAGGAGACATCTAGCATTGTGCAAAACTAATCCCCACACGTCTGTGTGATACTAGTGCGCTCGCTAGAGTCGATTCTCCTTTAACCTTTTGTTTACTTCTCCAAAACCAGGTTAACGACTTAAAAACTTCATTGGGATTGTGAAGCCAGACCGATACTACTTTTATCGTAGTTGTGTGATCTGATCTTGTATCTTCTATCGTACGAGTACAATCTATTGATTGGCTTGATATTGTGAGAGTTCTCCGATAGGCAAGATAAAGAAGTCACAAACATCTTCGTCTCACTGTTTGTGATTCCTCGACAAACCGCTTGTGTAGTCAAGAAGGATTGTTGAGAGGTGATTGATTAATCTAGGCTGTTCTTCGGGAATATAAGACCAGATTATCAATTGGTTCCTGTTCACCTTGATTTTATATCTTAAGACGAACAAAACCTAAGGTTTTTCTGTGAGAGACAGATTTATCCTTTAATAGACTTTTCTGTGTGAGACAGATTTGTTTATTATCAAGTATACGATTTTGGGTTGCAGAAACTCTTGGTTACGGGTGAGATCAGCTAAGGGAATCAAGTGCGCAGTATCCTGCTGGGATCAGAGGCGTAGGAGTACAACTGTACCTTGGATCGGTGGGAGACTGATTGGGGTTCAACTATAGTCCAGTCCGAAGTTAGCTTGTAGTAGGCTAGTGTTTGTAGCGGCTTAATACAGTGTGTATTCAATCTGGACTAGGTCCCGGGGTTTTTCTGGATTTGCGGTTTCCTCGTTAACAAAACTTCTAGTGTATATGTTATTTCTTTTCCGTATTATATTTTATATAATTGAAATAATACATGTTGTGCGATAAGATCATCAATTGGAAATCCAACCTTTGGTTGTTGATTGATATTGATTGATCCTTGGATATTGGTCTTTGGTACCGTCCAAGTTATTCCTTGTGTTTGATTAAAGACTCGCTATTGTTTTAGCTTGAGTAAATCAAAACAAGTGAGAGATATTGACTCCTTGAGATACTTTAATCTAGATTGAGTCTGACTGTCCAGTTGATTCTCTAGCAAAGTATTTCGGAGTTAGTCCATACAGATTACTAAGCGAAATATTGGGTGGTGTTGTTAGACCCCCGCTTTTTCACATGCTACTAATAATTCATCAGACGAGCAATATTTGCTCAGACGAGGAATATTGATTCAACTATCAATATTCGGTAATTCATCAGACGAGCAATATTTGCTCAGACAAGGAATATTGACTTAACTATCAATATTCAGTAATTTATCAAATGAGTAATATTTTCTCAGACGAGGAATATTGATTCAACTATCAATATTCAGTAATTTTACTCAGACGAACAATATTTGCTCAGAGTATTAATATTGATTCAACTATCAATATTCAACAATTCATCATACGAGCAATATTTGCTCAAACTATCAATATTCATCATGTTGATCCAATTATCAACATTTATTCGAGGACTATACGTCCCAGCAGACATGTTTAAACCATGAAGAGCATTCGGAACCATGCTCGACTGAACAATACTTAGACTCATCGTCTAATCAAGTCAACAATTGACTAATTAAATACATGTCTGACCTGCACACTCCACAAATCATGAGACATCAATCATGTCACATGGGGGATATTAATTAGGGTTTTGGTCTGGCGGCCTACGACACATGTGTTCATCCACGACGAAAAATGTGAGTAAGTCATGCAAGCAGTTGAGGGAGTTAGCAAAGTAGTGGACGAACAATAAACCAAGTCTCTGCATGACTTGGAACTGGTTTAACCACGATTTCCACTCTTTCACTCGAGCAGCTGTCACATTTACTGGAGATCAATATGTCTACATTCTTGCAATATAAATAAGTCATTGAATCCACGATTGAGAGGGCAGACAACATCTATTATCTTCTGATGAGTTTGTGGGAATTGTTCTGAGCTTTCACGAGCTTCTAAGCTAGATTGGGGAGCCTTCTTCCCTTATCATGAGTAGAGAGATTGTCTTCATCGTCACTGGTGGAGGGTGTGGATCTTGGAAGAGAAATCAACGCCATCAGTGGTAATATAGGAAGGATTGAGCGGTCATATGTCGGTTCCCTCGATAACTGATATGTAATAACTTTCAAAATGGCGAACACCTCGTTTTGGATCTTGAAAAGTTCCGATTGATTTGTTACTACATCAGTTAGGATTTTCATCAGATCGGCAATAGTGGTTGAGCTTTGAGCATTCATAGCTTCTGAGGGAGCTTCACCAGGCCAGCCGAGTTTAGTAGTAATTGGAAGAATTTCACCGGTATTGGGACATAATAAATTGAGATTGAATGTTTCTGAGACCTCCCCATAATCGACCATCTTCAAAAAGTTTACATTACAACCGAGAGACTAATCTCCTACTGTGGTCGCCAATCTTTTGATGGGTGAAAACGATTTGCTGATTTTTGAGGAAAAGTGGAGAGACGAGCGGTCGGTCCCTCGAACGAGCAAATTGCTTAAACCTTTTGTAAACAGATGCACTGCACAAGAGTGCTTTGAGTTCAAGAGATCAATCTATATGACTCCGGCCTAAACCAAAATAATAACCGTTCCAGTGTCAATTCAGTCACAAAGAGAGATGAGGGTCGACCTGTAGGAGGGAAGTTAAGAAGTGTGTGTGAGATCAATGTTGATCGAAGGATTGTGTATGTGTTGGAGAGTTTTGCAACTTTTCTGCGAACTTTTGAGTTCGAAGATAAGTTCTGATTGATTGAATTCTGCTCTGTTGAGAGCTCTTGTTCAAATGAGAATTCTTGCTTTGTTCAATCGTGGATCCGAGAACTTATTTATATTGCAAGAATAGTAGACACATCGATTCCCAGTAAGTGTGAAAGTTGCTGGAGTGAAAGAGTGGGAAAGTGGCAAATCGTGGTTAAACCAGTTCCACATGCGTGGGAGAATTGGTTGATTGTCCATCCACTACTTTGATAACTCCTTCAACTGCTTGCACGACTTACTCACATTTTTTATCATGGGTTTACACACATGCCATAGGCCGCCGGACCAAAACCCTAGTGAATATCCCCCCATGTGACATGATTGATATCTCATGAATGTGGAGTATGCAAGGAAGACGTGTATTTAATTGGTCAATTGTTGACTTGGCTAGACATGAGTCTTAGCCTTGATGAGTCGAGCATAATGAATGATTGTGGTATTCCCTGAGGCTGAGACTCATGGATTGAAGATAATATGTCTGCTGGGACATTAATGATGCTCAAACATTGATACATCATTGTAGACGGGGAAAAACGATTTGCTGATTTTTTAGGAAAGTGAAGAGACGACCGTGCGAACGAGACTCCTCTATCGAGCAAACTGCCTAACCTCAAATAGATGTACTACATGGGAGTGCTTTGAGTTCGAGAGATCAATCATGTTTACTATTCTGACAATATAAATAAGTCCAAAATCGATGACTGAAGGACACAATTCTATCGATCGAAGCTTATTCACATAACTCAACAGTTCATATACTTGCAGAAACCTTCAACACATCCACAATCATTGATCATCATTGATCCCATAATTCTCAGCTTCCCTCCTACAGATCAACCCATTTTCCTCTTTGTGTCCTTCAGTCATCGATTAATTGGACTTATTTATATTGTCAGAACAGTAAACACATTGATCCCAGTAAGTGTGAAGGTTTCTTGAGTGAAAGAGTGGGAAAGAGGGAGATCGTGATAAAATCAGTTTAATTTCATGTGGATACTTGGTTGATCGTCCACCCAGTACTTTGCTAACTTCCTCAGCCGCTTGCACAACTTACTCACGTTTCTCATCGTGGATGAACACACGTGCCGTAGGCCGCCATACCAAAGCCCTAATTAATATCCCCCATGTGACGTGATTGATGTCTCACGAACGTAGAGTCTGCAAGGCAGACGTGTATTCAATTAGTCAGTTGTTGACTTGATTAGACGGTGAGTATAAGTTTTGTTGAATCGAGCATGATTGACGAATGCTCAGTGACTCAAATATTGAACATGTATGTTGAGACGTATAGTTCTCGAAGAAATAATGATAATTGGATCAACATGATGAATATTGATGAACTGAGAATATATTGCTCGTCTGAGCAAATATTGGATATTGGTAGTTGAACCAATATTGATGGATTGAGCAAATATTGCTCGTTTGATGAATTATTGGCAGTATGACCAAATAAAAATATTAATTAAAATATTAGTAGCTAGACCAAATATTATATAATTAATTAAGATGTTGATTGCTGGATCAACATAAAATTATTAGTGTTTAAACTTGCTCAAAATTATGATTTGCAGAGCATTCAGTTCGAAACCCTAATTTTGATCGATTGCTAATCAGTTGGTGATTCGTTGAAAATCAATCACTGAGCGAAAGAGAGACCAGCTACATGGGATGATGGACGACCATGTAGTTCCCAGGTGCTCGTGTGAGCATGCACCAAAGTCTTTTGCTGAACAATTGGTGAAAGGATGATTAAATGCTGGTTTAATCACTTATTAGAATAGTGCTCGTCTGAGCATTAGGTGATAAACCTAATTATGGAGAAGTGAGGGACCGACCAAGGGGTCATGGGACCGTCCCTGGTGTAGATGGTGGATTTTCGAAAAAGGTTAAAATCGTAAAACCATAATTGTACATAGTCCTGATCCAACAATCAGATGAGTATTAAGGATCATGTCTCTCATTGAAGCACGAAAGCTCATGCCGCAAGAACCTCTGACTGAGAATACTGTCTCTCAGAGCATATGAATATGCAGTCTCTCAACTGAGGCAATGGCATATCTCATAAATACTGAGCAATTTCAGTAATTACTTCTATATAGAATCGAACGATTGGACGGCTCCTAGACAGCTTGCCGCTAGTATAGAGCAATAACGTCTTCAAGATGTAACAATGTTTTCCCTGACTGTATAAAAGAAATATGACTCTTCAACAAGCTCATGTCGCTCAATTCTTGAATAACTAATGCTCCTAGACGATCGTGCTAGAATAGAGCCATCAATTAATTATTTCTAAATCATTAGATTCATTAATTGAATCCCTAGAAAATATTCTACGTTCTTCATAATATTTCATTACTTCAATTCATGGTTCTTCCCGACAGAATTCCATGGGTTAGCGATAAATATTCAACGTATGGGCATCTGAGCCGCTATCGAGTAAGCCCCAAACAAAATGGTGTATGTGTATTCAGCAATAATGCACTAACGAGAACCTGAATACACGAACGAGCATTCCAAAATACAAAGGAACGACAAACCTAAGCAAAATAGGAAGAAAAATAATAATAATAAAATATTAGCTAAGGCGCTAGGGGACTGGGCCCAACGGCTGGCCAGTCATGACGTGCCAGTCCCACGCCTAATTCTTTATTTTATCATATTTTTATTATTTTTCCTTGATCTCATGAAAATCCCTTCATTTGAACAAAACTCCTTCGTTTGAGGAAACTCCTCAGTTTCATGGTGATTCCTTCACACCAAGGAAATAATATAAAATTGGGAAAGGTGTCATGGGACCAGGTCTACTAGCCGGACGGCTACGCCCTAGTTGCGCCCGGTCCCACACCTCATGATTCCTTATTATTTTATTATTATTATTATTTCCTTCATCTTATGAAACTCCTTAATTTAATGATATTTCCTTCAAATCATGAAAATAATATAAAATTAGGAAAGGTTCACGGGACCGGGCTACTAGACGACTGACCATGCCCTAGCCATGACCGGTCCCACACGCCCCTTATTTTATTATTATTATTATTGTTTCCTTCATCTCATGGAAACTCCTTCATTTCAAGGAAACTCCTTAGTTTCAACAAACTCCTTGATTTCATGATATTTCTTTAAAATCATGAAAATAATATAAAATTAGGAAAAATGCCATGGGATCGGGTTTATTGGCCGGCCGACCATGCCTTAACCATAGCCGGTCACACACTTCATTATTCCTTATTTTATTATTATTACTATTTCCTTCATCTTATGAAGTTTCTTCAGTTTGAGCAAAAACCTTGATTTCTTCATATTTTCTCAAAATGTTGCTCAAACGCGCATCAGAAAATATCAAAATTCTCAGGACTGAGACACGAACACTTTGGTGACATGAGCATATTACCTTGACCAACCAAGGTTGGCCCTTTGGCTTGCAAGAGGCCGGTCCCACATATTTTCATCATTTGACCTAATTTGTTCACATTAGGTTAAAACTCTTCCAAACAATTTGGAATTTCATAAAACGATCGTCAGTCGGTCCCATGACCAACCAGGGCCGGTTTCATGACCCCTTTGTCGGTCCCTCATCTCTTCATAATTAGGTTTTATCACCTAAGGCTCAGACGAGAATTATTTTAATAAATGATTAAACCAGCATTTAATCAACCTTTCACCAACTGGTCTTCAAGAGACTTTGGTATTTTCTCACTCGAGCATCTGGGCGTTACATGGTCGACTCATCATCCCATGTAGTCGGTCCCTCCTTCACTCCGTGGTTGATTTTTTTAATTAGCAATTGATCAAAATTAGGGTTTCGAATCCAAAGCTCTGTAAAACATAATTCTGAGCAGATTCAAACACTAATAATTTTACGTTGATCCCGTGATCAACATTTTAATTATCATACTCGGTTCAATTGCCAGTATTTAAATTAATATTTTATTTGGTTCTGTTACCAATAATTCATTAAACGAGCAATATTTGCTCAGATGAGCAATATTTGCTCAGACTAAGGAATATTGGTTCAACTATTAATATTCAACAATTCATCAAATGAGGAATATTTGTTCACCTTAACTATCAACATTTATTCCACTAGTTATACCCTTGTCTCAACAGACACGTTCAATTCATGAGTCCTAGAATATTTGGTCAACTCAGCAATACAAAGACTCATCGTCTCATCAAGTCAGCAACTGACCAACTAAAATCACGAGACATCAATCGTGTCACATGGGGGATATCAACTAGGGTTTTGATCGGGCGGTCTACATCAGGTATTCATACACGATGAGAATGTGAATATCAAAGGAGTTAGCAAAGTAGTGGGTAGAAAATCAACCAAGTCTCCGCACGATGAGCAACTGGTTTTAACACGATTTCCACTTCCCCACTCTTTGACTCCAGCAACTGTCACACTTCATGGGATCAAGGTGTTTACAATTCTTACAATATAAATAAGTCTCTGAATCATGATTGAAACAACAGACTCTCTTTCGTCAAACAGATAACAAGAGAACAAAAAACTCAGCGTCTGAACAATTACTCTCAACAGAGAAAAATTCAATCAATCAGAATTTATCTTATTTCTTCACGTAGAATACACAACACACCTACAATTTCGATCACCATTGGTCTCACACATTTCTCAGATTGCCTCCTACAGATCGACCCATCCTCTCTTGTGACCGAATTGACTCTGGAACGGCCATTTTCTTGGTTTAGGCCGGAGTCCTACAGATTGATCTCTCGAATTCAAAGCACTCCCTTTTTGCAGTGCATCTGTGTGAGGTTAGACAGTTCGCTCGGTTCAAGGAGTTTCCTCCGCACGGTCGTCTCCTCAATTTCTTAAAAACCAGCAAATTGTTTTGCCCCATATACAGATCTGCGATCACAGTGGGAGATCATTCGGTCGGTTGCAATCCAATTCTCACATAAGATGGCCGGTCTTAGGTCTGGTTTAGTTACCAACTCGGTTTCAACACCCTACACTAATATCACAAGCTCTAGTGGTACCGTTAATACCACTCCTCTGACGCAACCTTCCAATACTACTTCTCCAAATACCGGTGCTCCTGTGATCACTCCTGCAAGCGATGGTAATGGCACCATCAACAATCCTCTCTTCGTTCGGTCTCCTGAAAAAATCATAGAAAATCTGCCTACTATAGGTGATCTCATGAAGGTGCAAGAGACTCTTTCCAAGAATCAAGTTGACATGGTTGCCACTCTGAAGGAATTATGCAATTATCTCAAGACTCTTACAGACAAGATGTCAGAGAAAACTCAGGAGAAAGGAAAATCTAAAGAAACATCTTCAGACGCTGATCCTGAAGTCACTCCAATCCATGTAGTAGATAATGAGGAAGTTCTTAAGGCTGCAGACAATCCACCAGCGAAAGAACCGTCCAGTTCCATCACTCGTGAAGACGTGGAACGCCTTTTGGAGGATCATGGAAAAGACAAGACGCCATCAGTCCACCATCACCAACCTCCATACCCTGCCGCTATGCAAAGGATTCCTCTGCCAAAAGGTTATACCTCTCCAACATTCACCCTTTATGACGGAACAGGAAATGCTCGAGAACATGTTTCTCGATTTCTGGAAGCATTGGGTGAACACGAGCACAACCATGTTGTCCGTCTGAAAGAATTTTCAAAGTCTCTGAAAGGAAGGGCATATACTTGGTACAACAACATTGCACTAGGAAGTATTGCAAGTTTGGGAGAGATGGTTAATGCTTTCTACAGAAAATATTTTTTTGTTTCAGACCAAATCACCCTCTCTGATCTTGAAGGATGTTTCAAAGGAGCAATGAACATCCTAATGATTATGTGAAAAGGTTCAGAGTTCAAGCTCTGGACTGTCATGATCCAAATGTCACATAACAACAACTCGTGGACTTGTGCATCAATGGAATGATTCCAGACTACAGGGCTTTATTGGAAAATCTTAGGTTCCAGACTTTCTCAGAACTTCATAAAGCAGCTAAGAGATCCGCACCTGCTTTATTGCAGAGAGCTAAAACTACAAAAGCTGAAGAACCACGAGAAATTCGAGGTAGCAGACGTTTAATCAACAAACAATACAACCTCCAACCTTCCGCAAATGTTGTTGTTGCAGAAGGGAGCAAACGAAAAGCCGAGCCACAACGCAAGCATACTTCTCTGACCCCTTCGAAGGAAGGATAATCAAACTCGAGATGCACAAGTGATAGACACATTTTTGTGTTTAATTTGATCTCAATACTATATATTGTTGGCACTCGAGTTTGTACTAATTTTGGTGTTTTATGTGTTTGTAGGCACCTTTGGAAAATAAACATTTTTCTGGAAAATTCGGCTCGAAAAGTTGGTAAAAGCCCCGGAGGACACGTGTTATTCGGACTCTCACCGTTGGATAAGGGGCACCTCAATTACTAAGGGGCACCCCAGGTCACCCCAAAAGGCATCTGCTATTCGAACCCCAGTACAGGATTAGGGGGAGGTCATCTTCTCCATTTGAATTTTGTTTTTGGCGGGAAAATGGAGAACACTTCTGCAGATTTTTGATCGAATTGTTGAACGTGTTCTAGGGAGATTCAATGGACGATTTTTGGTAGATAGTTGTGATATGGCCTATTAAACACGGTTTGGCTTTTGGTTCGATCAAATTTGGTCAGAATTAGCTGGATGATTCACGGAATGCAAAACAGAGAAACACGGGTTGGACACGGGATTGGAGAAGATTTGAGCGTGTTCTGCTCATGCATGGGGGCTCTAGCAACATTGTGGGTCGTGTGTAAACATTTCTAGAGTGACCAGGATGGAAATGTACGCGTGAGAAGCTAAATCAGGGAAGAAAATATTCCCAGAATATTTTTTCATCAAACCGAGTTAAGAGAGAATTATCTCGAGTTATAGCGAGACTTCTTGATCCTGTGGAGTATATATAGAGTGCTGGGGATTCATAGAAGAGGTGTCGAGAGTCTGGGGGGCTGAGGAGAGCCAGAGAAGAAGAAATTCGAGTTTTCCCAAACTCGGTTTCTGCTGCTGCTGCTGATGATGAACATGAAGAACACGAAGAACGGACCTGCACCAGCAGTCGTTTTTCTACAGTAATAAGGACTCACATCTGTGGGTCGTATATCAGGCAGTCTTATTTGCCACAGAGTTTGCGACACAGCTGCAACAGTCTTATTTTGTCACTGAGGGTCGTAGTTCTCTGGTTTTATTGTATTTCTCATATTCTCATCATTTGTAAACCATTTTTGAGCATCAATGAAATTCTTTGAGAGGTTTTCCAACATGATGAGCGGCTAATTCTCTCGTAACCAAGGAAATGGATGAATCTATTCACACATGAACAATGGGTAACTATTTCATTTTCTCTAATATTTAATTATAATTCACTCAATCACTGCTTTTGTAGAGTTCTTAAAAGTTTACATAATTTTCTTCATTAGTTGTGATTCAATTAGATAGGTTATGCTTTGGTTAGATAATCTATGCTTAAGGGATACAATTAATTTTTGAGAATATGTTTGATTATTTGTGGATTAAGAAATAAAGGATTAAAAGGATAATTAGAGTTATGAAATATTTGACATCATTCATGTGTAATAGTGGATTCTAGTGTCTTGGTTACCTCTCGCCCACTTTGTTAATATTTTTGTATATAATTTATTAAATCTTTAAATTTAATCTTCACAAGTCCGAGAGTTCGAATCCTTATTTACTACAATTACAACGACAATTAAAAAAAAAAATCTTAATCAACAAGCTCCTACCCAACACGCAGGAGCTGGTCAAGAAGTACCTGATTTCCCTTTTCCCATCGAAGAAGTGATTGAATTATTAGATGTCTGGATTCAAGAAGGTGCAATCAAGTTACCATATGTCAAGAAAGAACCAACTGAAGAAGACATGGGAAATCCTCGTTATTGTCGCTTTCATAGATTCATCAATCATCCCACAAAGGACTGCAGAATTTTGAAGCGCATATTCCAAGAAAAACTCGAATCAGGAGAACTTAACTTGAGGACTGAAGGAGTGCACAGAGACCCTCTCCCGGTCAGAACCTTCACTCTCTCTGAACCGCCCGTCAAGGAAGCAATTCAATCCTTAATCGAGCATGTCTGCGAATTGCTGTACTTATCAAAGGCTCAAAGGAAAGACATGTTTGTTGCATTGAATCACATCGTGTCAGGGAAGTGTTTATTGATCCAGGAGACATTTCCTGAGCCTTCAGCAACAGACAAAGAAATGTACGACTGGGGACTTCTCACCACAGTCCATTTCAAAGGGAACGAGTTCAAACGAGCATTGATAGATGTCGGCACTGCTATCAATGTTATCCCTCTGAAAACTCTCAGAGCTGCTGGTATCACATGAAAAGAAGCCATTTATGCTCCAGTATCAATCATAGATCACGATAGGACGCCCAGAGATGCTTACGGCCACATTACTCTCAAGGTGAACGTAAACTCAACCTGGATAGAACCCAAATTTTTCATAATCCGAGAAGATCCAGGATATGATATGATCCTTGTACGTACGTGTATCCATGCTGGAAAGGTAACTCCAACACCTTCAGTTGTACATTTCTCCATCGAGGAAACCTCTAATTCGGAAAAAGAAATAGAAGATACTTCACCATTTGAGTATATGAAGGAAGTCAAAACCTTGACGGAGCTGACACAAAAGCCTGAAGAAAATGCAAATGCTTTCATCAAAAGGTTTCACGCTCAGGCAAGTCTTATTCCTCCTCATGTGTCCATATTATCAGTTTTCAAACATGCTGCTTTGGTTCGAGGGCTTTACTCCACCAAAAACTTAGATATTTCAAAATTCTATTAATGGATAACCTCACCTCAGTAATATTTCACCAAGTGGTTGGAGGCAGAACCTCTCCGAATCGAGCACCTCACTAATACAGTCATTGCTAAAATAATGGCTGAACAAGACAAGCAGTATCCTAGATACTCGCCCCTCCGTGAATGTCCATATGTGCCGCAAGATTGGAAGGCTTCGATAACATGGAATCCCACTGCACGAGGAATTCCTAAGCAACAGAAGATATTCAGGGCGCAGACAATCAAGTCTAACAAGTTCCAGGAAGGAGATTTAGTTCTCAAAGCAACTAAGCGTAACTCTCATTCTGCAAAGAACTCCAACTGGGAAGGACCTTTTATGATCTTTAAGTCTGTTTCTGGAGGATACTACAGATCGATCAACATGGACGTCAAAGAGAATGTGGCAGTAATACACGAAACATGGCTCAAAGCATTTGATGCCTAAGAGATTGGATATTTGAGGTATTTGGGTTCAAGGCATGGACGCCTGAAATACCCGAATTTGGCATTTAATATTTTCTTTCACTATATTTCAATTTCCTCCAAAATGTTTGCAATACTTGCATTCAGTAATTTAAATTCAGCAATTTATCAAAATTCAGTTTACTTAAAGAAAATCTCTATCAAATCCAAAGAAAATCCTCAATCATCTACTTATCCAAAACCAATCAAAACCAAAAATAAAACCTCACATCTCTCAGAAGTTCAGAAGTTCAAGATATTATGGAAACAAAATCAAAGAAAATCAGCAAAATAAGATTTTCGCTCCTTTGGATCCTTCAAGACTTTTAAAGCCGCCTTCTCCATGTTCAGCTCTTCGGTCAATCTAGCAATCTTGTCTTCCTTCTCCATCACATCATCATTGGGAAAGGGTATCTTATTCTCACATGACTCCCTGATAGCATTTATCTTCTTACAAAGCCACTTCACGTTGAAGCCAAGTCTCTCAGAATTCTCCAAGTTGAACTCCCAATCAAAGAGTACATCTGGAGTAACAGTATTTATAGCTTTGGTGCATATATCACTTATAACACGCAAGATAACACCTACTTGCATTGTTAAATAATAAGCATGCTTAGGGTCTCTTTCAAGGATGATGTGACCAAACTTTCTCCATATCTTCTCGTATAAGCCTGCATATCCAATAGGAACGTTGAATCCACCAACTAGTTCATGATATGAGAGTGATGCGCCAAATGGAGGATCGAAAGCAACTCCTACACTCGGGTATTCATGCACCACTATACGATTCTCAATTATTGGAGCAACTTCGACAACAACTTCTTCTGGGACAGTCTCTTCTGCTTTTGGTTCGGTTTCTTCCATCACTGAAGCAACAACAATCGAAATCTTTAGTCTCCTTAACAGCTTCAGTAACAACCCTCTCATGGCCTTGAAGTGCAAAGATGGTTGTATCTTTATCAATAACCCCATGGTTGCTCGAGTTATCATTATTGGTTTCATTATTCTCAACTTCGGTATTTGGCACCTAATACAAAGATTACATGAGATTAGAGCAATCTAAACATGGAAACCAAAGAGAATCAAAAACTCTAGAATTTAAGTGGTCTAACATCATCAAATTTCATCATTATGCATTCAAGACATGAACAAATAGCGTGAAAGTCATAAAAACGCGTTTTGCACCAAGCTCATCTGAAGAGATTTTACACTTCCCTGTATAAGATGACGAACTGGGAACAATTGGTGAATAATATAAGCTTTATTTATATACCATTTTCTTCGTATGGATGTTATCTACAACATATCAAAATTTCATAGCAATTGGATAAACGAACAAGGAGATGTGGCCAAAACATTGGACTACATGACAACTGAAAATCTTCTTAAAGTCTCCCGGAAGCATCATTGCTTTCATTCAAAAATCAACAAGTTTATGCTCCTATGAATGAAATACAATATAAATACTTACTTGGTTGTTATCTGAAGCGTTCAAAGAACCGGAATTGCCCGTGTCAACATTGGGAGCATCATTGCTTTCATTCGGTTTTGAGTTCTGGGAATTTTCTTCATCATCATCCTTCGAAGACGAACAAACATCACCAGTACTCTCCAATTCCATGGCGACATCCTCCTGGATACAGTTACAGAAATTAAGATTCTATTCACAAAGTGTTATAACTGGAGATGCGGAAAAATACTTACATCTTCTTCTTCGACACTCAACTCAGAAGCCGCTTCCCCAGCGAAAAATTGAAGACCGTCAATACTTGATGGAGCAAAGTTATGTAATGGAGTAACAAACATTGGTTTTGTGATCCTAATTACACGGATGAGAATAAGTCACGGCGAAAGAAATATTGACGACTCACTAAAGAAACCACTGGGGACTTTATGGTGTTAGGAAGCATCTTATAATTCTTGCTCCTGCATTCTCCGCCATGAGTAATTGCTTCCACTTCCGAGAAGTCTACATCGATTCGAGGTTTCATGATACGACCGTCCTGTGAAAAATTGATGAAATGATCAAAATACATTTACCATGGCCTTATGAAGATTGTAAGAAGGATACATACTTATGAATACCCTGGAGATGTCTTCCGCCTATCACCAGAGAGATACTTCAATCTTGGTCGAGTAGAAATCATCTCAGCAGAGGGAGGATCTTTCACCAAAGGCTGAACAACCTCCGTGAAGTCATATAAGCGATCAAATTGTTGATTCCAAAAGTATATGTAACCTGGAGTTACATATGTAATTCGTTCAGAACAAGGGAACCAGTAATCACTTCCTTCCACATGTTTACGGTCTAAACGGGTCTTGAGTTGTTCAACCGATGGTGTTCTTCTTCGAAGAGTTGGAACACACTGATCCATGCCCATTTGTCGAGCTTCTCTTTCAATGTTGTATTCTTCCACTAAAATTTCTCCGTATATAGCTGATATTAAATGACCAGGAGTGCAACTCAGCATAAAAGATCTTTCGCCATCACTCAGATCCGCACCAGATTTTAAAGTAATACTTTCTCCAGCATTAAAAGTTTTCAATTGAGAAATATAAGAAGGAATTGACACCCATGAGCGGAAATTCAACTCAGAATCATTGTCTAATACATCGACGAGATGTGCCTTAACTCGGGGCTGTTTTGTGGACCAACGCATAATCCTTCTCAGAGAAAACATGACGAGCGTCAGCATTCGGCCTTTGTAAGATGGTACGAGGAATGGGCGCATAATTCTTAAAGTGTTCCCACATCAAAGCTTGGAGAAACATCGTATTGACATAACATTCAATCTTCATAAAGCTGTTTGAGATACTGGAGTCTATAATCAAGAAGTATAAGTTAGAATACAAAGAACCCAAGAATAGGCTACCTATCGGAAGTTGCTCACCTTTTTCCATCTTAATGGAAAAGGGAATCATAAACGGCTTCAACAAATCTCCACTATCTTCAAATACATCTTTAGACAGCCATAAACACAAGAAAGCAGCAATAGATAACGTATCGTCGACAGGCCTGTCAAGAGGATCATCTCTTGGACACCAGTGCGTTAACCTATGAGCGTAACAACATTTGCTGGATACTTTATTAATTTCCTCCATTTCAGCTGTCAGGATATTAGAGATCACCCTGTCTTCCGCTGAAAGACTCTCAGGAAGATTACCCGTGATTGGGAGATGTAATAAAGCAACTACATCCTCTAAAGTGATGGTAAACTCTCCCCAACTGCATATGAAAGTATGGGATGGAATGCACCAGCGAGAAAGCATAGCTACTATACCTCGCACATCGTGAAAGATAAATAAGTCTCCAGATGTTTGAATAGCGCTTGTTACTTGTGCATTGTCCAGCATGGCTCGAACATGAGGAAAGCCCAGCATATGCCGTTCCCATCCAGAAATTTTTTCTAAAGGTCGGCGAGAAAGATTAAATTCAATAACCGAAGCATAAAAATGTCTTCGCTGAAGACAAAATCGGATGGCCGCCCGAGGAGTTACAAGTTTCTTCTGAGAAACTTCTTTGGGATTTATCAGAAGACGAAATGCTGGAGTATGGATACGCCTTTCAGGTCTATGATGAACCACGAAGAAAGAATTCTCTGTATTCGGAATATTTTTGATTCCAGGAGCTTCTTCTTCCCCTTCTTCATTTTCATCCAAACATGTATCATCTCTAGAGACATCATTATCTTGGGAGACAGACATCCTTGAGAATTAGCTGTAACATCCACACAATACTCTACTTCAGCATATCTTCCATACAAGATGCAAACTTCGACAAAATGATGGAATGAAGCAATTTGATGATAAAAATGTTCATACGGGTATCAACAAAATGGTTACATCACCAAATTAGCGGTGCTACATTAATTTACGCTCGTTAGATGATGTTCTGTCATGCCATGGGGATCTTCGTTCAAGCCATGGTTCGCTCATGCAATCGAAAATCCGGTAACATCTTATCTTACGACTAAGTTCAATTACTTATTTCGTCTATAACTAGAAAATCACCAGCCAGTGCTGACTGAGGAACATAACTGTCCTTCACTAAGCAGGAGACTTAATGTAGATGGTGGATTTTCGACAAAGGCTAAAATGGTAAAACCATAATTGTAATACTCCTGATCCAGCAATCAGATATGTATTGAGGCTCATGTCTCTCATTGAAGCACGAAAGCTCATGCCGCAAGAACCTCTGACTGAGAATACTGTCTCTCAGAGCATATGAATATGCAGTTTCTCAACTAAGGGAACGACATATCTCACAAATACTGTGCAATTTTAGTAATTACTTATATATATATATATATATATTCGAACGATTGGACGGTTCCTAGACAGCTTTCCTGCTAGTATAGAGCAATAACGTCTTCAGGATGTAACAATGTTTTCCCTGACTGTATACAAGAAATATGACGCTTCAACAAGATCATATCGCTCAATTCTTGAATAATTAATGCTCCTAGATGATCGTGCTAGTATAGAGCCGTCAATTAATTATTTCTAAATCATTAGATTCATTCACTGAATCCCTAGAAAATATTCTACGTTCTTCATAATATTTCATTACTTCAATTCATGGTTCTTCCCAGCAGAATTCCACGGGTTAGCGATAAATATTCAACGTACGGGCATCTGAGCCTCTATCGAGTAAGCCCGACCAAAATGGTGTAAGTGCATTCAGCAATAATGCACTAACGAGCACCTGAATGCACGAACGAGCATTCTAAAATACGAAGGAACGACGAACCTATGCAAAATAGGAAGAAAAATAATAAAAATAAATATTATCTAAGACGCTAGGGGACTGGGCCCACCGGCCGGCCAGTCATGTCGTGGCCAGTCCCACGCCTAATTCTTTATTTTATCATATTTTTATTATTTTTCCTTGATCTCGTGAAAATCCCTTCATTTGAACAAAACTCATTCGTTTGAGGAAACTCCTCAGTTTCATGGTGTTTCCTTCACACCAAGGAAATAATATAAAATTAGGAAAGGTGTCATGGGACTGGGTCTACTAGCCGACCGGCTATTCCCTAGTTGTGGCCGGTCCCACACCTCATGATTCCTTATTATTTTATTATTATTATTTCCTTCATATTATGAAACTCCTTAATTTCATGATATTTCCTTCAAATCATGAAAATAATATAAAATTAGGAAAGGTTCACGGACCGGGCCACTAGCCGGCCGACCATGCCCTAGCCATGCCGGTCCCACACGCACCTTATTTTATTATTATTATTATTATTATTATTATTATTATTTCCTTCATCTCATGGAAACTCCTTCACTTCAAGGAAACTCCTTAGTTTCAACAAACTCCTTGATTTCATGATATTTCCTTAAAATCATGAAACTAATATAAAATTAGGAAAAATGCCATGGGACCAGGCTTACTGGCCGGCCGGCCATGCCTTAGCCATAGTCGGTCCCACACTTCATGATTCCTTATTTTATTATTATTATTTCCTTCATCTTATGAAGTTTCTTCAGTTTGAGCAAAAACCTTGATTTTTTCATATTTTCTCAAAAGGTTGCTCAAACGCGCATCAGAAAATATCAAAATTCTCAGGACTGAGACACGAACACTTTAGTGACATGAGCATATTACCTTGACCAACCAAGGTTGGCTCTTTGGCTTGCAAGAGGCCGGTCCCACACATTTTCATCATTTGACCTAATTTGTTCACATTAGGTTAAAACTCGTCCAAACAATTTGGAATTACATAAAACGATCGTCAGTCAGTCCCATGACCAACCAGGGCCGGTTTCATGACCCCTTGGTCGGTCCCTCATCTCTTCATAATTAGGTTTTATCACCTAAGGCTCAGACGAGCATTATTTTAATAAATGATTAAACCAGCATTTAATCATCCTTTCACCAACTGGTCTTCAAGAGACTTTGGTATTTGCTCACTCGAGCATTTGGCCGTTACATGGTCGACTCATTATCCCATGTAGTCGGTCCCTCCTTCACTATGTGGTTGATTTTCAATAAATCATCAATTAATCAGCAATTGATCAACATTAGGGTTTCGAATCCAAAGCTCTGCAAAACATAATTCTGAGCAGATTCAAACACTAAAAATTTTACGTTGATCCCGTGATCAACATTTTAATTATCATACTCGGTTCAGTTGCCAGTATTTTAGATTAATATTTTATTTGGTTCTGTTACTAATAATTCATTAAACGAGCAACATTTTCTCAGACTAAGGAATATTGGTTCAACTATCAATATTCAACAATTCATCAAATGAGCAATATTTTTTCACCTTAACTATCAACATTTATTTGACAATTATACCTCTGTCTCAACAGACACGTTCAATTCACGAGTCCCAGAATATTTGTTCAACTCAGCAATACAAAGACTCATGGTCTCATCAAGTCAGCAACTGACTAACTAAAATAATGAGACATCAATCGTGTCACATGGGGGATATCAACTAGGGTTTTGGTCTGGCGGTCTGCAACACGTGTTCATACACGATGAGAATGTGAGCAAGTCGTGCAAGCAGTTAGAGGAGTTAGCAAAGTAGTGGGTAGAAAATAAACCAAGTCTTCGTACGATGAGCAACTGGTTATAACACTATTTCTACTTCCCCACTCTTTGACTCCATCAACTGTCACACTTCATGGGATCAAGGTGTTTACAATTTTGCAATATAAATAAGTCTCTGAATCATGATTGAAACAACAAACTCTCTTTCGTCAAACAGACAACAAGAGAACAAAAACTCAGCGTCTGAACAATTACTCTCAACAGAGCAAAATTCAATCAGTCAGAATTTATCTTATTTCTTCACGCAGAATACACAACACACCTACAATTTCGATCACCATTGATCTCACACATTTCTCAACTTCCCTCATACAAATCGACCCATCCTCTCTTGTGACCGAATTGACTCTGGAACGACCATTTTCTTGGTTTAGGCCAGAGTCCTACAGATTGATCTCTCGAATTCAAAGCACTCCCTTTTTGCAGTGTATCTGTGTGAGGTTAGACAGTTCGCTCGGTTCAAGGAGTTTCCTCCGTACGGTCGTTTCCTCAATTCTTAAAAACCAGCAAATTGTTTTTCCCCATCTACACTTGGTGGTCGTGGGACCAGCTGATGGTCGTTTGAGAAAATTCCAAGTTGGTTGAAAAGAGTTTGGACCCATTATGAGCAATTGAGCAAATTAGGTCAAAATTATAAAGATGTATGGGACCGGCTCCTTGCAAGCCTTAGGTTCGGCCTTGGTCGGTCAAGGAAACATGCCCGTGTCACCATTATGTACGTGTCTCAGTCCTGAGAGTTTCGGTATTTTCCGGTGTGTGTTTGAGCAATTTTTTGGTTTTCAGAAGAGTTTGATTTTTGACTTAAATTCTTGATTTTGCTCGAATGAGCAAGTAGAACTTTGCTCATTTGATCAATATTTTGAGAATATTAAAATAATAGTATTTTAATATTTTTTTGTGAGTAGCATAGTCGGTCATGTGGCCATTTGACTTTTTGGCTTTTCCAAGGTTTGTGCAATATTTGAGTTTCATGAGATGAGGGAAATAATAATTATGAAAAACAAGGGATTGCAAGGTGTGAGACCGGCCACGGCTAAGGCCTGGCTAGCCGGCTAAGTGACCCGGTCCCATGACACGCTCTCTATTTTTATTATTTTTCATCGTTTGAGGAAAATATGGAGAAACCGTGAGTTTTTCTCAAACAAGGAAATTAGCTTGAATGAAGGAGTCTTCATGAGATTATGAAAATAATAAAATAAGAGAAAATAAAGGAAGAGGCGTGGGGGACCTTCCGTTCAGTGGGCTCGGTCCCTAGGCGGTTCTTTTTATTTTTTATTATTATTTTCTCTCTCCTATTTTGCATAGGTTTTCTCATTTGTCCATATTTTGAACGCTCGTTCGTGCATTTGGGTGCTCGTTCGTGCATCATCATTGAGTACACTTGCACCATTTTCTTGGGGCTTACTCGGTGATAGTCCAGACGCCCGATTGTTGAGTAATTATTACTAATTCATGAAATTCAGCGGAGAATGATTCATGAAACGGAGTAATAAGATGAATTGTTTATCTGTTACTAATCCATGGAATCCAGTAGGGGAATTTAGGGAACGGAGTAATGAGATATAATAGATTATTTTCTAGGAATTCAGTGGATGAATGTCACGGTAGAATTAACCTATTTGCAGAATCGAGATATGAGATAGTTGAAGCATCATATTCGTTCTGAGGAGTGTATAGTCATGGAACAACGAACGGTGTGACGTCCTGAAGGCGTTAAGCTCTCTAACAAACAATTATGTCTAGAGAACCGTCCAACCATCAAGATTCTATACACGGTCTCTCTACGTAGTCAGGGAACAACATGCAGCGTGACGTCCTGAAGGCGTTAAGCTCCCTAACAAACAATTATGTCTAGAGAACCGCCCAATCATTATTATTCCATGTAGAGGTGGGTCTCTCTACGTAGTTAGGGAACAACGTGCAGCGTGACGTCCTGAAGGCGTTAAGCTCTCTAGCAAACAATTATGTCTAGAGAACCGCTCAATCATTAAGATTCTACGTAGAGGTGATGATGAAATATGTGAAGCATCGAACGCTCAGTCGGGGAGGCATTTCGAGAAACATATTCATCATAGCTCTGATAGGAACACTCACTCGGTCAGAGATCGTGAAACGGTTCACGGATTGTAAAATATGAGTCGTCAAATGCGTTCCTGAAGCCGGGTCAGAAACATGCAGTATCATGATTTTACGATTTTGATATTTGTTGAAATTCCACCATCAACATTAAGTCCCCTGCTTAGTGAGGGACAGTCATGTTCCGCAGTAAGCACTAGATGGTGATTTTCCAGTTGACGAGACAAGTAGTTGAACTCGTACAAAGGTATTTTCAGAATCCCCGATTTGCTCCAATGGTGTACGAGAAAATGCCTAGGTAAGGACCCTGAAAGTATAATAGCGTGTCATCCTATGAGAACGGATGATGAAGCACCGCTGATTTGGACGATTAGACGTCCAGTTTTTGGTCGGTTTAGTGTTTACAGGCCCGACCCGAAAAAGAAAATCCTTGTTTTATTAGGTTTTTGGAAATAAAATTGATATAAAAGGGAAGAGACCGTAAAAATTTTATTTCACCTATTGACCGACCAAGCACCTCTCTTCACCACTTTCACGTTCAAGAGGCGGGAGGAGGAAAATTTCCACCGGTACTTCAGTCGCCGCCGATTCATCACCGACCATCGTCCGTCCAAGTTCCAGCCGGCACCGACCAAGTAAGTCCGAACCTTTTTTTTTTGCTGTGTGTTATTCATGAGTTGTTCATGAAACAAAACTTCATATATGTATATGCATGCGTAATTTTTATGAGAATTTGTTTTAGAAAATAGGTTCGTTAGTTTAAGAAACGAACAATAATCCCTATCATGAAAGAGATATATAAATTCTTGAATATACATGGTCTAGTTGTAATAGAGAAAATTTTGTCTATGAGGTTTCATGAAAACAAAATTTTATTCTGAATACGAAGATTTTCACAAAAGTAGAGAAGACCCTCGTTTCGTAGATAAATGCTCATACGAGCAAAAGGAAAGCTTTTTTTTTTACAACTCACCTAAAAATAATTTAATTTTTTTGCAACTTACGTGAGTTAGAGTCTTTTGTAAAAATCAAATTTTGAGTTTGAGTAATTTTTGAAAGCAAACAATGTTCCCCAGAATTCATGATTTTATAGTGTGTACACACGGTGAGATTATGTAAATTGCTCACGTGATGAAAATTATGTGAATTACTCAAAATTTCATGAAAATCCAAATGTTGACTTTAAATAATGATTTTTGCTCGTCTTTGCAGGTTTGAAGGAGCGAGCAAGATTTTCAAAGTTTTACGTTATTATCACTACAGCTAGTGAAACCGTAAATAGGTAAGAGTTGAGAATTACCATTTTGTTGAAAATTTGATATTGGCATATCCATGACTCTATGTTTCTGTCTCCAGATAATGGTGATTTCCAGCAGTGACCGTTCTTCTAGATCTTCCGAAGAGGATTCCAAGATTCCTAGAATAGAGATGAAGATTTCTGCAGCGGAGGCACGTGCCAAAATGGATCGTCCACTGAAGGATGCTAAGGATATAATAAATGGTATGCCTCTCGATCGTCTGAAGGTTGTTCGTGATGGATTTTTAAAGAGAGAAGTCGAGGATGAGAAATTAGCCACTTATCAACAAAAAAAGCGTCAACCTCAACAGAAAAAGGCTAGCAGCTGAGGATGAAATTCGATCTCGTGCTGATGGTGTAGCCTCAGATTCAGATGCGGAGGAAGTTGAATCTTCTTGGGAGTCTGTCGAACGCAAAGTTAAGCCACACCCGCCTAGTATAAGGGTTGAGTGGTTTGATAGAGCTGATTTCCAAGCTGACTGTGAAGAAGACGACTACTTGGATGCAACATACGACGACCCTGAAGATCACTTGGAAGAATTTTTTGATTCTGAAAATATCTTTGAAGAGGAGTCCGATGAAGACTCTACAGAAGATGGCGATTGCAGGGACAGTGATGAGTCTGCATCTGAATCTGATGATTAAGCTTGGTTGCAAATCCTCCTAAGATCATTTATTTTTTATTGAAGCATATATTATTCTGATTATTTGAGTAGCTTGACTATAGAGACGTTGCATTAGGAATTACTTTTCGAATAATGATCCCTTATTATATCTTCTGCTCAATCCTTCTCATGCCTTCAGTTGAATGAGATGGACCTATGTCCATTGTGTGAAATTTAATCACAATCTTCGAAAGTATGATTGCAGAAGCAAACTAAGGAAGCACGGGATTTGCACAGATGATCAATTTCTAGTCAAAGTATTGTCGCACCTGATTGAACTGTCAGTCCCTTGTATTGTCGCTTTTCTTCCACATCACCAGTACAATCTAGTTTGGGTCATGAGTCTCAGTAGAAATCGCAAATGATTTGACCATTCGTAGAAGATAAGTATTCACCGTCTTGTGTATTGACCTTCAACACTTAGGGTTTTCTATTTATACGACACATCTTCTTCTGCTACTGTATATTATCAGAAGAAATTTTGATCACGATCATACCTCTCATTATCATGTCTGGTAGCAGTGCTTCTTCTCAAAACGGATCCCTGGCAAAGCATGGGGTTGTGACGTCCATCTCGGTAGGTTGCACACTTTTCTTTTATTTTAATGTAATCAGAATGACTAACCACAGAAAGTGATTTGTTGCAGAGCAATCATGGGAATAGACTTTCTTCTTCCTCTTACAGTTTAAGGCCCAAGCGAACTGTTAAGGCTCCTGCTCGTTATAGGTCTGCACTGTCGAAGCTGGAACATCCGTGAGTTTCTGACTGAAAAATTTCCTTCGATCAAGCGTTTAACCAATTTTACTGAAATTGAATATTTTATCGCCGCAGGTTGATGTTCATGTTGTTGTCGAGGCTAGGAAGAGAAAGAATGGAAAGTCTGTGGTTGTAGATGATGGTGATGGTGACAATCGTGCGGACGAAAACTCAACCAACTCTGCAGATGCTGATTCCAGGGTTTCACTCGATACTCCCATGGTCAACGCTTGCACAAACAGTCAACTAGTCGGTGGTTTCATCGTCCCCAAGTGTTATGCCTCTACACCAAAATTTGGAGGAAGTATGGACACATTGCTACTATTGAGGTATGAAGAGGAGTTCTGCCAACTTTATTGACCACAGTCGCTGGACTATTGCCCATCATTAATGAAATGAACAAGATAAACATGCGAGATGTCAAGAACGAAGAGTTTCATAAATGGGATGATATGATCTCGAACTGTGAGATCCTGCGGTTTAACATAAGCTGGATCCGTTATCGACTCGAGATTATCAAGATTGATAGGGCGGCTGCTGCTGCAAATATGATTTCAGCTACAACTGCCATCATAGAAGAGGAAAAGGCACTCGCTCTGGAGTCGGCAAGGGTTGAGAAAGTTGTCCAGGACTTGAGAGTGAAGAATGAAAACTTTCAAAAGAGGCTTGACATGGCCTTTAGTAAGAACTATTTGTTGTTGGATGGTTTGCTCTGAGTGAGCTTTTAAGGGAGATTTTTTTTTGTGTGTAGGATTGAGACTTGTTTTTGAATAAAGTAGCATGATTGGAAGAATTTTCTGAGATTCATGAAATATAATTTGAATTTCGAACGAATGAGCATACTTCATACTCTTTGGAAGAATAAAAATTACATTTCAAAATTTAACATATAATTATTTACTGTTTGTTCAAGCATAATATGCCTTGAGCCACTTTCCATTGATGATGTTCCCTTCCACCCCTCCATTAACAGCTAAGATTTTGTAATATCCGTTGGATACTTCCTTGATGATTATGTAAGGCCCTTCCCATTTCGGAGAGAACTTGGGAGCGGATATGTCTTGTTGAATATGGTTTGCTGTTTTCAAAACCAAATCTCCTACTTGAAATGTTCTAGGTCTTACCATTTTGTTGTATGCCCTGGAAATCCTTTGTTTGTAAGTTTCTACATATTTTTCTACTTTGGCCCTTCTTGACTCGAGCATGTCCAATTCAGCAATCCTTGAATTAGACACTTCAGCTTCATCCCACTGCACTCCACTGGCTGCTGCGATTCTTACAGAGGGAATCTTGATCTCAGCTGACATCATAGACGAGAGAATATGGTGAAGTACCAATTGAGATTCTTGGTGCGGTGTGGTAGGCCCATAAATCCATGGTCAGTTCTTCATGCCACGTTCGTGGATTGTCATGAACTGTTCGACTAAGAATCCGGATCAAGGTTTTGTTGGTGCCCTCCGCTTGTCCGTTTCCTTGGGGATAGTATGGTGGGGATAAAACATGTTTGATACCATATTCCTCGAGCAATTCTTCAACATGTTTGTTGGAGAAAGGAGTTTCATTATCCGTGATGATATGTTTAGGAACGTCGAATCTACATATGATGTATTCCTTGATGAAGGCTGCAATCGTGACTCAAGTGGTGCTTCGGAGAGGAATAGCTTCAACCCATTTGGTGAAATACTCAGTTGTTGTGGTGATGTATTCATGCTGCTTCGAAAACGCTGGATTGATTTTTCCGATGATATCCAGTCCCCAGCTGTAGAAGGGCCATGGACTGCTCACAAAACTTGTCATTGATGACATCTCTGAACATAGGCAGATGCATCGTCTTCCATGGTCGGCCAATAATATTTCTCATGGATCTGGAGAAATAATTTCTTCTTTCCTTGTTGTTCACCTTCGTGCATCTCTTTCAAGATTGTGGGAATTTCATGCCCGGTCAAACATCTCAGAAGGTTCCCACCAAAGCTTTTGTGATACAAAATCCTTTCCAGGTAGACAACCGTTTGGACCTCTGGGTGAGTTTGATCGTCTCTTTCTTCTCTGATGGTAAATTGTTATCACGAAAATATTTTATGTAAGGTTCTCTCCAGTCCCCAGTGTGGTGGACTGTTAGAACTTCCAAATGATGAGGTGGTGTCTGACAATTGGGCCAATATTACTCGAGTTTGTCCGCATATTTCCTCATGTATGCGTTTGAGTTGATCGCTTGCTTCCTCGTCTCCAAGGAATCGTGACAAGGATCCATCAGGATTGCGATAATAAAATGCTCCATGTATCAGAAAAAAGTTTTTCAACTCCTTGAGGTTGATTTTCCCTTCTGTAAGAGAACTGCTCAATTCATGAATGATGGGTGCCCGCCAGTCGCTCGATTGAGCATCTTCAACTTGAGTAAGCCAGGTAGATGATACATAACGTCTTGGCACAGTGATGGATTTCTCTGACCCTTCAAACTGCAGTTTGGACGCAAGAGTCGCTAGACAATCAGCGTGTCTGTTGTTGGCACGGTCAGTATGAACAATTGTTGCATCATAAAAATGAGTTAATAGTCGTTGCGCTTCGGCCCTGAATGAAACAAGTGTTACTTCTTTGAGAGAGTACACGCCATTCATTTGATTGACCAGCAACTTTGAGTCTCCTCTTATCTCCAGGTGCATTGCTCCTGCTTGCTTGGCCAAGGATAACCCTAAGAGGAAGGCTTCATATTCTGCTGAATTGTTGGTGCAGTGGAAATCCAACTTGAATGAATGTGAGAAGACTTCATCGGACGGAGATACTAGTACAATGCCTTCTCAACCAGTATCATTGCTCGGAGTGGCGGATCCATCAAAGTACAATAGCCATGTTTCTTCCTGAATGATTGAGATCTCTGGAAACCCACCGGGCACTTCTTCATACAACATTGTGATGTCTTCTCCAGGAAAAGCAGAAAGTAAGTATGCAACTGCTTGCAATTTGATTGCTTTAGGCGGGACACATGCTATGTCAAACTCTGACATCTGAAGTAGCCATTTTTCCGGTCTTCCAATCAGAGCAGGTTTCGACAGTAAGAATTTTATGGGATCAGCTTTAGCCACCATCACAACTCTGTTTGATAGTAGATAATGCCTGAATTTATAGATTGCGTGAACCAATGCTAGACACGCTCTTTCGACTTTTGGGTATCGGAGTTGAGCATCCCTCATCGTATGACTGAAGTAATAGATTGGGCGTTCGATGCCTTCTTCATCTTCTTCAGCGAAAAGCGCTCCGATAGCGACGTCACTAGAATCTGTGTAAAGTATTAGTGGTCGTCCTTGTACCAGAGATTTCATGACAGCAGGTGATAATACTATCTGTTGTATCTTTTGGAAAACCTCTTGTTGAACGGTCGTCCATGTAAAACTTGCTCCTTTCTTCAGTAGAGGAGTGAACGAAGTAATGATTGAGCCAACCCAGGAATGAAAAGCCGGATATAATTTACCTTGCGCATAAAACTCTGGAGTGCGTGGGGGAGGAATGGTAGTAATGTCTTTTGTCTTGTCTGGATCGACCTTGATTCCTTATGCAATGACCAGGAATCCTAGAAACTTTCCGGAAGAAACGCCAAAAGCACACTTCAGAGGATTCATCTTTAACTTATATTCTCTGCATCTTTCAAAAACTTGTCTCAGAACTTCCAGGCGGGATGTTCGATTTTTCAATTTCACCACCACATCATCGACATAGTCTTCCACTTGCTTGTGCATCATGGAATATCGCAGTCATGGCTCGTCGATAAGTGGCTCCTGCATTCTTCAGGCCGAAAGGCATCACCGTGTAATGAAAGTTTCCAAAGGGAGTCCGGAACGCGGTCCTGTTAGCATCGTCTTCGTACATCTTAATTTGGTTGTATCCACTGTAACCATCCATGAATGAGAACATGTCGCGACCATTGGTTGCATCGACGAGCATATTAATGTTGGGAAAGGTAAAGTCGTCCTTTAGGAAACATTTGTTCAGGTTCCTGAAGTCCACACAACATCGGATTTGACCATTTTTCTTCTTGACTGGGACAATGTTTGCCAGCCATGTTGGATGTTGAATGGGTATGATGAACCCTGTTGTTAGTAGCTTATGGATCTCGACTTTGATTTGTTCCTTGACTTCATGTCTGAACTGCCTGGGCGGTTGCTTGACAGGTTTGGAGCCAGGGGTAATGTGCAGATGATGAGTGACTGATGGTTTTCCAAAAGATGTTGTAGTGATAGTGGTAAAAAGATTCGTTTCAGACTTGTGAAGGAAATGGACTTTTTAGATTTAATAAAAATATATATACAAAAATATTAACAATGGGCGAGAGGTACTGGGACTAAGGATTTGGCCGAATTCACTACACAGGGTTCATTCATATATTCTTTGACAATTTAAAACTCAATAAAATTAACATGGACTCTGATTTTGCCAAGATAGATTCTGAAACATCGATTGTAAGTCCTAAGCATGATGTATCAAAACACCTAAGCTAAGCATACATCATAAAATTAAATAACAACCAATTAATTCAAATCATATTTCAATTTTAAATTAATGCAAAAGTCATAAAAAAGAATAAAATAAATTTACCCCAAGGATGAAATTCAGCCTCCTCCGTCGTCCCAGTGTTGGGTTTTAGCTCCTCATGATGAAAACACGCTCAAAATATATTTTTATAGCTCAAATGGTGTTTACAATGGAGAGAAAAGGAGAAAATGGTGTAAAACTGTAATCTGCGACGCACAAAAAGCGTCACAGAATGAACGATAAAACACAAGTGCTGCTGCTGTTTAGACTGCACTGCGACCCACGGCTGTGCGTCTTAGACACTCTTGATAAACGACTGTCCTTGCGAGTCTGTTCTTCGTGTTCTTGGTGTTCTTCATCATCATCAGCAGCAGAAACAGAGTTTCATCAACTCTTGATTTCTGCTTCTCTGGACCTCCTCTCGACACCAAACTCTCGACACACCATCTAGGACACCCAGGGAACCTATTTATACCCAACAACGACAAGAAATCACGCTCATTAACTCTCCTTGATCCTCCATTACTTGGTGTTAAAAGAAAATATTTTCCGAATATTTTCTTCCCTGAAATGATTCTCCACGCGTAAACAGCTTCTGATACTTCCTTATTTAGCTTCTACACGCATCTTCAATGACTAAGTGTCATCCAAACACGAGCAGCACACATCAAACTTGCTGAAAATCCGTGAATATCATTTTCAAACCCGTGCTGCCCTGATTTCTTCCACGTGATTATCCAGCCAATTCAGTCGAAACAATCACCCATACCAGCTCTGTTATGATATATTACATCTTTCCACAAAGTTTCAGCGATTGAATCGCACAAAATCACGTCCAAATGCAATCGAGAAAATTTGCTAGTGAAGAGCAAATATTTTCCCGCCAAAATGTTTTTTTGAATTTGTGAAGAAGGTCACCCCTTATCCAGTGGTCTCCCCCTTATCCGTTGCTGGAGTCCGAATAACACATGTCCCTTGGGGTTCCTTTAGTAACTTTTTTGGGGTGTTTCCAACACTTTTTCTGGGTTCCTCCGGTGCATTTCTGGGGTGTCTTTAGTACTCTATCCTAGGGTGTAAAACACCACTTTTCGAGCCAATTTCTCCGCAAGAGCTTATTTTTCCAAAAACATCTACAAAAATATAAAATAACACAATAAGTATTTAATCGAGTCTAACAATACAGAACATTGAGAACAAAATAGACACATAAATGCATCTATCAAATACCCCCAAACTTATTATTTGCTAGTCCTCGAGCAAAATTTATTTTTGAAAAGTGACCGAGTTAATCTCGGGTGGGTTTATCCGAGGTGTACCCACAAAAAACCATTTACTCCAAAACCTAGCTATCTACGCAGAACCTTGGAAGTCACTAAAGAATCTCCTTGGTTGGCATACAAACATTGACTATAGGAGGAAGTACCCTGATGCGAAATTCCAAAATTCATATATAAGTGACAGAGCTCTACTCAGATAGTTTCACTATGGACATCATAACCAGAGTCAAAACTAATCACATAGATAGATAATGATATGGATATAGAAAAACATATATGTTTTGATGTTTACTAGGTGAACGGTGTTTTCCATATTTGTCTGAAGGCCACTACTAGGATGAACCTATCCCTATGGCCTGAGATACCGGTCTGACTAATATCAACACACTGGCATATACAAGGGAACCAGTGATTGACTACATAGAACAATTTTTTTTTTTTGATTAACGGCATGAATAGATCTTTTGGATCCAAGCGCATGCTTCTTATCAGCAGATTACATGATAGTTCCCACGGGTCCTGCATTCCACGCTTTCTTAGGCGACGGAGACAGGGAGAACACATACATATTGCTATCCAAGTGTTAATGTTTATTCCGATTGGTCTAATTGTTTATTTTTTTTGATAAAAACAATCACTCTATTCCACCCTAGCAGTGGTATCAACAGTGAAACAGACTCACAGGCGTGGGTCGTAGGTGTGGGTCTTAGAACCACAGCGACAATAGCACTTCTCTTTTATCGTTCTTTTGTGACGCTTCCTGTGGGTCGCACATTAGCTGTTAACACCATTTTCTCCTTTTCTCTCAATTGTAAACACCATTTGAGCTATAAAAATATATTTTGAGCGTGTTTTCATCATGAGGAGCTAAAACCCAACACTGGGACGACGGAGGAGGCTGAATTTCATCCTTGGGGTAAATTTATTTTATTCTTTTTTATGACTTTTGCATTAATTTAAAATTGAAATATGATTTGAATTAATTGGTTGTTATTTAATTTGATGATGTATGCTTAGCTTAGGTGTTTTGATACATCATGCTTAGGACTTACAATCGATGTTTCAGAATCTATATTGGCAAAATCAGAGTCCATGTTAATTTTATTGAGTTTTAAATTGTCAAAGAATATATGAATGAACCCTGTGTAGTGAATTCAGCCAAATCCTTAGTCCCAGTACCTCTCGCCCATTGTTAATATTTTTGTATATATATTTTTATTAAATCTAAAAATTCCATTTCCTTCACAAGTCTGAAACGAATCTTTTTACCACTATCACTACAACAACTTTTGGAAAACCATCAAATTTTTGGCGCCGACGACGCGGACTTGTCTTTAGGATAGAGTTTTTAGATTTATTTATTTTATTTTTAGTTTTTTTGTTCTTCTTTACGTTTTTGGGTTTTTGTCTTTTCCTTTCAGATTTTAGGAATTTGGAGCGAAAGAAATTTTTGCCAAAGCTTTTGGCGAATATTTAAAGACTTGAAGTAAAAGGAAAAGCGAAAGGAGCTAAAGAAGAAGAATTTTTTTTTTAATAGAAAAAGAGAAAAAAAAAAGAGAGAATTATTTTTTTAAGAGACTTTCCATTTTTTTTTTTGTAATTATTATTATTATTTTTTGTATTTCTTTTCATTGGACTGGACTTTGGACAATTTATTTTAATTTTAAACCCTACGGAAGGGTTATATAAAAAAAAATTAAATAAAAACTGTTTGCAGGGAAGGACGACGATTACAATATCGTCTCGGCCCCTCGGGTTCGCACATGACATAGGAGTCGTGGCCCGAGTCGACTACAGCGGTTCTTCGCCCGTATGGTACGGGAGGTAAACTTCTAAACACCCGCGAATCCCCTGTCAGCGGGTTTATTGTATGCCTTAAGGTGAATATATGCTGAGGATTTGAATACGATTCTTTTAATTTCCTAGTAAAGGGCAAGGCCTGGCCAAATTAAGATAAGGACTCGGATTTCATCACCGTTTCCTTCTTGCCCGCTTTAGGAAAACGAAACCAAACGCGAACCTAAGCTTAAAATTTTGACTAGAACGAGACCTATAGGTAACGAGCGTAGTAGGAAAGTCGTTCGAAAAATATTGGTTACTCTTTTTGCATACTTCGAAGTTCATGATGGTTTCTGTGAGTTGAATGCGTGATTGCGCCGCCTTGTGATAGCGGTGAGGCCTTGGGTATCAAAGCTCCACTGAGCTTCCCTCGCCTCAATTCAACTTACTTTGACTCGGATTGATTCCAGAGGGGTTTGCTTAAATTATAACGAATTCCCTTTCGAAGGATTAGAAGTTGGTCTAGAAACAATCTAAGTGGAGCCATCATGCTTGTTGTTTGCTAGATTTTATAGGTTTGATTTGGTCGAGTCAGCCTTGTTTGTGATTGTGTAGAATTCCCTTGAAATTAATAATGTCGAACTGGTATGATAGAAGCCAATACAATGATTATCGACCTGAATTTGAATATGGACATCATCCTTTCTACGACCATGTTGGGAATAGTGGTTGGGAACGCCATCCTTTTCAAGATTATGGTTCATACCATAGTGAGCCCAATTACTATCCACACGCGAATTGGTCTTACGAGAAAGAAAATCAGGAACATTATAGTACTAGTTACGCGTTTTTGGAAAATTACTTAAAAGCTAGTCCTGATTATGATATTTCTGAACCTGTTCCTTCTCTAGAAGAGACCCAACAACGGATTAAAAGGACGTATAAACGTTTAGTTACAATGAATAGTTTAAAAGAAGAGTGTACACGGTATTATGAGATGATAAACGAGAGTAGTGAACGTATAAGTGTTATGCTCAGTGAAATTCAGGCACATCTAGAGGCAGAAAATGAACAGTTAGCTAATGCTGCTCGAAATGATCTAAATTTCCAAAATAGTGTTTCTAATTCTACCCTTGATATCAATAGTGAATATTTTCCTAATTTAGAGGACGGGGTTAGAATAAAAGACATTACTTATTTAGATAAGGTTCAATCATCTTCGTACTATTATGATGAGGATAATAGTAATGAAGAATCTGAAATGTGTAGGCATAGTGATCAGGAATCTATTAATCCAATTGAGCTTTATAATGATTCTAGTTCAAATCCAAATAATTTTTATGATTATTCACCTATTCAAAAGGATGAGGATTTGATTAGGGATACCACCGTTTTAGACGATGTAGTTTTTCCTTTTGATTACGAAGCCGATAATGCTTTAGAGGAACGGGTTTATTCCGAAATTGTTGTTTTAGAGTCTAGCGACTTAGAAACAATAGTCTTAGACGAAGAAAATGAACTCGTAGAGCTATTAAATATGAGTAAGGATACGTCGCTTGAGTATAACCCCGAAGGAGCAATTGATTATTTTCAGGATTCCAATGATCTAGAAATTAAGGAAATTGTAGCTAGTCTATCTAGAGATACCCAAAAATCTAAGTTTGGGGGTGATTATCATTCTCCTTGTGCCATACCTTTAGCTCTTACAAAGATCCCTCATTTTGGACTTGATATCTCTGCCTCGACCATTTTACAAGATTACCTTCATACTAGTTTTCCCGAACCTAATAATGTCCAGAAAGAAGTTCAGTCATTAGAAACCCATCCTCTGGTTGATGTGGTTTTCCCAGGCTATGATACCCTTATTGACTTTGTTTTCCCACCAAATAGTTTTCTTCCAAATGTGGGAACGTTTATATTTCAAATGTGTCGAATATTTAGTTGTGATACTAAACCTAAATGCTTTAAGAAATTAGAATCAACAAATTTTCTTAAGAATGACTACTACCCTCACTGTGGTCAATTTTGTAAGTCAAATCTTATTGACTTAGAGGATCCTCAGTTATTTAGGTTATTATTATGCGCTTCTAAGATCATATTTGAGTTCTTCAAGACTCTAGGACCTAATGATTCGGATCCCACTTATGAAGAAACACAGCCTATGAAAATTTTCTATTTAGACCCTTCAAAGAACCTGAACCACAATTAGATATAAATTTCTTAATCAGGAAACTAAGTAAGGGCTTGCTAGTCTTGTTCACTTTCTTGGTTCATTGCAGTTTCCTTGGGTCAGCTCTATTTAGTTTTGAAGACCCACAATTATTTCGACTGTTACTATATGGTTTGAGTTAACTAATCCTTTCCTAAGTCTGGATGAAGACTTTAAACTTTGCACTTCTTGGGAGGTAACACAATCTCATGCAACACGGTAATATCTTTCCTTAACTCTTTTGCTTCAAATAGTAACAATTTCTCTCCTTGTTCATGCTTTTAATTTTATCTTTAGAACAATCAATGTTAGATTTATGTTTGGGGGTATGGGAGAAACTTTTCAGTTGCAGAATAAATAAATAAACTCCAGAGCCTAGAAATTTATGCTTATTAAGGTTGGCACTAACCAATCTAAGTGGATGGGAACATCTTGGTTATAGGAGTTGAGGAACCAATCCGATTAGATGGAAACATCGAAAGAGTCTATTCATAAAAGCACAGATCTCAGGTGTTAGTAATAACATGATAGTTTCACCATACCTCGTTGAGTCCTTTTCACTTCTATTCTTATTTTGTTTTGTTTTTAAACTATGTTTCTCTATGAGAGTAGGTGGGGCCCACGATTCAAGTTGTTACCACTGCTAGGGTGGAATAGAGTGATTGTTTTTATCAAAAAAAAAAATTGATGGTTTTCCATAAGTTGTTGTAGTGATAGTGGTAAAAAGATTCGTTTCAGACTTGTGAAGGAAATGGAATTTTTAGATTTTAAAAATATATATATATACAAAAATATTAACAATGGGCGAGAGGTACTGGGACTAAGGATTTGGCCGAATTCACTACACAGGGTTCATTCATATATTCTTTGACAATTTAAAACTCAATAAAATTAACATGGACTCTGATTTTGCCAAGATAGATTCTCAAAACATCGATTGTAAGTCCTAAGCATGATGTATCAAAACACCTAAGCTAAGCATACATCATCAAATTAAATAACAACCAATTAATTCAAATCATATTTTAATTTTAAATTAATGCAAAAGTCATAAAAAAGAATAAAATAAATTTACCCCAAGGATGAAATTCAGCCTCATCCGTCGTCCCAGTGTTGGGTTTTAGCTCCTCATGATGAAAACACGCTCAAAATATATTTTTATAGCTCAAATGGTGTTTACGATATCCTCATGAGAGAAAAGGAGAAAATGGTGTAAAACTGTAATCTGCGACGCACAAAAAGCGTCACAGAATGAACGATAAAACACAAGTGTTGCTGCTGTTTAGACTGCACTGCGACCCACGGCTGTGCGTGTTAGACACTGTTGATAAACGACTGTCCTTGCGAGTCTGTTCTTCGTGTTCTTGGTGTTCTTCATCAGCATCAACAGCATAAACAGAGTTTCATCAACTCTTGATTTCTGCTTCTATGGACCTCCTCTCGACCCCAAACTCTCGACACACCATCTAGGACACCCAGGGAACCTATTTATACCCAACAGCGACAAGAAATCACGCTCATTAACTCTCCATGATCCTCCATTACTCGGTGTTAAAAGAAAATATTTTCCGAATATTTTCTTCCCTGAAATGATTCTCCACGCGTAAACAGCTTCTGATACTTCCTTATTTAGCTTCTACACGCATCTTCAATGACTAAGTGTCATCCAAACACGAGCAGCACACATCAAACTTGCTGAAAATCCGTGAATATCATTTTCAAACCCGTGCTGCCCTGATTTCTTCCACGTGATTATCCAGCCAATTCAGTCGAAACAATCACCCATACCAGCTCTGTTATGATATATTACATCTTTCCACAATGTTTCAGCGATTGAATCGCACAAAATCACGTCCAAATGCAATCGAGAAAATCTGCCAGTGAAGAGCAAATATTTTCCCGCCAAAATATTTTTTTGAATTTGTGAAGAAGGTCACCCCTTATCCAGTGGTCTCCCCCTTATCCGTTGCTGGAGTCCGAATAACACATGTCCCTTGGGGTGCCTTTAGTAATTTTTCTGGGGTGTTTCCAACACTTTTTCTGGGTTCCTCCGGTGCATTTCTGGGGTGTCTTTAGTACTCTATCCTAGGGTGTAAAACACCACTTTTCGAGCCAATTTCGCCGCAAAAGCTTATTTTTCCAAAAACATCTACAAAAATATAAAATAACACAACAAGTATTTAATCGAGTCTAACAATACAGAAAATTGACAAAAAAATAGACACATAAATGCGTCTATCAATGACCAATTTGTCATCTAGGCCGGACATCTCTTCTTACGTCCAGGCGAAGATATCTTGATACTCTTTCAAAAGACCTATCAATCCTTCTCGTTCCTCTGATGAGAGAGCAGAGCTGATTAGAATTGGTCTCGGGTTTTCATCTGTTCCAATGTTGATAGTCTCAAGATCGTCAGTGGTGGAATCTGTGCCATCTTATAGCTGCCGTGGTGCATCTTGAATTTCTTCATCAGGCAATTGCTCGCTCTGACATGATTCTTCAGGGCGGGGAGACTTTTCATCGACCTCCCATGCTAATTGCTAATCTTTGCGTCTAAGATAAATGACTCTTCCTTCCGCGTCATAACTAGTTATAAAGTTGGATTTCTTATGAGTCATACCTTGACACTGGCGACGCTTGAGCGGTGTGGCAGATGACTTGATCGATTTAGCATCTGAAAACGATGGTCTGTCAGCAACTTTCTCGATAGATTTCCAACCTGGCAGTGGAGTACTTTAGATCTTGCTTGGAGGTCCGGGGATGCTTTTTGGTGGTTCTAGGAACTCAGCATCATAAACTGGAGCATAAGAAGAAACAGAGGCTACAATACGGACGATCTTGTTGTTGAGCAAAGCTTTCATGCATTGATGGTAATTCTACGGAACAACTTTATTATCATGGAGCCACGTTCGCCCGAATATCATGTGATAGTCAGGATCTTTCTTAATCACATGAAATTTGACTGTGGATTGAATAGGTCCCACTTTCAGATCCACATAGGTGTACCCGTATGTGTGACTCTGACTTCCTTCAAAACCCGTCATCAGTATGGGATGATGGACTATTTTGCTTTGTGGAACCTTGGATGCATTGAGGGTCTTCATAGTGATGAGATTTGTAGAAGCACCTATATCGATGAGAGCTCTCCTGAATTCGGAGTCCTTGATAGAAGCAGTTACGAACAATGATCGGTTATGTCCTTCTTTCGCCATTCGGTCTTCCTCAGTGAAGGTAATGTTGTTGCGAATGCTCAGATGTTACAGACATTTCCTTAACCACTAGAGATGATGGAATTATTTGCACATCAGACGATATCTAGTTGAGTGCAGCAAACGTGTTTGTACGCTGCTCCCTGGAGAAGTGCAAGAGTTCACACAAATTTTCGACCAGGTGTGCAACTTCTTGATCCACCGACTTGTCATAAGTAGTGAAACTGTTGGCTTGAGGATGATCATCAGTTTAGGGTTAGCCCTTAGTGCAGGGATTCCTTGAGCAGGAGTGCCACTCAAATATGATGTTAACCTGACGAGGAAATTAAGTATGTTGTTTATAGTCTCTTTCATCAGGTCCATGTTCCTTGTGTGAATCTCCTGTAACCGTGCTAACTCGATCATGGTTGGGATTTCTCCATCGACCATGCCATTAGATAGAGTGTTGGAAGGAGGAACATTACCATTTGAAAGATTCTGACTGGAATTTGAAATAGTTGAGTTATATCTAAACCAACCATCTTTGTGTAAACGTGAGATTGCAACCGAGAGATTAATCTCCCACTGTGATCGCCAATATGTAGATGGGGAAAAACGATTTGCTGGTTTTTCAAGAAAGTGAAGAGACGACTGATAGACGCATTTATGTGTCTATTTTGATCTCAATTATCTATTTGTTAGTGCTCATTTTGTACTTATTTTGGCTTTTTATTGTTTTGTAGGTGTTTTTGAAGAAATAAGCTCTTGCGGAGAAATTGGCTCGCAGAGTGGCATTTGGACCCCCAGTGGACGTGTTAAAGGCACCCCAGAGAAACGATGTAGGCGCCCGGAAATTCACTAAAAGCACTCTCAATGAAAAATCCTAAAAGGAACCAGCTTTGGTTAAGGGCACTCTACTGATAAGGGGCACCTACTGATATTCACACTACCATCTCTGATAAGGGGACAACCATCATCTTCGTTTGAATTGAAAAATGGCGGGAAAATATTTATAAAGAGCTACCTCCCGTGAATTGGATTTGGACGTGACTTTCTCGTGGATTTTCACCGAACCAAGTTGGCTTGGGCTTGGTTTGATCAGACATGCAGGGTGCGTGGATTACAATCGAAAATAAAGGGAGATATGGGAAGATTTCGCGAAACAGAGAAAGCAAAAATACTCGGAGTTCTGTTTGATTTTCTTGCACTGAGTATGAGAAGTATGTAAGGATTAGAGGAATATATTGCTATGAGATACGTATCTATCGATTGTGGAAGGAATTTTGGAAGATGTTGCAGCTCAGAGACGTGTAAAAATGGAAGAGAATATTTAGGGTTTTTGGAAAGGTTACACAGATAAAACAGAGAGGATATCTTCTCTGATATGATTTGGCCCTATCTAAAGGAAGTTGGAGTGTAAGAAGGAAACAATGGATGTGTCAAGAAGATAAACCAAGGATGAAGTCATTACCGTAACTTGCAGAGAAGAAAAAGGATAGTTGAAATATATTTCTCGAAATAACATCACCGGTTGTGTATAAATACCTGGGTACGAGTCATAGAGGGGGTACGTACACTTTGGGGAAGTTTTGGAGTAGTTGCAGCGAGATTTAGAACCCAACATAGCAGAAAAATCAGAGCTGCAGAACGAGGAAGAAGAGGACACAGAACATCATTTCAAAACAGTCGCAGAAACCGTTACCTAAACCTTCAAATTCAACACTTTTGTAACAATTTCTGTCACATTTATATCGAGTTCGTAACAGTTCTGACAGTTTCTCTGTAACAGTGGGTTCGGTAATAATTATAACTGTTACAAATACACTTTGTCTTCTTTGTGAACATCTTTTGAGCAATGAAATCAACTTTTGAGCATATTTCCAACATGAGCAGCTAGACCCCTTTGCTGAGGCGACCGAGGAAGCTATTTTCACAAGATTTGTATGGTAATATTTATTTAATTAATTATTGCAAATCTTTTTATGATTATTTGCCTTGATGAAAAAATTGATTTATTGATTTTGGTTAAACAATTGTGATTTCTTTTGATAGAGCATGCTTGCCTAGGGTTTGATGTTCTATGCTTTCGATAAACAATTGTTATTTCTAAAAATCTAATTATTGCAATACATTAGAATTACTTGAATGTATGAGTTGCATGATTATTATTAATTGAATCACATAAAATTGGAAAATAGTGGAATCCTAAGTCTCAGTGTTTTTACAATCTTGATAACAACTTTCAATTGTGCTTCTTTCTTTTAGTTTTAGGAATTTAAGTTTAAAATCAAAATCTCTACAAGTTCGAGAATCGAATCTTATTTACCACCACTTCTACGACACATCAATTTTTGGCGCCGCCGACGCGGACTTGTCTTTAAGTTTTAGGTTTTATATTTATATTTTTATTTTATTTTTATTTTCTTTGATTTTACTTTGGGTATTTTTGCTTTTGTTGTGCAGGTTTGCTTGAAACGAAAGGTGAAAAGTTGGACTTGCCATAAAATAAGAAAGCCGAAGATTTTATTTTTAAGGACTTTTATTTTTGGTAATTTTTATTTATTTTTGGACTTGTAATTTTCTTTTATTTGTTTCTGTTTATTTTTAGTATTTTATTTTATAAAAAAAAAAAACACTGCACACACCAATTGCATCTTCGTCAGACTACCAAATTTAGGAAAACTTGTGGATTAGTAAGTTGAACCCGTGCCATGGGCCTTATGGGAGTTACCAGCTGAAAATACACAAACCTCGGTGTTTTGGGGTAAAAACTGACTCTGCTATTTTTTGGTAAATTTGGGTGTGTTGATGAGAAACGAATTCAAACCCTAAACAAATGCACCGCACATGAGTACTTTTAGATTCAAGAGATCAATCTGTAAGACTCTGGCCTAAACCAAGAAATGGTCGTTCCAGATTCAATTCGGTCACAAGGTGAAGGAGAAGGGTTGATCTTAGGGAGGGAAGCGAAGAAGGTGTTTGAGATCAGAATGTTGAATTATGAAGGTGTGGATGTTTTATGACTTGTATCAGAAAAATGGTTTCTGGCTGCTTGTGTTGGTAACACTTATGTCCTTTGAAATAGGTTGAAAACCTATTTATAAAAGTCATTGAGCGCACCCTGATCTCATAGGAACTGGAGGAAGTTAAGTAGTGGAGAAGTGGAGTTGTGCGGAAGGTGGTGATCATCGTGTTTCTGTTATGAGGGACGATTGATCACGTTTTCACCTACTACTCTCATTACTATTAACAGTCCGTCTTTCCTGATACTTTCTCATAATGGGCACGTTGCATACCGCACGCTGTAAACCGCCAGACCAATACCCCAGTGAACATCCCCCAGTTTGTGACATGTTTGATGTCTCGAGTAAGTGGGTCGAGTCGTGAGACTCGTCGTTGAAAGCAGCACACAGTGCTTTTAGGTCAAATAATAAATTATTTGTGAAACTGAAAAAGCGGGGGTCTAACAACAACACCCAATATTTTTCTTAGCAATCTGTATGGACTAACTCCGAAATACTTTGCTAGAGAATCAACTAGACAGTCAGACTCAATCTAGATAAAAGTATCTCAAGGAGTTAATATCTCTCTCTTGATTTGATTTTTACTCAAGCTAAAAACAATAACGAGTCTTTATCAAATACAAGGAATAACTTGGATGGTACCAAAGACCAATATCCAAGTGTTAATCAATGAAATCAACAACCACAAGGTCAGATCTCTAATCGATTAAACTTTAACGCACAACCTGTATTATTTCAATTATAAAGATAAACAATATAATGCAGAAAATGAAATAACACAAACACCGGAAATTTTGTTAACGAGGAAACTGCAAATGCAGAAAAACCTCGGGACCTAGTCCAGATTGAATACACATTGTATTAAGCCGCTACAGACACTAGCCTACTCCAAGCTAACTTCGGACTGGACTATAGTTGAACCCCAATTAGTCTCCCACTAATTCAAGGTACAGTTGTACTCCTACGCCTCTTATCCCAGCAGGATACTGCGCACTTGATTCCCATAGCTGATTTCACCCACAACCAAGAGTTGCTGCAACCCAAAATCGCAGACTTGATAATAAACAAGTCTGTCTCACACAAAAAAGTCTATCAAAGGATAAATTTGTCTCCCACAGAAAAACCCTAGGTTTTTGTTCTGTCTTAAGATATTCAATCAAGGTGAACAGGAACCAATTGATAATCCGGTCTTATATTCCCGAAGAACAACCTAGATTAATCAATTATCTCTCAACAGTCTTACTTGAATACACAAGAGGACGTCGAGGAATCACAAACATTGAGACGAACATGTTTGTGACTTCTTTATCTTTCCTATCGGAGAACTCTCACGATCTCAAGCCAATCAAATATTGTACTCGTACGATAGAAGATGCAAGATCAGATCATACAACTACGATAAAAGTAGTACCGGTCTGGCTTCACAATACCAATGAAGTCTTTAAGTCGTTAACCTGGTTTTAGAGAAGAAAACCAAAGGTTAGAGGAGAATCGACTCTAGCGAGCTCACTAGTATTACACAGACGTGTGGGGATTAGTTTTGCCCAATGCTGGATGTCTCCTATATATAGTCTTCAAATCAGGGTTTTGCCTTAGTTACAAAGCAATCAATATTCACCGTTAGATGAAAACCTGATTTAGATTCAAGCTAATATTTCTCAACCGTTAGATATAAAACTTAGCTTGTCACACACACTTGAGATATACGTTTACTGGGTTTGTGAAAATCGTGCCCAAACGTGTACCTGTATGTTGGTTCAACATAGTAACCCAAAAGGTCAACCATATGAGCATTCCATATTAACCTTGTTCTTCTTCACCATAATTAGATCAATTGACTCAAATGAACTAGTTAGAGAGTTGTTCAATTGCTATGAGATCTTATGTAACTACACAAGACACAATTGAAACAAAGATGATTCGATTCGATTGAATCGGCTCATGAACTTTATAGCCACAGTTTGCATACTGCATTTCTTAGTAATTTAAGTTTCATGTTCAGAGCACATCTTTAGATCATAACCCACTCAAGTACGCAAACAAGTTCGCGGACTTAAGACAACCGGCAGAGTTTTCCAAACTCATCAAAAAATCTCGGCAAGGAGACTTCCGCTAGTTCGCGGACTAGGTTCGCGGACTGAGTTCGCGGACTAAACACGCAAACGAGTTTTTGGAAAATCTCAGCAGAAATTCTCGGCAAGAGAACTTCCGTCAGTTCGCGGACTGAGTTCGCAAATTGAGTTTGCGGACTTGGCAAAGCCAATTCCTCTGGTTTCTCTCAATCAACAAAGTTCGCAAACTTCGGATTAAGGAATAGGACTTATGCACATATGTGTTTCCACACAATGCTTATATCCATCATTGGTTATATAGACCTAAACTCTCATTCCAACCATTGAAACATTCTTAGAGGACGTTATATAGTTGTTACACTATTTCTCGTCAAAGCGATTTTCAAAGTGATTGAAACATTATGAATTTCGTCATTAGATGAAGATAAACCCTATCAAAGGGAAACGCTTTACCAACACGTGATTTCGAGATATAGATAGGCGAGATATACTCGGCTCGAAATATCAAATGTGTATGATCCAGTCTATATAGCATACGACTTTTGTCTCATAAGAAATAGGAGATAGAATAGATAGACTTTTGAGTGATAGATAAGTTCACGTCTCCACATACCTTTTTGTTGATGAAGTTCCACGGTTACTTGAGTAGATCTTCGTCGTTGTATGATGAATCGACATGAAGTCCTTGAGCTCAACTACACTTTTTTATCCTAGTCTGAGACTTAGCTATGTAGACTAGAAATCAAGACTCATAGTTTTGATCACTAACATTGACAAACATGCTTGAGATAGCAACGCATGCGAGGTCGACCGATCTATGCTCTAACAGAAACCAATATTTATAAAACATCGCTTATAATAGATGTGTATGAATCATCGCTTTTAAACAAGCAACTGAAAAATAATCGATGTGCTAGAAGCATCGTTGTTTTAGAGCTCGATTGAATCAGTCACGAATTGATCGTCTTAAAGAAGTAGCACGACCGGCCACCTTTGGGTGATCGTTTGAGGGCCATATGGGCGAGCTATCACTCGGTCGATCACTCCATGTGGAGGAGGGATGACCGGTGATCACAATTCTATCCTGTTGTTTTTCTGAAAATAAATCTACACCATCCAACTAGGCTAGCGAAGTTGGACGGACGAGATGATCTGCGGCAGTTACATATTGTCGTTGATGTAATTTAGGGTTTAGGGGCCGCGCGGCCAACTCTTTTTGGGCGAGCGATTCAAGGCACTGAACGTTAGTTCGAACATGTCGATTGATCATGTACAGAGACGGGTCGCCGGCGATCATGCTGATGCCTTCGAGGCCGTCTGAAATTGAATCTAAGCCACTCGATTTGGCCGGCAAAGATGGATGGTTGTGATCGATTTGCTGTCGTATGCGTCAAAAATAAATTACACTTTCTCACAACTCAAAATAAATAATATAGCAAGGGTAAGAAAGGATCGTTCCCACAGAGAGGATCTAGGTTGTCAAATTGTTTTGGTTTCATATATAAACAAGGGGGATTTCTGATTTTTATGTAAAGGAAAATAAACTAAAAGCAAATAATGAAATAAACAAGCAAATCAATAAGATGAAGATATTGGTCAAGGATTAGTTTTCATTCACAAACATGAATTTGTAACAATAACTAGAATTTATATTTAATCTCAATTTATTAAAAGTCCTAGGATACCTTGATCGCAAGAATGTCCCGCTAATTTCCTCTTGTCATCAACAAACACATTAAAAGATGCGAATGTGAATTCTACCTAGAAAGCAACCTAAAGTGTAAAATCACAATTAAGTTTAACTCCCTAAGAGCACTAACTTCTATGAAATAAGACTAATCAATGCAAACGAAGGTGTAAAAGCACTAATCCGTTTTAACAAAGGTTATGATCCACTTGTGACTACTAGGATGTATCACTACAAGCAATACTCACAATTATGCTATTTGCAATCAGGAATTATCACTTTTACGTATAATAACCCTAATCTAGCAATAGAGATGAAAACTAATTCAATCGATTCGCGACTCGACTAAACATGCATTCAAATCATATAAAAATATTAAAAGTGAATCATAAACAATAAAATATGGAGACAAAACTAATTCATTGCATAAATATCATGGTTGGAACTCCAACTTATTCCTTAACCAATAATAAAAACTTATCTCATATTCATGGAGTTCATCACAAGGAGAAAAAGAAAACTCATGTTTCTAACCCTAGAACCAAAAGTAGAAGAGAAGATAAAAGATTGAATAGACTAGCGTTTTTCTTTTTATAGCTCTTCTCCCAAAAGGATACTCTTTACCATATTAGATTACTTCTCAAAGTCCATCTTCAATTGGTCCACGTCCATCTACTAGTCCAACAAGCCCATGTGCGCGAAAACCCATGTAGAAACTACGCCCAAAAGTGCCGCTGGAGACCCAGAAAATTGGCCGGAAGTTGGTCGGAATTTGGCCGTCGGGCTCCTGAAAATGCTGGTCCGGTTGCCTGAGAATCTGCCTCCGACTAACAGAATATTCCCAGGTCAACTGTTATATCTAACGGTCATAAACGGTCAATGGCTGGTCAAGTCAGACAAGTGAGTCAGCTTAGCTTCAGATTGAGTCAGAGAGTCAGTCAGCTGACTTGGCTCTAGGCCAAAGCCATTTTGCACAGTCCTAAGCTTAATGTTCACTATCATGGCGCAGCATTATGCAACTGCAACCATTCTCACTGCCTCGAGTCATATCTACACTTCAACTTCACTTCTTGTGCACCAGCAGATCCATCTCCACATCTCGATTCTCTCTCAGCTCAACACTTCAGACCACCACCATTCTTCTCTGGCTGATTATCTGAGCACACCAGCAACAACATAACACTCTGAATTGCACCTGCAATTGCTAGCCACGGTCAAGATCCTAAGCATACATCTATTCAATCAACCGTCTTCCATGTCCTGCAGCTACAATATAGAACCACCATTCCGATGTAACCATCTGTAGTTGTACAGCTTCTTGCAAAACCTGCAATCTCTCGTCGATTCAATCCTGGCAACACAGCTCATATGTCATTCATTCTTCACTGCCACGGCCCACTGCAACTCCTATTCTCTTTCACCTGCAACCCATGAATTTCTTCTACAGTTCCTGCAACATCACCTGCAGTTGTAACTTCTTGAATTCCAATGCAATTCAGCTCAACTGCACCTTTTCTTGTTGTTTGCCACAATCACTCTCTTCTGGATTTCAACTTAAGGTCCAACTCGAGCTCGAACTCCCTGTAAACACATCCACCACTACCAACTTCAGTTCTGCAGTTTATCTGTAGCTGCAAACTCCATTAACACATTGTTCTTTCATATTACTGCTCAACCATCTCGCACTGCAATGTCCATCTCCACTGAGCCTCAGCTGCTTACACTGCATACATAACCTTATGCACATAGTCTTTGTCTTCTATAGCTTCTTGCCTGCACCAGCAAGACAACCATTCTGTTTTGATCTCAAGCCTTCCATTCTATTTCCGCAAACACTTCAGAAAACACTAACAGCTACCTGCAGGACAATCTCCATTCACATAACATCTCATGCCATCCATTCTGCAGTTGCATCTGTTCATCTCTGCATTAACAGCAACTCTGCTCCAACTACCAAATACCCATCTCTGCCTGCATCTGCAATTTCAGAACAAACCCTGTAATCATTGTCTCAAATCCACCAACAAACCCTTGACAAACATTTCTTATTGAGCTACAGCCTCCACATAACAAAATTCATCTTCACTTGCACCAGATTTCATACCCCTTTCTCAGATTAACACCAATGCAATTCAGTCCTTGAATCTCCTCAGCCAATTGACCACTGCAAAACCCATTTTTAATTCACGAGCTCAATCCCTGAATTCCTATTGAATATCAAACCTAACTTCATATAAATTCAACCAATTCTTCCTCTCATGTTCTTGATCAACTCACTGCATACAGCCTGAACCACCTGTCCTGTAATGCCATCTGCCAACTGAACCACCATCTAACTTGTAATCACTTCTAGCATCTGCAGTTCCAACCTCATCACAGGTTATATTTCACGGCTCAGGCCATCCAACCCAGCTTCTTGACCTGTACATAAACTGCATCTAATTTGAGCCTCCATTAACTTCGACAAAACCCCTGTAATCTCTGGCAGAACCCATGACCTGCAATGTCTCAACTGCAACAGCTCCGCAGTCAAAACTACAACTGCATCCAAGCTCTCCTTTCACTCCACCAACACATTCTGTAATTTTGCTCAAAACCCATTCTCTGAAGCTTGTTCTTCATTACCAGCTTGCATCAGAAACTTCAACAGCATCACAACCGCCTCAACCTGCAGTTCCAGCTTAATTATACAAATCATATCTCCATTTGCAGCATCATGACACTCATGGCCACACTAACAGCCACTTCATCCTAAACCCAGTCTCTGCCTCATTCTGACCATCTCAGTCAGTCCACTAACCTGTTCCCCTAGACTAACATCTGCCACCAATTCATGTAAATTACGGCATCACCCTCAAGAGCTCAACCGCAACCAACACAGACCTGCAACATTCATCAGCTTAAGTTAACCTCAGCTGCATCTAGCCATCACACTGCCTCTGGCATTGCATTCATTTCTCTTCACATTGTTACAGCTTTGACTGCAGTTGTAACCCTTGAACACCACAGGCCACCAACACCTCCATCAGTTCTTCACAGTTCATCATCTTTGATCCTGGCAGCAGCATCACAACAACCTTAATACCAACATCAATACTTCCTGCAGTTCCATTGCTCTGACATCTTGCTCCAACAACACTTTATTGCAGCTACACATCCTACAGCAGCAGCCACATCACAATGTCATTTACATTCTTCACTCATCAGTTTCTAAATTCCATTTTCTAATTCTCTGATAGCAACAGATCCAAGGGAGATCCGGGAGATAGGCGGGAATGTCGTTCCCTTTCTGGTTCATCTCAATTCAAAGTCTTAGCAGCAGTACCTCCTTTTAAATCTTGTCTTAATTAAACCCATTATTCATCAAATTTGTTGTTCAAACCTCCTCTGATTTATCCACCACAGACCCATCTTCTCAATCTCTAAACCCCAACTGCAGCTTCAGATATCACCAACTATTCCTTGAACATCGACCAACACCGACTGGGTCTTATGAATCAGTTCAACACCATCTTCTCTCAATCTGGTTACAGCCACTACCAGACTCAAATCCAAGTGCAACCCATCCCTCCAAAACCTCCATCGAAACAACAATTAGTGACATCTTCGTATTTCTTTCCTAGTTCAAATGCTCATCTTCTCAAATCGAGCTCATGCTGAGATATCGAATTTCATCTCAATTACCACCATCTCTCTGAATTTCACAGCAGCATCATCTCAAACCCTAATTCAGAACCCTTATTCATCTCTGAATCAAACTCTCAAAACCCTTCATCAATTTCTTCTCTGGTAAATCACTTCCATTGATAACAGATCAAACCATAACTTCCCATGAATATCAACAGCAACCCTGTTATCTCGATCCTCTTCGAATCCTTCCCTAAGCCTCTCAATTAACCATTTCTTCTTCCATTCTAGATCTACAGCAACTCCATCTCTTCTTCACACATCTTTTGGTTTCAAGGGAGTTGTAATGAGAATCGAGAAGAGAATTCTCGATTCAGTTTTGTGTAGAGAACTGGGGTGGCTATTTGCACCCACTAATGGACCACCCAGTAGTAGTCCCTTAACCTGTGATTGGATCCAGATAACACCGGCCTGTGAAATGATCATAATACTCATTTTGCGCCTATTCCCTCTTCTTTTGTTCTTATTGACTCCGTTGCACCTAATGAACTCAAAAGAAATCATAAGATACATAATTTACAATAAAACTCGCAAAGAAAGTATAAACAATAGATAAATTTCAAGGCGTTTACCACACCTATCAAATTCCCCCACACTTAGACTTTACTAGTCCTCGAGCAAATAAAACAAAACAATTCTAAAACATACATACAACTCCGTCTCGCGGAGGATACGGTTACTCTTAGCATGAATAACATGCCTTTAAACCCCTAGGTGTCCCTAGTGGACGAGTTATAGTCTCGTGAAGGTTTACAAGAGGTCTACCTAAAAAACCTTTTCTTCCAAAATCCAGCTACTTGTGACAATTTAATGACACTAAACAAAATTTTTTATTCGATGGCATACAATCAATGATTACAAGAGGAAGTACCCACTTTCAAATCCAATTCATAAATAAATTAGTAATATAGCTTTATTCGGAAAGTTGAACACAACCACAATACTCGGAATCTAATCAACCACAATCACACGAAAAGATTAAGAAGATGGATATAGAAAGTAGATGGTGGCGAACTGTTGACTAAGGTGAACGATGTTTCCCATATCTGTCTGAAGGTCACTGCCAAAACAAACCTAAACATCCTATTGGATTGAGCTACTAGTCTGAATTCTAATATCAACACAGCTGGCATATACAAGGGAACCAGCGGTCGACAAACTTAATTCTAGATCAATTCACTGGGATATACAAGGGAACCAGTAATCGATTTTATTTAATACAATAATAAATATTTTTTTTGACATCATGATTGGATCTTGTGGATCCAAGCACATGTTTCTTGTCAGCAGATTACATGATAGTTCCCTTGGATCCTGCACTCCACGCCTGCTTAGGCGACGGAGACAGGGAGAACACACACATATTGCTTTATCCAAGTGTCATATTTATTCCTTTTGGTCAATTGGTCGGTCTTTTTTTTTTTTGTAGTAACTCAATCACTTTATTTCATCCTAGCAGTGATAACAATTCGATGTTCGTGCCCCACCAATTCACTTAGAGAAACAATAGATAAATATGGAAAAATAAAAATAGAACGTGATATGGTGACGACTCCGAGATATGGTGACAACTAACATGTTATTTATTCTTATATTTTGTTCGTTTTCATATGAATAGACTCTACTAATGGGTTCCTCAACTCCTACAACCATGATGTTTCCATTAGTGTAAGGTACAAGTTGCTAGACTTAGGAGTTTATCATTTTTTTTTCTTCTATTTTTTTATTTTTTATCAACACAAGGGAAAACTAACAAGGCTAGAAAAAACTCTATATGAGAAACTCCCCCACACTTAAACTTTACATTGTCCTTAATGTAAATTGAATCGTCCAAAGAGAGTCAAGGTGGGAAATCTTATAACATGATATATATACACAATAAGAAAATAAAATGCATAATAAAAAATGATACTCCAACTCATAGCTATTTCTGAACAATAGAGGATAAACACTGAACAAACTATTTAGTTGGCATCTAATCTCAACTTAGCCGATATATATACCTCATCGTCAAGAAAAAATTTCATCTACTTAGAAAGGATAGTGTTTATTCTAAATTGTTCAAAAATCTCTAAAAATTGGAGTGTTGATATGCAAATATCCAAAATAAGAAAATAAAGATAAAAGACTTGAAAAATAAAAAGATAGAGATAGATACACAAAATCAGTGGGTTGCCTCCCGCTTAGCGCTTGGTTTAAAGTCGTCAGCCCGACTTGCAAGATGAATTCCCCATACACCAATAATCTGAAAAGTTGGGGATCCTCCCATAGAACCTGTTTTGGAAACACTAGCTTCACACAAATATTAGTAACATAAAACAGAAACGAAGCTATTAACCGATAAAAGCTTCCCCTACACTTATTCTTGTCCACACTTAGAAGTGTATAAAGAATATAGAAGTCGGGTACTTCCACGGTTTCTTGTTCCAAAATCTGCATAGTTTGAGAATTAAGTATCTCCAATGGCGGAAATCGAGAAACAGAGTCACTTAACAATGTTTCTGAAGCACATATATTTAAACCAATAAAAGGTAAAGGAGAAGAAACAATAGGCAAAGGGTTAGACAAACCTTGCACAATATCTTTTAGCACGGAATCCTCTTCATCCTTGAAAAATTCAAGTGAATTATTCACCTCTTGTATATCGTGGTCCTCTATCAAACTTTACAACCATTCTTCATCCGTTTCTGCCTTAACCAAAGTCTCGACATAAACATCATCATTACAATTCTTTGCAAACTCAATTGGGTCTTCCACAATATTGGTGATAACGGTTTCATTCTCAACACACTCCTCTTCGTTGTAAGGCACATACTCTTTTGCGGATCCAAATTTTATTATAAGAAACTTTTTTAGAACACTCAAAAATGCAGCATCCTCAAGCTCCACCCTTTGAATAGGCTCTTGATCATTATTAAGATCAATGCTTGAGTAATCTACACAAGTGTCATCATAGTCCTTTTCATCTTCATCTTGATCCCAGAATTCCATTGTACACCTTTGGGTAGTGTCACCATGAGTTGCTTCAAACGACGTATCTTCATAATCATCGTCAATTTCATACCTAACATAAGATTGGTTTTCGCTGAATTTAGTGTTGCTAACCTCAAACTCATCCTTTTGAATAGGCGAATGATCATTATTAAGATCAAGAGTTGAGTTAGCTACACAATTATCAACGAAAGTTCCCAAAGGTTGGCCTTTTTCAACATTAGCATCAATCAAATATTCATCACACACCACAGACACATTAGAATAATTATTGCTTGAAAACAAAATTCTTCTTCATACCTGATTAATGATTTAATGGGGGTTGTAGTAATGAGGTTCAAACTCTCGGACTTGTGAAGGATAATTTTTTTAGAAAATAAATATATATACAAATATTGACAAATTGGTATAGAGTTACTGGGACTAAGGACTTGGCCAATTCTCATGCATATGGTACATTTTATTTATCCTTAACAATTATCGCTCAAAACATAAAATGTAAGGACTCTTATTTTGCCAATATAGATTCTCAGAATATTAGTTATAAATCGTAAGCATGGGACATCAAACATTTAAGCAAGCATGCCGCATCAAATAAAATGATAACTAATTAATCAAAATCATTTTTCAATTTTAAATCAATGCAAAAGTCATAAAAAGAATAAATTAAATTTACCAGAATGACGAAAATCGCCTCCTCCGTTGTCCCAATGTTGGGTTTAGCTCATCATGGTGAAATACCTCTCAAAATATTTTATTAAGCTCAATTGGTGTTTATAATAAAGAGAAGAAGAGAAAATGGTGTGAAACTGTAATCTGCGACGCACAAAAGGCGTCCAGAATAAATGATAAAATCTAACTGCTGTTGTCGCTATGGTTCTAAGACCCACACCTACGACCGACGAGCCACTGTCGTTGTCACTGTTGAAGAACGACGGTTTCTGAGAGTCTGTTCTTCGTGTTCTTCATCTTCATCAGCAGCATAAAACAGCAGCAGGAAGCTTGCTGTTCATGGTGATTTCTTTCTCCTCAGTTCTCCTCAAGCCCCCAAACTCTCGACACCCCCTCTGCTCAACCCCAGCAACCTATTTATAGCCAACAGACCCATCGAATCTCGCTCATTCACTCCATATAATTCTCCATTACTCGGAAAATATTTTTTTCCATTTTCTTCACTGTCAGCCGAGATATGATCTTCTCCATCCCCTCTGCCTGCGCATATGAGCTGTAATACTTCCATAGTTGCATAAACACTTAAGAAGATCAGATATCTTCCCCATTTAGTCCACAAAACTTCCCAAAAATTCCTCTCACAGAGAACTCGAGCGTATCTTCCATGTTTAACTCTCGATTAAAAGTTAGCGTATTCTAGCCAAATTTAACTCATTCCAACGCTCAGAATAATCTTGTTATACTCAATAGATATGACCAAATTAATTCCAGCCATTTAGTCTCTCCACAAATCCATCGAAAATCAGTTTGAAAATCTGCCAGGGAGAGAATATATTTTCCCGCCAAAAATGAAATTTGAATTATGAGAAGAAAAGTGACCTCCCCCTAATCTTGTACGGGTGTCCCTTTAGCAATTGGGGTGGAAATAGTAATTTTGGAGTGGAATTAGTAATTTTTCTGGGTTCCTCCGGTACATTTCTGGGACGCTTCCGGTGCATTTCTGAGGTGCCTCCGGTACATTATCCTGGGTTGTAAAACACTACTTTTCGAGCTCATTTCGCCGCAAAGGCTTATTTCTCTAAAAACATCTACAAAAACACAAAATAACACAATAAGTACTTAATCGAGTCTAACAATACAGAACATTGAGAACAAAATAGACACATAAATGCGTCTATCAATACCTTTCTTCCTTGTATTCGTCAATGCTTCTTCGTAAGATAGCCATACCTTCACGAAGTTCTTGGAGTTGCTCGTTTGTAGCCTCTTTATCTTTTTGAAACTCTTGTCGTAAAAAGTTGGAAAAGTTGTCTAGCAAGTTAGATACTTGTTGTTCACGAGCATAAGAATCCTCCAATCCTTGTGGTTGTTCGCACACATACCCGTCATAAGGTTGTTGATATGTATGAGGACCACAATATTCCGTAGGATATTGATCATAGCCAATAAATTTGTTTTGATTATACCCATGGAATGGTTGGAAGTTTCCATATTGTTGAGGTTGTTGAAAACCGTATCCGTCATTCCAATATGCTCCGTACATAGAAATTGGTACCTGAAACACGATTCTCAAAACAAGGTTAACAACCGGAAAATAAAAACAAAAACAAAAACAAAACTAAAAACAAAACAAAAAATAAGAAACCAAAAACAAGTGACAACCGCTGCCTCCCCGGCAGCGGCGCCAAAATTTGATCGCTGTCGTATGCGTCAAAAATAAATTACACTTTCTCACAACTCAAAATAAATAATATAGCAAGGGTAAGAAAGGATCGTTCCCACAGAGAGGATCTAGGTTGTCAAATTGTGTTGGTTTCCTATATAAACAAGGGGGGATTTCTGATTTTTATGTAAAGGAAAATAAACTAAAAGCAAAAAATGAAATAAACAAGCAAATCAATAAGATGAAGATATTGGTCAAGGATTAGTTTTCATTCACAAACATTAATTTGTAACAATAACTAGAATTTATATTTAATCTCAATTTATTAAAAGTCTTAGGATACCTTGATCGCAAGAATGTCCCGCTAATTTCCTCTTGTCATCAACAAACACATTAAATGATGCGAATGTGAATTCTACCTAGAAAGCAACCTAAAGTGTAAAAGCACAATTAATTTTAACTCCCTAAGAGCACTAAATTCTATGAAATAAAACTAATCAATGCAAACGAACGTGTAAAAGCACTAATCCGTTTTAACAAAGGTTATGATCCACTTGTGACTACTAGGATGTATCACTACAAGCAATACTCACAATTATGCTACTTGCAATCAGGAATTATCACTTTTTTGTATAATAACCCTAATCTAGCAATAGATATGAAAAGTAATTCAATCGATTCGCGACCCGACTAAACATGCATTCAAATCATATAACAACATTAAAAGTGAATCATAAGCAATAAAATGTGGAGACAAAACTAATTCATTGCATAAATATCATGGTTGGAACTCCAACTTATTCCTTAACCAATAATAAAAAATTAGCTCATATTCATGGAGTTCATCACAAGGAGAAAAAGAAAACTCATGTTTCTAACCCTAGAACCAAAAGTAGAAGAGAAGATAAAAGGTTGAATATACTAGCGTTTTTCTTTTTATACCTCTTCTCCCAAAAGGATACTCTTTCCCATATTAGGTTACTTCTCAAAGTCCATCTTCAATTGGTCCACGTCCATCTACTAGTCCAACAATCCCATGTGCGCGAAAACCCATGTAGAAACTACGCCCAAAAGTGCCGCTGGAGACCCAGAAAATTGGCCGGAAGTTTGTCGGAAATTATCCATCGGTCCCCTGAAATTGCTGGTCCGGTTTCCTGAGAATCTGCCTCCGACTAACAGAATATTCCCAGGTCAGCTGTTATATCTAATGGTCATAAACGGTCAATGGCTGGTCAAGTCAGACCAGTGAGTCAGCTTAGCTTCAGATTGAGTCAGAGAGTCAGTCAGCTGACTTGGCTCTAGGCCAAAGCCATTTTGCACAGGCCTAAGATTAATGTTCACTATCATGGCGCAGCATTCTGCAACTGCAGCCATTCTCACTGCCTCAAGCCATATCTACACTTCAACTTCACTTCTTGTGCACCAGTAGATCCATCTCCACATCTCGATTCTCTCTCAGCTCAACACTTCAGACCACCACCATTCTTCTATGGCTGAATATCTGAGCACACCAGCAACAGCATAACACTCTGAACTGCACCTACAATTGCTAGCCACGGTCAAGATCCTAAGCATACATTTATTCAATTAACCGTCTTCCATGTCCTGCAGCTGCAATATAGCACCACCATTCCCCTATAACCATCTGTAGTTGTACAGCTTCTTGAAAAACCTGCAATCTCTCGTCGATTCAATCCTGGAAACACAACTCATATGTCATTCATTCTTCACTGCTACAGCCCACTGCAACTCCTATTCTCTTTCACCTGCAACCCATTAATTTCTTCTACAGTTCCTGCAACATCACCTGCAGTTGTAACTTCTTGAATGCCAATGCAATTCAGCTCAACTGCACCTTTTCTTGTTGTTTTCCGCAATCACTCTCTTCTGGATTTCAACTTAAGGTCCAACTCGAGCTCGAACTCCCTGTAAACACATCCACCACTACCAACTTCAGTTCTGCAGTTTATCTGTAGCTGCAAAATCCATTAACACCTTGTTATTTCATATTACTTCTCAACCATCTCGCATTGCAATGTCCATCTCCACTGAGCCTCAGCTGCTTACACTGCATACATAATCTTATGCACATAGTCTTTGTCTTCTATAGCTTCTTGCCTGCACCAGCAAGACAACCATTCTGTTTTGATCTCAAGCCTTCCATTCTATTTCCACAAACACTTCAGAGAACACTAACAGCTACCTGCAGGACAAACTCTATTTACATAACAACTCATGCTATCCATTCTGCAGTTGCATCTATTCATCTCTGCATTAACAACAACTCTGCTCCAACTACCAAATACCCATCTCTACCTGCATCTGCAATTTCAGAACAAACCCTGTAATCATTGTCTCAAATCCATCAACAAACCCTTGACAAACATTTCTTATTGAGCTATAAACTCCACATAACAAAATTCATCTTCACTTGCACCATATTTCATACCCCTTTCTCAGGTTAACACCAATGCGTCCTTGAATCTCCTCAGCCAATTGACCACTGCAGAACCCATCTTTAATTTACGAGCTCAATCCATGAATTCCTATTGAATATCAAACCTAACTTCATATAAATTCAACCAATTCTTCCTCCCATGTTCTTGATCAACTCACTGCATACAGCCTGAACCACTTGGCCTGTAATGCCATCTGCCAACTGAACCACCATCTAACTTGTAATCACTTCTAGCATCTGCAGTTCCAGCCTCATCACAGGTTATATTTCACGGCTCAGGCCATCCAACCCATCTTCTTGACCTGTACATAAACTGCATCTAATTTGAGCCTCCATTAACCTCGACAAAACCCCTGTAATCTCTAGCAGAACCCATGACCTGCAATGTCTCAACTGCAACAGCTCCGCAGTCAAAACTGCAACTGCATCCAAGCTCTCCTGTCACTTCAGCAACACATTCTGTAATTTTGCTCAAAACCCATTCTCTGAAGCTTGTTCTTCATTACCAGCTTGCATCAGAAACTCAACAGCATCACAACCGCCTCAACCTGCAGGTCCAGCTTAATTATACAAATCATATCTCCATTTGCAGCATCATGACACTCATGGCCACACTAACATCCACTTCAACCTAAACCCAGTCTCTGCCTCATTCTGACCATCTCAGTCAGTCCACTAACCAGTTCCCTTAGACTAACATCTGCCACCAATTCATGTAAATTGCGGCATCACCCTCAAGAGCTCAATCGCAACCAACACAGGCCTGCAACATTCATCAGCTTCAGTTAACCTCAGCTGCATCTAGCCATCACACTGCCTCTAGCATTGCATTCATTTCTCTTCACATTGCTACAGCTTTGACTGCAGTTGTAACCCTTGAACACCACATGCCACCAACACCTCCATCAGTTCTTCACAGTTCATTATCTTTGATCCTGGCAGCAGCATCACAACAACCTTAATACCAACATCAATACTTCCTGCAGTTCCATTGCTCTTCCATCTTGCTCCAACAACACTTTATTGCAGCTACACATCCTACAGCAGCAGCCACATCACAATGTCATTTACATTCTTCACTCATCAGTTTCTGAATTCCATTTTTTAATTCTCTGATAGCAACAAATCCAAGGGAGATCCGGGAGCTAGGCGGGAATGTTGTTCCCTTTCTGGTTCATCTCAATTCAAAGTCTCAGCAGCAGTACCTCCTTTAAATCTGGTCTCAATCAAACCCATAATTCATCAAATTTGTTGTTCAAACCTCCTCTGATTCATCCACCACATACCCATCTTCTCAATCTCTAAACCCCAACTGCAGCTTCAGATATCACCAATTATTCCTTGAACATCGACCAACACCGACTGGGTCTTATGAATCAGTTCAACACCATCTTCTCTCAATCTGGTTACAGCCACTACGAGACTCAAATCCAAGTGCAACCCATCCCTCTAAAACCTCCATCGAAACAACAATTAGTGACAGCTTCGTATTTCTTGCCTAGTTCAAATGCTCATCTTCTCAAATCGAGCTCATGCTGAGATCTCAAACTTCATCTAAATTACCACCATCTTCTCTGAATTTCACAGCAGCATCATCTCAAACCCTAATTTAGAACCCTTATTCATCTCTGAATCAAACTCTCAAAACCCTTCATCAATTTCTTCTCTGGTAAATCACTTCCATTGATAACAGATCAAACCATAACTTCCCATGAATATCAACAGCAACCCTGTTATCTCGATCCTCTTTGAATCTTTCCCTGAGCCTCTCAATTAACAATTTCTTTTTTCATTCTCGATCTACAACAACGCCATCTCTTCTTCACACATCTCTTGGTTTCAGGGGAGTTGTAATGAGAATCGAGAAGAGAATTCTCGATTTAGTGTTGTGTAGTGAACTGGGGTGGCTATTTGCACCCACTGATGGACCACCCAGTAATAGTCCCTTAACCTGTGATTGGCTCCAGATAACACCGGCCTGTGAAATGATCATAATACTCATTTTGCGCCTGTTCCCTCTTCTTTTGCTCTTATTGACTCCGTTGCACCTAATGAACTCAAATGAAATCATAAGATACATAATTTACAAGAAATTGTGTCGGCCATGAACGCATTGGCACATCTTTGATCTTTCGAGACGCGATCAAAGCCGTCCAACTAGGCCGACTAAGTTGGACGGACGCGATGGATTTTGAGACCGTTTTTTTCGATCTTAGCTCGTTTGAGCTATTTTTTATACAGAGCGATCACCCATGTTTTGGTGAGCGTTCAAGGATGTAGCGGACGAGCTAAATGAATTTCGACCGGTCGGGATGTTAGTGGGCCCGCCGGCGTTTATCATGACGATCGCCTAGTTCCGTTAGGAATAGGCGAGGCTGGTTGAATTGCGTGGCCAAATCGCGTGACCGTGATCATCTTTTAAGACTGATATGGACATTCTACATTTTCCTTAAGGAATTAAACGCGTTCGATCACGCTGTCTTTTAATTAAAAGATGCGCAAATACACTGATCTCTTTATTAGAGGGTGGTGTAGCTATATGAATGTTTACATGCAGGTCTCAATACTGACACTTCGGGAGATTTATGATACTCCGTTGCGAGTGAACATTAATCTTTATGTCATGTCAATATTGGGAGTTCAGCTGAGAACATAGCATAGGAAAACACTAGGCAGGCTCCGGCATTAGTGAGTAATGCAACTAGGAGCTTAAATACTCATTAGGCTCTATACTAGTGAACAATTAATCTAGGAGCTTGAGTTTCAATATAATGTGAAGAGATACATATGCACTCATCAGATTCTGATATATTCTCCAAATTCCTTGCGAAATATAGATATATCAAGGTCTACTACTTCTGATTCCGGGTCATGTAGACAGACTTTTACAGTTTTGGACCTAAGCTAAAAACAACCATCAACATTAAGTCCCCTGCTTAGCACGTAACAGTGACATTGTTGCGGGGTATGCACTAGATGGTGACAGACGAAAAATAAAATTGAAAAGACGAAGCAGGTAGATATTACCAGGGAAATCCAAATCGACCTTCAACATCGGGATCATGCGGCCAGTGGATTTCGTAGTAGCGTGTTGCTAGCTCAGTTATGGGGTATGGATGCGGTGCGCATAGTCATCCATTCCCGTTCATGGAGCAAGAAGGAATTCTTCTTCTGTTTAAACTCTAGAAACTCCGTTCATATCAAAAGGGGTATTGACCCTCTTCTGTTTTTGTTGCTCGTCTGGATCCGTGCTTTCATCTGCAGCGGCCGACTCGTCTTCATCACTGTCAGCAGATCGATCATAAGCGTGCCCATTGTCAGCGGCAAGGTAAGTTCATCTTGTCTTCGTATCTTAGCTATGAGTGTAATATCCATGGGTGGTTGATCAAACTTGGATATTTAGCTCGGTGTGAATGACTTTCTTTGTTAGCGGTGGTAGAGCGAGCGTCAACGACAAGAAAATAATCTCCAATAGTTATAATCAGCAGCAAGGCGATCCAGGAGAACTCAAGGTAGGTGCTCTTTTATATTTTGCGCATATAGCCATCCAACAGTACCACTAATCTTCTCCAGAATGTGTAATAAGGTTCCGACTCCAGAAGAATGAGTATCTAACCTCTCTAGTGGGTTTCGAAATTTACCAAACTCCATTGCGCTCAATTGCAAGAGGCCTTGACTTTAAGTTGCTTAGTGTCTGTACTGGTGAGTTGCAATTGAAATGTTCTTTAAACTCTTGAGCATTGACTGGCACGAAATTGTATTTATTCTGAGTCTTTAGCTCATAGACCTATTCTTTCCTTTCTGATTGCGATGGTGACATGCTTGGAAAGCTTGTATGGGCAAGATCTTCCGGAGCAGTTGAGTGAAGTAGATGAGCTGAAAGGCGTTCCGTTGACGACGTGCTGCTATCAAGTCTTCAAGGAATTTTTTCCAAGCGACATCCTTTGAATCATCTTCTGAATCTTGGATTGTTGTATGGAATGGAATGCGATGAGTAGTCCCCAGTTACACTTCTATCTGGTCACTAGAGCTATATTTTTGAGTCGGCTTGGGAATGCAATGCAGTCTTGTAAGGAGGTATAGATGTTTACTAGATCCGATGGCGTGGCCGGATACGTGAAAATATCTCTGCGACGTACTTTGGAGTCTTTGATGCAGTACTTTGGAGTCTTTGATGCAGTGTACGGCTTCATGTTGAGAACTTCCTGCGGCTCGTAAAGCTTTGACCGTGATGATGCTATATCAGAAATAACCTGGTTGAGGGACGTGAAGGCATCCTGTGCAGGCAGTCCCCAGGTGTAATTATCCTGAGCCTATTTTCGCTTGAAAGACGTACTTCCATTGCATTTGGTGGTAAGGTGGTTGATGAATTGATGAAGGCGGCAATCTTTTGGATTCGTCACTTGTTGATCAGAATCGTGTTTGATAGATCTGTATTGTATCCAAACTTTTGGAAGCTCATGCACCCCTTCCATAGGAAATTGGAAATCTAGAAACACCGAATCTGATTTTGTCGGCGATGTGGCAGACATGATGCAGTTGGTTTGTGTGGCTTGATGAGGTGTTGAAGTGGCTTCGGCCTATGAAGAGAGCACTGAAGCGGCTTCGGGAGAGAGCGTTGAAGCGGCTTCGGGAGAGAGAGCGTTGAAGCGGCTTCTTCTAGAGAGAGCGTTGAAGCGGCTTCTGGAGAGAGAGAGTGGTTGAAGCGGCTTCTAGAGAGAGAGCGTTGAAGCGGCTTCTTCTGGAGAGAGCGTTGAAGCGGCTTCAAGAGAGAAATCCATTGAGGGCGCCCTTAACCCTTGATTTCGAAAAATGAGTTCTTCCCATTCTTCTGAGGCGATACGATATGGCAGATGGGAAGACGACACACAAATAGTGTTGGCCGGCAAGTCGTGTTTTCTCCTCATGGGAAAGAATACATTTTCTATTGTAACATCTTAACGCATGCAACGCTCTCTCTGGTGATTCGAAATAGGGGAGATAACAATAATGGTTAAGGATTACACCAACCTTCAGTTTGATTTTCCCTTGCAAATTACATGCTTCTTGATTGACCGTCTCTCTTGTGTTGAAGAAGTTCTTGACTGAAGGCGAAGGAATTTCATGCTGAGCCTCAGTCCCCAGTTTACGTGGTTCTATCATGTATGGTTGACGGGTTGACCATGATGAGGGTATCACCCTCTTGCATCCATGTTGATGACTATGTACAAAACAAGTTGACTAGAGCTTGGATGGCTACAATCAAGATCCTTGACAGGGACGAGTTATGACTACATACACAAACCTTGGAAGTGATGAGTGGTGGTTACGGCCATGGATCTTGAAAGGAAAGAGCGGCAGTTACGAGCACGAACCTTGGTCGGTCACGACCATGAACATGGACGGGCTTTGATAAATCACGTATGTAAGTTTATTCTGCCTTCTTTACTTTTGGTGAAGCATCTCCTCCCTGATTCCCTACGTGCGGAACCTCGCTTATTGTTGCTTGCATGAATGCTCCATCACGGTCTGTACGGTTTCGTGGATGGAGTCCCCAGAAACTATGCAACTCCTGACCGGAAGAGGATCTCTGTGCACTCCTTCAGCGTTTAGTTGAAGTTCTCCTGCATCCATCTTCTCTTCGAAAATGCGCTTCAATTTGTTGCAATCGCTGGTGGGGTGATGGACGAACCTATGGTAACGGCAATATTTTGGATTTGTCATTTCTTCTTCGGTTGGAGGACGTCTGGTAGGAGGTAGATTGATGACGCCATCATGAATCCACTCTTCTAGGATTTTGATTACCTCTTCAATTGTACACGGAAAAATTAGAGCAGCCTCTCCAGTTTCTTGTTGCTGTGCAGGCGTCTTAGTCGCAGCTTTCTGGGTTTGAGTTATCTGCTGCGCTAGTGCCGCACGTTTGGGTTGTTGATAGTCGTTCCCCAGATGCATTCTATTTCCACCCTCACTAGCAATTTTCTTGAGGTTGGATCTTTTATTGGAAGGACGCTTGCTTTCCTGAACATCTTTACGAGTTTCTTCATTCTGGGACGGTACGGATCGACTGAGTAAAGCAGCAACAGATCTCTTAGCAGCTTCTGATGCAAAATGAGAATTGATATTTTCCTAGAAGGACGCACATAATGAAATCACCTTTTCATTGCGAGGACTCTGATGAGAGCGTGATAAATCCCACGAGTCTTCTTTCTGAGTTTGAGGAAACATCTCTTGATCTTCATGAGCAGACACGTTAGGTTGGTGGCTTCCTTTTCATTCGACGTGACTATAGGCTTCATCTTCCTCACCAGGAATAGGAATATGGATCTTGGAAGTAGGACTACTACCATCAGTATTGATACAAAATGAATTGTTGGTGGCGTTTCCTTCAGAATGAATGCGCGTTGGTTCCTTTGATAGTTGATCCGTTGGGACTTTCAAAAGCGCAAATACTCCTTCCTGCGTCTTGACAATAGTAGCTTGATTCCTGACAATATCATTCAGGATTTTCATCAAATCATGAATAGTTGTTAAATATTGAGACTCTATAGCCTCGACGAGGGTTTTAAATGAAAGAACGGATTCAGGAATAACATGTTAAGTATTGTCAGTGCTGGGAGAAGTAAAATTGGGATTGAGGGTTTCTGAACCATTCCTAAGATCAACCATATTGAGAAATTTAGGAAATTGAAAACGGGATAGGGGAAATGATTTTTTGCAACCGAGAGATCAATCTCCCACTATGGTCGCAAGTTTGTTTTGGGTAAAAACTGATTCTGCTGTTTTTTGGTAAATTTGGGTGTGTTGATGAGAAACAAATTCAAACCCTAAACAAATGCACTACACGGGAATACTTTTAGATTCGAGAGATCAATCTGTAAGACTCTGGCCTAAACCAAGAAATGGTCGTTCCAGATTCAATTCGGTCACAAGGTGAAGGAGAAGGGTTGATCTTAGGGAGGGAAGCGAAGAAGGTGTTTGAGATCAGAATATTGAATTATGAAGGTGTGGATGTTTTATGACTTGTATCAGAAAAATGTTTTCTGGCTGCTTGTGTTGATAACACCCCTGTCCTTTGAAATAGGTTGGAAACCTATTTATATAAGTCATTGAGCGCAGCCTGATCTCATAGGACGTGGAGGAAGTTAAGTAGTGGAGAAGTGGAGTTGTGCGGAAGGTGGTAATCATCGTGTTTTCATTATGAGGGAAGATTGATCAAGTTTTCACCCACTACTCTCATTACTATTAACCGTCCATCTTTCCTGACACTTTCTCATAATGGGCACGTTGCACGCCGCACGCTGTAAACCGCCAGACCAATACCCCAGTGAACATCCCCAAGTTTGTGACATGTTTGATGTCTCGAGTAGGTGGGTCGAGTCGTGAGACTCGTCGTTGAAAGCAGCACGCAGTGCTTTTAGGTCAAATAATAAATTATTTGTGAAACCAATATTTATAAAACATCGCTTATAATCGATGTGTATGAAGCATCGCTTTTAAACAAGCAACTGAAAAATAATCGATGTGCTAGAAGCATCATTGTTTTAGAGCTCGATTGAATCAGTCACGAATTGATCGTCTTACAGAATTTAGGGTTTTCAAACAGCGTGTTCGCCCTACTTTGGGCAGGTGATTTAATGTGCTTTGGTCTTGCTATGAGCAAGTCGATCGACCAAGGGTGGAGTCGGGTCGACGTTGAACCCGTTAGCATCTCCTGGGCCATCTGAAATTTGATCTAAGCCACTTGATTTGGCTGGCGAAGATGGGTGGTCAAGATCGATTTGCGGCAGTAGGATATTGCCGCAAATATAAATTAGGGTTTTAAGACGGCCGCGTCCACCCTAGTTCAATCGAACAGTTTGATGCGTCATTGACTTCCCATGAGAAAGTCGATCTATTGGGAATGAAATTGGGCCGGCGGTGGATTTTGAGACCGTTTTTGTCGGTCTTAGCTCGTTTGAGCTATTTTTTATACAGCGCGATCACCCATGTTTTGGTGAACGTTCAAGGATGTAGTGGATGAGCTAAAGGAATTTCAACCGGTCGGGATGTTAGTGGGCCCTCCGGCGTTTATCATGACGATCGCCTAGTTCCGTTAGAAGTAGGCGAGGCTGGTTGAATTGCGCGGCCAAATCGTGTGTCCGTGATCATCTTTTAAGACTGATATGGACAGTCTAGATTTTCCTTAAGGAATTAAACGCGTTCGATCGCGCTGACTTTTAATTAAAAGGTGCGTAAACACACTGATCTGTTTGCCAGAGGGTGATATAGCATATATGAGTGTTTTCATGGAGGTCTCAATACTGACACTTCTGGAGATTTATGCTACTCCGTTGCGAGTGAACATTAATCTTCATGTCATGTCAATATTGAGAATTTAGCTGAGAACATAGCATAGGAAAACACTTGGCAGGCTCCGACATTAGTGATAATGCAACTAGGAGCTTAAATACTCATTAGGCTCTATACTAGTGAAGAATTCATCTAGGAGCTTGAGTTTCAATATAATGTGAAGAGAGACATAGGCACTCATCAGATTCTGATATATTCTCCAAATTCCTTGCGAAATATAGATATATCAAGGTCTACTACTTATGATGCCGGGTCAGGTAGACATACTTTTACAGTTTTTGCCCTAAGCTAAAAACCACCATCAACACTCAGCCTCATACATTTGGGTATATTTCGCTGTAGGTAACCCAAGCTTACCTAAATTAGTTAGCCCAGCATTTGTATGTGCACAGATTTTTGCTGAACTTTTGTATGCCAGGACGTAAGAGAGACGCTCTAGGACAGTTTATGCGTGGAAAAACTAGAAGTGGTATTTTAGGAAACAAGAGTCTTGATTACCTTAATCTAGAGAGTCCTATATTTGAACGTCCTAATTTTAGTGAGGAAAGGATCCCTAGTACTCCGGTATTTCAAGCAATGACAAATGTAAGAGATTACATATACCCAACTAGGTCCAAACACCATCGTGCATAAGATTACCAGCCTCTTCGGATAATTATGAGTTGAAACCTAGTACTATTCAAATGATCCCTTTATTCTTAGGGAAAGATGATGAGAACCCATACTTTCATGTAAGGGACTTTGAGGAAATTTGTGGAACAGTTAAGATTAAAGACCTTAGTGATGAAATTTTAAAACTTAGATTGTTTCCTCTTTCCTTAAGAGATAAACCTAAATCTTGGCTAAATAATTTACCATTTGATTCCGTAACAACATGGCATGAACTCACTTCTGTGTTCTTCCAGAAGTTTTACCCAAAACATAAAACCTCGTATATTAGGCAGAACATTAGCACCAGTATGCAACAAGAAGGAGAGTCTCTTTATAGGTTTTTAGAAAGATTCAATGATCTCTTGGCGTAGTGTCCCCATCATGGGTTTGAAAAAATGAAATTAGTGCAAATTCTTTTTGACGGGTTAGACTACTCGACCAAATCCTTGGTTGAGTCATTATGTGTTGGAGGGTTCTTAAATAAAACTGTTGACCAAGCATATTCCTTTTTAGAAGAAGTAGCTGACAAATCCCAACAATGGGAATCATGTGTAGAACCCCCTAAAATACTTTTGGTAAATAGAAATAGCACCAATATGGTAGACTCAAGCTTTGAGTCAGATGTTAAGTTTGTTTCCTTATCTAGACAGTCAGAAGCTTTAGAATTAAGTCAGTCTAAACATAAGTCTTTTGTTGAAACTGGTGATAGGCTTAGAACCTCTCAAGTCTCAAGTTGTGTAATAGAGCCCAGTAACTCATTTTGGGAAGGACATATTTGTGACTACTCGTTTTCCCGTAGTCTACGTAATGTATACAGCTCAGAGAATCAGATACTAAGTAGTATTTGTTAGAGAACTGCTCGGTCAAACTCACATGCGTTGGTATCTCAAGCATGTTTGTCAATGTTATTGATCAAAACTATAAGTCTTGATTTCTAGTCTCTTATTGCTAAGTCTCGGACTAGGATAGTAAGTGTAGTTGAGCTCAAGGACTTTATGGCGATTCATCATACAAGTAGAAGATCTACTCAAGGAACCGGTGGAACTTCTCGACAAAAAGGTATGTGGAGACTTGAACTTATCTGTCACTCAAAATTCTATCTATTCTATCTCCTACTCTTTGAGACAAAAGTCGTATTCTATATATATATACTAGATCATACACATTTGGTATTTCGAGTCGAGTATACCTCGCCTATCTATTTCTCGAAATATGTGTTGGTAAGCTTTTCGCTTCAACCAAGTTTATCTTTACCTAGTGACGAAAGTCATGAATGTTTCAATCACTTTGAAAATTGCTTTGACGAGAAATGGTGTAACAATTGTATAACGTCGTCTAAGAATGTTTCAATGATTGGAATGAGAGTTTAGATTACATAACCAATGTATTCCTTGAACCGAAGTTTTCGAACTTTGTTGATCAAGAGAACCGGAAGTATGGAAAGTGCCAAGTCCGTGAACTGCCGAAGATCTCAAACCCGAGAATTTCTGATGGAGTTGACAAACTACTTGCGTGAGCCAAGTCCGCGAACCCAGTCCGCAAACCGGCGTAGTTCTCGAACCCGAGAATTTCTGCTGGAGTTTGTAAACTCTATCCGGTATCTTAAGTCCGCGAACCTAGTCTGCGAACTTGAGAAGGTTATATATCTAAAGATGATTTCTGAACTTAATCTTAAAAGACTAAGGAATGCATTTTCAAACCGTGGCTATTAAAGTTCATGAACCGATTCAAGTGAATCAAATCATCTTTGCTTCAATTGTGTCTTGTGTAGTTACATAAGATTTCCTTGCAATTGAACAACTCTCTTAACTAGTTCATTTGAGTCAATTGAACTAGTTATGGTGAAGAAGAACATGGTTGGTATGAAACGCTCATATGGTTAACCTCTTTGGGTAGACTATTGTTGAACCAACAATGTACACGTTTGGGTGCGGTTAACAAACCTAAAAGCGTACAGTCATTTGAGTATGGCAAGCTAAGTTTTCAATCTAACGGTTGAGAAATATTAGCTTGAATCTAAATCAGGTTTTCATCTAACGGTGAATATTGATTGCTTTGCAACTAAGGCAAAACCCTGATTTGAAGACTATATAAATGAGACATTTAGCATTGAGAAAACTAATCCCCACACGTCCGTGTGACACAAGTTTCTCTGCTAGAGTCGTTTCTCCTTTAACCTTTGGTTTTCTTCTTTTAAAACCATGTTAACGATTTAAAGACTTCATTGGGATTGTGAAGCCATACCGATACTACTTTTATCGTAGTTGTGTGATCTGATCTTGCATATTCTATCGTAATAGTATAATCATATTGATTGGCTAGAGATCGTGAGAGTTCTCCGATAGGCAAGATATAAAAAGTAATCACAAACACCTTCGTCTCATCGTTTTTGATTCCACGACATCTTGTTTCGCTACCATACGATTAAGATTGTTGTGAGGTGATTGATTAATTTAGGTTATTCTTAGGGAATATAAGACCGGATTATCAATTGGTTCATGTTCACCTTGGTTATTATCAAAAGACGGAACAAAAACTTTTAGGGTTTTTCTGTGGGAGACAGATTGATCCTTTGATAGACTTGTCTGTGTGAGACAGATTTGTTTAGTTTAAAACCTGCGATTTTGGGTCGTTGCAACTCTTAGTTGTGGGTGAGATCAGCTTAGAGAATCAAGTGCGCAGTATCCTGCTGGGATCAGAGGCGTAGGGAGTACAACTGTACCTTGGATCAGTGGGAGACTGATTGGGTTTCAACTATAGTCCAGTATGGAGTTAGCTTGGAGTAGGCTAGTGTCTGTAGCGGCTTAATACAATGTGTATTCAATATGGACTAAGTCCCGGGGTTTTTCTGCATTTGTGGTTTCCTCGTTAACAAAATTTGTGGTGTCTGTGTTATTTCTATTTACAGGTTGTGTGTTTGAATCAATCAATTGTAAATCCGACCTTTGGTTGTTGATTGATATTGATTGATCCTTGGACATTGGTCTTTGGTACCGTCCAAGTTATTCCTTGTGTTTGATTATAAACTTGCTGATTTCTATTAGCTTGAGTGAATCAAAACAAGAGAGAGATATTAATTCCTTGAGATACTTTTATCTAGATTGAGTATGACTGTCTAGTTGATTCTCTAGTAAGTGTTTCGGATTTAGTCCATACAGATTGCTAATCGAAATATTGGGTGGTGTTGTTAGACCCCCGCTTTTTCAATTGGTATTAGAGCAGGCAAACACGTTTAAGACCTTACAAGTCTGTGTTTGTAGCAATCTGAGTCTGAGGACGAAATCTCGTACGCATACCAAAATGCCTCCTAAAGCTTTCAATACTGTCAAGTGTCTCGGAAATACCTCAAAGGATAACTCCTTAGTTGATTCTTCTGAATCCCGAGGTAGGAAGATTGTCCCATCTTGTGTTGGCCACTCTTCCTCCAATGAGACATTGGACACAATGGCAAAAGCTGAAATGGAGCTCACCAGAATTGCAAAAAATTCTACTGAGTTTGTTGATCTTCAGAATCATGAACAGCTCATTGATGAATTTGAAAAGTCTATTGATCGTGAACATGTACTTTATAACATCATAGAGTCATTCTCTAAGGATATTGAGAAACTTCTTCAATAGAATAATCTACAGCATGAAAAGATTTGTGATCTTGAAAAGCTGATCAAAGAAGGCTCAATTAGAGAAAAATGTTTGATCAAGACACATTCATCTGATCTTGACAGACTTCGTGTTGAGAAAGAAAAACTAGATGCACCACTTTCACTAGCCCATGAACAGTGTATGACCTTGGGAAAGGAAAACTCTGTCTTAAGGAAAATTTCTTCTGTTTCAACTGTTCCTCTTGACATACAGTACATGAAGAAATATTCTTCAAAAGAAGATTATGTCGAGAAAAGTTTATATAACTTACAATCTTCTCACAGGGTAGAAAAGTTAAAACAGATACCAACTGTTGCATCTTCTCCACGAACCTGTACTTTTTTTGGAAAAGGAAATCACTATGTTGTCCATTGTTTTGCCAGGAGGAAACAAATTTCTAGACTTTACAATTTGCTTCTTTCCACTGTCAATGGAGTAAATAGTCAAACGACTACTACAGTGAACCTCTTCACAAGGAATCAGACTTCTTATAAAATGATCTTCTTCCTAAAAGTCATTACAAGACTGGGTTACATTCTAGTGGTAAAATTTCTTGCGCTACTCATGAAAGCATGTCCTGTGTTTATAAGAATAACTCTGGTAAATCTAAGTCTAGAGTACAGATACCCGTTTCCGAAGATCCCCTAGAACCAATCTCTAGAGGTCCTAGACTTTGTAATCAGAAATATTCCTCTCTTGTGCTTCCAAGAAGGGTTGTGAGACAGTTCTCTAAATCTGGAGACTGCCGTGAAAAGTTAGGAAATGCTAAAATCATATATACTGGAGGAAATCACAACTATTCTCTCAGAACCTTTGGTGAGACTATGTCTCCCTCTACTACCTAGTAAAAAATCTCCATTCTTGTATCTAACTTGAGAGATACAAGGATGATGTCTGAGAGATGCTCAAGTATGATCGCTGATTTTCTTTCAGTTTGTATGTTTGATATGTTTTTGTATTTCCTTGTTATGACTCTCTAGAGACAAAGGATCCTTGAAAAGAACACAGTATGCAGTGTTCCAAATTGGGTCTAGCAACTTTGGCATTTCCGACGGCTCACGAACGTCCATATCTCCTCAAGGAACTCTAGGGTGTATACTTGAACACATATAATTTTTATAGGTGTTCATTAATCTTCAGAAATGAACTCGATGTAAAATGTTCAAAAAGAAGAAGTTAACCCTAACATGGAGGATGATCTCAAAGGATGTGATTCTTCTCAAGAGTTCATCATGAAGAAGATGCTTGAAAGGAAAGAGTATAACTCTTAGATTGGAGAATCAGTCAAGGATTTAATTCCCGTTCAGAATGAAGTCAAGAGAGAACTTGCTAACCTTCAACTGCAGATAAACCAGCTCATTGATGGACAGATAAAACTCCTTGGTACTCATAATATCTTGATCAGAAATCAGAAGAAAGTTATCCTTGACTGCGCAAAGGCTCGTCATTATGCTCGCATTGTTGATCGAAAAACTAACGTTATGATGTATGAACATGGTGTCTCTATGGTCAACAAGATCAAGGATATCAGTGATCTCTATTTCGATGGACCATTTCAGAGGTATGAAATCATCAAGGAAAACTGAGTTTAGTTGCCTAGTAAGTCTTCTTTTTGGTTTAGTTGGAAGAATAACTAGTGCTTTGAATAGCGATGATTGAGACTACACATAGCTATTATTTTCATCTTCTTGTTTTTAGGTTTTTTGGTAATTCTATAACTATTTGGAGGATGATGGTTTGCAATATTTTTGATTTTGTTATATTGCAACTTGTTATGGGATATTTGTGTTTACGTCCGTGAACTTTGTTGTCTCATATTCTGTCAAAAGTAAAGTCGTTCATGATCGATATTCATGTATTGGTTTAGGAATGAATATACTTTTGACATATACAAAAGTTAAGCCTATATTGTCAACCCTTGACGGAAGATAGGTTAAAATCTTTTGTATCCAAGGATTATTGTTATTGTATATGCTTGTGCAAAGAATGAATCCTTGTGTATTCCACGGTATAGATCTTCATTGATCCATCCTTTTTGTATTACCGTGAGGCTCCGTGATGTGTCTTATGTTAAGTACGATACAACTAAGTTGATTATTCTTGATTAGCTTGGTTGGTTATTCCGTAAGATACTTTATGTTGAGCATTTGTGAACTAAATTAATCATCTTGTTTGCTTATTTAGTTATTGCTCCGTAAGTTCTCTTATGTCGAGCAAAACAAATTACAATTAAATTGATTATATTTTTGATTAATTTGATTGTGTATTCCAATTAGATTAATTATGGGATCTCTTGTAATTAATCTAGTTGAGTTTTCATATATTCCATGAGTTTTTATTGTGTTGAGTATATGAACGGCTATCTTAATCATTTTCTAATAGTTACGTTAGTCGTTGCTCCGTGAGTTTACTTATGTTAAGCACAATGAATTAAATTGATCACTTGTGTTTAATTTGATTATGTATTCCGATTAAATTAATCATGGGTTTACTTATGATTAATTTGATTGAGTTTTGGGTATAAAAATCATTCTCATGGTTTTGGTGTCCAATAAAATCCTTCGTTTCTCTTGAAATTAAGGTCGCTCGTTGTTGTTCCCTTGGGAATGACATCAAATGGGGGAGAGTTCTTTTGAACTTGTGCTTAATGGTCATATCTTGAGGGGTGTTCGGCTGTGGAATTTTAGAGGGGTTATCTTGTATCTTTAAACTCCTTGATGAATGATGTTAGCTTCGGCTATATGATTGCATCTAAATAAGATGATGTGTGTTTCTTTCTCTCAGTCATGAAATGTCTCTTACGGAAATTTCATTATGATCCCGTTCTTGTACCTTTGCTAATTTTATTGACAAAAAGGGGGATAATTAATATGTAGTTCACACTACAAATACATATGGTTTTCGGAACATTGTGTAAGGGGGAGTGGTTTTCATGTGAGATGGAGTATTGACTAAGGGGGAGTGATACATATCACCATAGTATTATTGTTGAAGTTGTGATACAATTGGACTTTGACACTGTATAATAATACTATGACATTGTATAACAATGATCGAGACCGATGCTTTCTCATTGTTATAGCTACGGATCTTCAACAACGGTGATGCTAAACTTACAACCTTTGGGATCATTGGAGTACTTGGAAGTGACGAAGATTTCGAGGAATGTTGAAGATTAGACATATGGAATAGGAGCTACTAAAGTTTCATTATCTTTTTTGTATTCCATATGTATTGATAGTTTTGTCACTAAAATTGACAAAGGGGGAGATTGTTAGAGCACTGCTCGGTCAAAATTGCATGCGTTGCTATCTCGAGCATGTTTGTCAATGTTAGTGATCAAAACTATAAGTATTGATTTCTAGTCTCTTATAGCTAAGTCTCGGACTAGGATAGTAAGTGTAGTTGAGATCAAGGACTTCATGGTGATTCATCATACAAGTAGAAGATCTACTAAAGGAACCGGTGGAACTTCTCGACAAAAAGGTATGTGGAGACTTGAACTTATCTGTCACTCAAAAGTCTATCTATTCTATCTCCTACTCTTTGAGACAAAAGTCGTATGCTATATATATATACTAGATCAAATACATTTGGTATTTCGAGCCGAGTATACCTCGCCTATCTATTTCTCAAAATATGTGTTGGTAAGCTTTTCGCTTCAACCAAGTTTATCTTTACCTAGTGACGAAAGTCATGAATGTTTCAATCACTTTGAAAATTGCTTTGACGAGAAATGGTGTAACAATTGTATAACGTCTTCTAAGAATGTTTCAATGATTGGAATGAGAGTTTAGATTACATAACCAATGTATTCCTTGAACCGAAGTTTTCGAACTTTGTTGATCAAGAGAACCGGAAGTATGGAAAGTGCCAAGTCCGCGAACTGCCGAAGTTCTCAAACCCGGGAATTTCTGCTGGAGTTGACAAACTACTTGCGTGAGCCAAGTCCGCGAACCCAATCCGCGAACCAGCGTAGTTCGCTAACCCGAGAATTTCTGCTGGAGTTTGTAAACTCTATCCGGTATCTTAAGTCCGCGAACCTAGTCTGCGAACTTGAGAAGGTTATATATCTAAAGATGATTTCTGAACTTAATCTTAAAAGACTAAGGAATGCATTTGCAAACCGTGGATATTAAATTTCATGAACCGATTCGAGTGAATCAAATCATCTTTGCTTCAATTGTGTCTTGTGTAGTTACATAAGATTTCCTTGCAATTGAACAACTCTCTTAACTAGTTCATTTGAGTCAATTGAACTAGTTATGGTGAAGAAGAACATGGTTGGTATGAAACGCTCATATGGTTAACCTCTTTGGGTAGACTATTGTTGAACCAACAATGTACGCGTTTGGGTGTGGTTAACAAACCTAGAAGCGTACAATCATTTGTGTATGACAAGCTAATTTTTCGATCTAACGGTTGAGAAATATTAGCTTGAATCTAAATCAGGTTTTCATCTAACGGTGAATATTGATTGCTTTGCAACTAAGGCAAAACCCTGATTAGTATTGAGAAAACTAATCCCCACACGTCCGTGTGATACTAGTTTCTCTGCTAGAGTCGTTTCTCCTTTAACCTTTGGTTTTCTTCTTCTAAAACCAGGTTAACGACTTAAAGTCTTCATTGGGATTGTGAAGCTAGACCGATACTACTTTTATCGTAGTTGTGTGATCTGATCTTGCATCTTCCCTCGTAATAGTACAATCATATTGATTGGCTAGAGATCGTGAGAGTTCTCCGATAGGCAAGATATAAAAAGTAATCACAAACACATTCATCTCATCGTTTGTGATTCCACGACATCTTTTTTCGCTACCATACAATTAAGATTGTTGTGAGGTGATTGATTAATCTAGGTTGTTCTTCGGGAATATAAGACCGGATTATCAATTGGTTCCTGTTCACCTTGATTATTATCAAAAGACGGAACAAAACCTTTTATGGTTTTTCTGTGGGAGACAGATTGATCCTTTGATAGACTTGTCTGTGTGGGACAGATTTGTTTATTGTTAAAACCTGCGATTTTGGGTCGTAGCAACTCTTAGTTGTGGGTGAGATCAGCTAAGGGAATCAAGTGCGCAGTATCCTGCTGGGATCAGAGGCGTAGGGAGTACAACTGTACCTTGGATCAGTGGGAGACTGATTGGGGTTCAACTATAGTCCATTCTGAAGTTAGCTTGGAGTATACTAGTGTCTGTAGCGGCTTAATACAGTGTGTATTGAATCTGAACTAGGTCCCGGGGTTTTTCTGCATTTGCGGTTTTTCTGCATTTGCAGTGTCTGTATTATTTCTATTTCCGCATTATATTTTTTTATATAATTAAAATAATACAGGTTGTGCGTTTGAATCAATCAATTAGAAATCCGACCTTTGTTTGTTGATTGATATTGATTGATCCTTGGACATTGGTCTTTGGTACCGTCCAAGTTATTCCTTGTGTTTGATTATGGACTCGCTGATTTCTATTAGCTTGAGTGAATCAAAACAAGAGAGAGATATTAACTCCTTGAGATACTTTTATCTAGATTGAGTCTGACTATCTAGTTGATTCTATAGTAAGTGTTTCGGAGTTAGTCCATACAGATTGCTAATCGAAATATTGGGTGGTGTTGTTAGACCCCCGCTTTTTCAGTATTGATGCCTCTGTTGAACTGATAATGCTAAGTAGTAAAGGGTACTCAAGATCACAATAACAACTAAGAATGCAAAGATAATGTAAAAGCTGTTAAGTTATCATGAGACACAAGAGATTACGTGGTTCGACTTTCGTCTACGTCCACGGGGTAATAAGTGATTGTTTAGTATTAAGTTATGGTGGTTACAAAGATCTTAAATGCTTCCCAAAGTAATAAAGAGAACCCAAGTAGAAGTAAATACTTAAGTTCTAAACATTAAAGAGGTATAAGCTTAAGACTATATCTTCTCTCCTAGATATTGAATGCCCTTAGTTTGTTGGTGAGACTTGGTATTTATAGCCCCTTCTTCTCCAAGTATATCTTTGCTGCCTCTGGGTCCGTCGTTTCCTAATATACCTTTAGTACATATGGTACCTTCGTTCGCCGCGTGCTCTCTCCAGTCGAACTCTGCCACCTCAGCTGACCCACGTTCCTTCGGGAACTCCCCAGCTTCAGTGCAAATTGTACCTTCGTTCACCGCCATCCTCTGCCAATCTGGCTCCGCCACATCACTTATCCCCACGTGCCTTGATTATGCGTGTAGATAAGAGATTTGTGCATTTAATGTTGATTAGATATGTCATCTACCACTGTCCCTTCGCCAGCTGCTCTTCCATAGACTAGGATTTTACTTCTTTCATCTTAGTCTTCGAGGCATCCTTTCTTGGGACGAGATAAAGTAGATCTACGAAGGTATCCTCTGTCACTTGGATTCCTCTGTGTAGCGAGGGCTACATAGTTATCTTGTATGCGACCACTGAGATCGTGACACGTACTCCGCGGAATATTGGTATTCACAGTTTGGCCCTTTTCTTTCATATTCTACCGTTTGGTAGGATTGGAATAAAACCCCCGTAACGCCGCCATTTTTGCACGTACCGATGGGGTGGTCCCCACACGTCCTTTCATGCAATAACTTCCCCTTGAATTTCGGGACATCCAAATTTTTGGATTCTTCAGCCGCCTATAAGAAGAGAATAAAGAGGAGGAAAATTTTCATTAACTCATTTTCTCCCTCTCGAACTGTCGCTCTCTGTCTCTTTCACAGAGATTTTATTCCATCGTCAACTGTTGATCTTTCCTTCGATATCTCGATCATCATATACACATAAGTGATACTTTTGCTCTTTGTTGTTGCTTTTCGTATTTATCCCTGCTTGATTCTGTCTTCTCTTCTTCGATTTGTTGGAAGTTGTTGTTGTACTTGCATGTGAGAATTTTAATTCTCTTTTACTTGTTCATGTTGCATGAGAACTTGGGTTTTCTCCTATTTCGTATTTTGATGATGATTCTTCCATGGTTGTTCCTCACCTGCAATCTTACTCATGGTGATGAATAACCTTTGATTTCGTCTTATGATGAGTTTAAACCGCTTCCTTTGGTTGGTTTAGTAAAACCCATGCCCAAAGTACGCTTGTTTTTGCCCCAATTTTCTTTTGAGTAGACTGTGATTTTCAGTCCGCCATTGTTGATGAGCCATTCTTCCTGCTGGTGTTAGGAATTATGAGACTTCCGAAGAAGCCTACGCGTAAGGGTCAAAGAACCTCTTCGTCTAGTGACCCACCTCCGCGGATGGACCATCCTGATGCTACGCCGTCTCCACCCCCTGAGGATACTGAGGTACCTACTGGTACTGAGGTACCTGCTGGTACTGAGATGGTTGTTGTCCCTGAGGCTGCTGCGGATCCATAGGTAGAAGAAGTTGTTGTTGAGGATCTTCCACCTCCTCCTCCTCATTATGAACTTCAAAGGCTGACACTTCGTGATAAAGATAGCTACGCACATCTGTCCTTGGTTGAGATCACCAAGTCTTTCCGCCTCCACAAGTTCAAGATCTCCTTTTTCAATGGCCCCGACGTGCTCACCGAATCCCTGATCTGGAGTTTTCCTTATGATGAGAATAACCTCCTGATTAGTATTGGTCGGCCGCAGGTATGCTCCTCCCTTTGTTCAGTAGAAAGGATCCCTTCTACTATGACGTTTTTTGTACCAGGGATGACCCGGTGAACAAGACTCAGGTACGAGGAGTTATGCAATATATTGGTAACTACTGGCGTGTCCTTTGTGAGAGTTGGTACCGTAGTAAGGGAAAGACCACTTTGAAGTCTTGTGACCCCTTTGCTGATGGAAGGTCTAAGCAGGAGGATTATACCCCCGCCAACTTCAATGCTACTTACGCTGATGATATTCAGAAGAGCAATCTTCTTGCTTGGAGTGTAGGCCCTCTTCGTATCCATGTTACTGCTAAGTAAATAAGGGAAGGTAACAGCCTTTGTCTGCTGGAGGAGATCGATAAGACTGGTTTGCCTGTTATCCCTTATTCTCCTAGGCTATCTTTGCCAAAGTCTGACCGTATCCGTATTGATCATGATGATCGTTGGGCTCGTACTCCTCTTCGTGTGGTGGGTCCTTGGGTCTACGGTTTTACTTTCGCAGATCCCAAAGTCCCTCGTACAGCTCTTTCCTTGCCTGAGAAGTATGATGGATATCAGCCTTGGGTTTTCAACCCTGTTGCTTCTCATGAGGTAACCTTCGTTTATGTTTGAAGGTTTTTGCTTTAATATCTTCGTTTGATATTCTGATGACTTTCTTTTGTAGTTTGCCCCTGCTTCTTCTGCTGGAACTGCTCCAGATTCTGCTGCTAGGACTGCTCCGGGCTCTGCTGGTAATTCCGTAGCCACCAGGACTAGGAAGAGAAAGGCTTCGATTGAAATAGCTACGCCAACACCTACGGAGGTAAGGATTATTGCCATACCTTTGTGTTTAGAGGTCCCTTAGTATCTTTCCCCCGATCCTTAGCTGGCGCATGTGTTTTTCCACAGTCCTCCAAGATAAAGGGCAAGTCGAAGGTTGTTATTGACCTTAAGGCATCGTATGAAGATCCCAAGGATAGTGAGGAGGTTCCGGATGATGAAGATATTGAGGTGTTTGTGGGTGAAAACTGTTTCTGCTGATTTTGGTAATTTCGGGTGTGTGGGTGAGAAATAAATCTAAACCCTAAACAATGTACTGCACGGGAGTACTTTTGATTCGAGAGATCAATCTGTACAATCCTGGCCTAAACCAAGAAATGGTCGTTCCAGGCTTGCTTCGGTCACAAAGTGAAGGAGAAGGGTTGGTCTTAGGAAGGGAAGCGAAGAAAGTGTTGAGACCAGAATAGTTGATTCTGGAAGTGTGGGTGTTTCGTGACTTGTATCAGAAAGTCGAACAGGCTAGCTTAATGAAAAGCTATCAGATGATTTCTGGATGTTGTATTTTTCTCCTGACCAAAACTTGTTGTTTGGTGGAAAATAGGTGAGACCTATTTATACAAGTTGCAACAAAACGTACCCTGGTCTCGTGGGAAGTGGAAACGATTGAGTGGTGGAAGAAGGGAGTAACGGGTAACGCCAGGAATTTATGTTCCCATAATGAAGGATACGTTTACACCATTATTTCTTGCCATTACTAACCGCCCCGCTTTATGACACTTTCTGTAACGGGCGTACTGCACGCCGCCTGCTGTAAACCGCTAGACCAATACCCTGATGAGTATCCCCCGGTTTGTTACATGTTTTGATATCTCGAGTGTTTTCGTGGAAAACATATAACACTTTGATACGTGTGGAAAGTTTAGAATTGAGAGGCTTGCCGTAGGTAAATAGCATATGTGATGCTAGGATTTGGCTAGTCGAAGTGGCGCCAACAGCGGCACGGTGGCATGCCAGTGGCTGCGGCACGGTGGCATGCCAGTGGCTGCGGCACGGTGGTTGCGTCATGGTGGCATTCCAGTGGTCGTGTCATGATGGCATGCCAGTGGTTGCGACACGGTGGCATGCCAGTGGCTGTCGCATGGTGGCATGCCAGTGGTTGCGGCACGGTGGCATGCCAGTGGCTTGGGCATGGTGGCGTTCCAGTGTCTGTGGCATGGTGGCATGCTGGTGGCCGTGGTGTTGTAGCATGGCCAAAGTTTAAGATTTGTCTCTGTGACTAAAGTTAAGGTTTGGCAGCACGGCCAAGGTTGGGGCTTGGCGCCGTGGCCAATTTAGGGTTTGGCACCGTGGCCAAAATTTAGGTCTTGGCAGCATGGTCGCTCAAAAGTTGCCACAAGGTCGTTAGTTTGGTGGCGAACTTGGATGGTTGAGATTGCATCTCAGGAGGAAAGATAGTCGTCGATCATGGATACCTTAAATTTGCAGTGGCGCCTTCAACTCGTGCTAGCGGCATGGGTCATGGCTGGCACGACTCGTGCATGCCTTCGGCGCGGCTGTGTAGCCATAGCCATTGAAACCTTGGCACGTCGGTATGGAAATCTTTCTTAGGGTTTGGCTTGTCAAAACCCTAATTAGCCTATGTAGCACGTCGCATAGGGCGAGTGGCCATGTTTGGCGCATTTGGCATGTGCATCTGGCATGTGTGCCTGGCGTGTGCATTTTTTGGGAAACCAATTGGCTTTTGCAGCCACCCAATGTAGTTTCCTTCTTTTCATCATTGTGGCGAGTTTAAGGTAACCTGATTGGTTAATGTAAGAGGGTCGGCCAGGCATGGGCGTGGCTACACTTCTGTGTGAGTGTGGCAGATTTAAGGCGACCTGATTGGTCAATGGGAAGTGGGGTCGGCAAACTAGGGCGTGGTCACACTTCCAATGCGTTGTGGCGGATTTAATCGCCTTATTTTTTCTAAGCATAGTTTTTCGACCAACGGGGTCTAGCGTACTGCGGGAGGCGCGAAACATTCATATGCAATTATAGAGATGTATCACTACAAGTAATAATGGTACTATGCTACTTAGAATCAGGGATTAACAACTTTACGTATTGAAAATCCTAATCTACCAATAGAGATGGAGACTAATCTAATTGATTCCAGACTCAACCAAACTAGCATTCAAGTCATATAACATTATCATCAATGAATCATAAACAACAAAGTTGAGACAAAACTAATGCATTGAATCAAATAACATGTTTGATGAATCAACTTTATCCCATAACCAATAATTGTATTTAGCTACTCATAGCTTTTGAGTTCATCATCATCAATAAAATAATGAAGATAAAAAAATGAAAGCAAAGCAAACCCTAGTAGAATCGCCGCTCTCCTCCAAAACTCTAAGTAGTAATGTCCGTCGTCAAAGAAGTATAGAAGACTTTTTCCTTTTGGAGTTTTTCTCCAACTTTTCTCCAACTTCTAAAATTAGGTTAAGTCTTAAAAAAATCCCACATCCAAATAATCCACCAAGCCCATATGTGAAAATATGCATGTAGAAAATACGCCCCAAAAGTGGTTACCGGAAAACTGGTGAAGTGGCCGGAAATACGCCGGAAATGTCACCGAGAAACATCTCAGGTAACCTGAACTGTCACCGTTCAATAGTCAAACGACCGAGTCAATACGGTCAAGCTCACAGAGTCAAGGCGAGTCATCTGACTCATCTGGGCTTAGTGGTCTTGGCCTAGGCCATTGCAGTGGCTATGACCAGTGTTGTGCCATCTTGGCACTTCAGCAACTCCTCCTCTGCAATTATGGGCATGCATCTAACTTCTCAATACTCATTCAAAACCACAATATTTGCATTTCATTCATACATTCATACTCCAGCTTTCTTTGAGGCTATCAGCATCTGTTCATTCTTCCATGTATAGCAGCAGTACAAACTTCCAATTATCAAAACCGACATGCTAGCTCACCCCATTAACAGCTCCATCTCCTTGTACCTTCTGCATTTCCCACCAACTTCAGCTTTCATTGCTAAGCATACATCTAAAGCCATTGAAACCATTAGTGCCTTCTTATCCTCCACTGCAACCAGCACAAGCTCTCAATAGCAGCACCAGAATCCTTGCAATCTCCATCTCAGTCACAGATTCAACAACTCCAGCTGCATCTGCATTACCAACTGCAACATCACATCTGCAATAGCACGTCCACCAGGAAGAATACCACCAATTCCATCTGAACTACAATCTCAATTCTAGATTCAGCTCAGCCATAGCCTTAACAACATACAAACTTCTATTCAAGTTCATTCTGCAGTCACACAAACTCCTCTTCCAGTTGCTACGCTAGCATCTCCATCTCAGCTGCTCCATTACAACAGTTGCACCTTAGTCCCTGCAACTGCTTCAGTTCTCAGCTGCAACCAACCACAAATTTTAACCATTCTCAGCTTCAGCCATACACCAGAACTGATTCATTCCATTGTCTGCAATGCACAAATTTAACACATAAACATACACCAAACCAAACCTTGATTCATTCTCATCTCACAGATTCATCATTGTATTCTCAGCACCATCATCTGCCATTCAACAAGACTTTACAACTACAACCCATCATACCCATTGTTGCATCCATATGTGGAAGGTATAGGAAATTTCCATATCTAATCACCAGCTTGATTTATCACCGGGTTACTATCTAGGGGCATCCAGGGATCCATACCTATAGGGAATCTAAAGGACTTCTACTACTTTTTCCAATGCTAAACACCTAATATCTCCAAGCACTTGCTTACAGGTAAGAGAAATGAGGAAAAAAAAATACCCGAGGCACATTTGCACCAATTATAGCAGTTAGCTCATCTCCCCATAGCTCTTGAGACATAAGCAATCGAACTTTTTCACACAATATCAAGTTTGAATGTAACTCAGAGAACTCGAATACACTAAATTATTACCGTATAAAGTTCTAAATATTAATAATCACACCAAGGGTATTAGTAATCATAATCAACATGACTGGAACTTGAAGTTATTCGGCATATTGTCAGAGGAAGGAAATATAAATATATGGTAAGGAAAGAACACATGTCAATTAGTATTAAGTCGAGGTATTATATTAGGTATTACATTAAAAAAATGCACTGATATATGTTAGATTCTGCAAGAGATTTCTATATAAATTGATAAATTACCAATTGTCGTCGAAGTTACACCAGCAGGTGTATTGGATTCACTCACTCATCATATAAGACCTTCCAGTTCCTATCAAAAAGATCAAAAATCAACAAATTAATTTATTTCTCTAACTATTTTCTTTGTTTATTCATCAAACTTCAATTTGAAATTAATCTGTCTCACCAAGGTATTTGAAATTGAAATTGATTTGCTAATCAGAATGACTTAGTCCCTCGCTGCGAAAATCAAAATATAAAGATGTGAACCTTATTCCTCGATAATAAACTCTTTTTATGATAAAAAATAAACCAAATTTAGTACCTCTGAGAATCCAATGTGCTTAAACCTTATCCATCAAAAATAATGTTAAGAATATATTACCTTTAGGCAGGGACACCTATGGAGATCGTCTTCTGCTTGATTTATGTTGGTGAGAAACAACAAAAAAGATCCCAAATCAGTTACCTGTTATATATCACTCGACCAATTAGGAATTTTACAAACCAAAAATAAAAAGAACGTGAATGCACAAAATTAGATAACCTCAATCATCAAATAGTCATATTATCAGCTATAATAAGAGAAACAACGGAATCCTAATCGAGCTAAACCAATGCTTCACTTACTCTGAAATCCATGAGGTCTATAATAGCACATATGCTAACTGTTGATATTTTCTTTGTGCGCTGACGAAATTGGAAAACACGGAAAGCGGGAGAGAGGTTTAGGGCAGAAAGAGAGATCCGGGGACCAGGAATGATGAACACAAAACTTTTATTGATTTGAACTGTATATATCTATGTAATGTAACAGAATCCCGTGTTTAAAAAAAAATGGTATTACTTTTTAAATAGCGTGAGTCTTTCTGGGCCGTCTAATGACTACTCCATCCGGAGCTTCCCGACCTTCGGATCGGGTCTATATTAAACGTCGCCCGTCTGATAGCTTTTGTCATCATGGAGACAAACACCATACCTTTTTTATAACAATGACTAGGTATCACCGAGGCCTTACGGCCCCGGATCAACCTCTCACTATAGTGTTATTAAGTTTACATACTATATTTCTTTGCAACCTCATCACTAAATCGCCGGCGCTTTTCTTCTAAAGTACAATATGATAGTTTTTCTTGGCAGAATAAATGTGATTCACTTAACATGTTTGTGAGTCTAATCTGGTCAGGCGAAGGCGAGGGTTTACAATAACGTGAAACTAACGCGTTAGTACGTCTAAGATCCCAGTTCAGTAAAACCAATTATTATATCAGCCTGTTTAATTTGGAACTTAAAAATATTCCATTTTGTAACCGATTGTCATTAGGTAAAATAGGTTCGACCCTCAATGATCATTACATGTTATTGTTAATTTAATGAAGATATTACTCTTTATGAATTCAAGATACTCCCTAATCATGAAAACGCATATTATACGACCATTAATGATGCGGTGTATTTCATGAAAGACATGCCGAAAGGAAAAAAAAATTATGTAATATTTTTTGTTTTTATCACCCAAAGATTGGTACATATGCTTCAAGAAAAAATATATTTGTATAATATTTCAAACAACAAGACTGTGATCGGTTTAGAGAAGATTAGTACATACTTAAAATTGCATATGATAGCACTTCTTTTTGAACTGAGTTTGAAAATATATCATATTCCTTCAAAAAATGGATGTGTGTTAAAATGCTTGATACTAACAAAATAATACAACAACACTTCATGCAATTAACCAACAAAAAAACTCACCGAGTAATATGATTCTAAATATAAATTTGCAGAAACTCATTAACAAAATTGCGGCAAAAAAAATTAACCCTTATAAAAGACTAATTAAAAGCCCTAGAGTATTCGTACCAATTATGGTATGCTTTAGTACGTATATCACCCTCAAGCAAAACAAGAAAGCAGTAATAAATCTTGATTAAATAAGACATGAAATAGCTGTAATGTTTAATGTAAACCGTATAATAACATTACCTTTCAATCATATTTGAGTTTTGCTAGTCATTTAACCCGAAACTGAATCTAAATGTATTTAAATTGCGCTCGGCTTCCCCTATTGTTTCTTCAGTTATATTCTATATAATATAAGACCTTCTTTGAATATTTTCATTATTTCTCTATCCCAAATTATATCCATGTTTACACTGTATTTTTGTTGTAGATATTCTTTGAATGTTAATAGTTTGCGTTCTTGATTTTATTTTATTTTATTTTATTTTTGGTTCATCTTTGGAATAACATTTCCCACGTTCTTCTATTTGTTCTCTAGATCATGGTTTAAAAAAAGACTCATATTATGATGCTCTGTATATACTTGTTCTGTTACTTGGTCTTTTAGAGATTTCGATGAATAAAGTTACACCAAGTCCCATGTGCAGGTATTAATAGCTCAGAATGACAACTATTTAGATCATGACATACGGTGATACATTGGCATGTATCAATCAAACTGACGTACATAGATCTAAACAAATGGGGTTCTCTTGTCGTCCATAGTATTATTTTTCTACAAATAATTTTGTGTTGTTAGTTAGTATGAAGTTGAAAAAAAATTAATCTCTATGAAATCATCAACTACAAAAAGGACAAATAAAACATTAAATTAATATACTAATTAAAATTTGAAATCACTTCTCCACCTATTTCTTTTTCAAAACAATGTTTGGAAAATAAAAATTATTTATTTTTTTAAGTTGCAAGGAAGTAACTGTCTTTTGTATCCGCCCCTCATTAGACTCTGAATATTTTCTGATAGTTTTCCCTAATGAATAATCTTCAAGCATTGTACTGCCACGTGATAATAGATGAGTTGCAGAATATTTTCCTACATCGTTGATTTCGTCAGTTTCATCCAATTGTAAGAATGGATTAAACGTATTTCAATATAATTAAAATTGTATTAATTTCTTCGATTAAGGATTTCCTAAGATAACTTAAATTGCTGACTTTTAAGTTATCAGCAATTTAAATTAAAATTGTAATATTCGGATTCCAAAAATAGTACAATTAAGTTTACTTTGATTTTTCTGCGCGACATTGCCCAGATCAAAATAGGCTAGTATTTATCTATAGCCGATTAGAGATGACTTTACTATACATGCATACCCGACCTTTACCCTATATTTTCCTTTAAAAAAATTATTACCTAGCATTTTTTAAAATCTAATTTATCTGAACCTTAATACTATTTCTTATCACAAAAACCTGTATTTTTTTATTTTATATTTTTTTTCGTTTGAGAATTTAAGTAACAGGAATCCAGTGATGAATCCATATTATGGGTATGGAGGGATGCTTGAATCTATCCTTAGAATATGTAGTATCACACTTTTTTTCCGTAAAAAATGGATTATCTAATATGGAATCACTTAATTTATTCTAGGTTTTAGGTTGAGAATCTTTCATCTGGAATTAAAGATTGATTTAGAAAAATTCACCAAGGAGTTTTAAAATAGTTGTGCTAATATGTGTTGCTTGGCTTGCCAGTAATGGGAATGAAGGCAATTATCTAGTAAAAAAAAATGTTTGACTTAGTTGTACATATATCACATGCTCTAGTTTATTCTTGCATCGAATTTCAGAATTGTTGCGCTGAATTTTTCAAATATGAGCACCATTGTGGTAATATAAAACATGGGCTATTAAAATTGAATACTATGCTGTCAAAATCCATATCCTTTTAGATTCAATCATTATATTGTCAAACATTATTCTGATATTTAGAATTTTATATTTGTGTACCAATTGTACCCATTTTAATTTCGCACTGTTTCAAGGGTCTGAGATGTTGTCAAGTGTGCTTGCATTGCAGGGTCATATTATATATCTAAATGATTACCTTATCCTTGACACTATTACTAACCCTGTCAGCTCAACCTTTTTGGTAATTCGGGTTAACAAAAGTTGCAAGGGAAGACAACTCAATGAACTCATATATTTAAAAGTAAGTGGTGATGGGACATAGATGCATTTAGCTTAGTTAGATCCTCTGTTGCAGACGTTATCAAGGTACAAATGTGCTTATTTGGCTTAGTAAAATCCTTTGTGATGGACATTATAAATTTGCAGTATATAACAATGGAAAACGATACTGTCCTTCAGTCCCTACCTAATTACTCCAACTAAGAAACTAAAGAATGCATATACGTACCTAAGAAAATCCATGGAATAGTTGAAGGTATGTATAAAGTATTCCGGGTTTTCTAGAACTTTTTTTATAATTTAGCAATAGCATAGTGATATTTTGCATGTATCTAATTATTTGGTAATCTCTGATTGGTCATGGTAATGTTGCTACTCAAAGACAAAAATATTATTATTTGTATTATCAAATCATTTTTTTTCACGCTAACCATCAGGTATGAACTTATCACAGGGTTATTTTTCTCAATCTCCAATTTAATTATGTTGCAGATATAAAGTTGTATCCTTTTTAACTATATTGAGTTACACGTGCTTAATTTCAGATTAAGATTTAGAAATTAGGCCTTATGTCCATACTAATATGAGCATTTCAACACATTATGCGAAGTCTCTTATTGATATCTATTTTAATATACGACGTGTGCACAACGATTTTGGAAAATATATAATTCAGTAAAACCAATGATTTTGCAAAATAAAATTTATTTGTTGTAGTATATGTATGCGGAAAAATAACTTAAAATCATTTATATCTATGAGAGTTTTAAACTACAATGATAAAGCAGTTTTTTACCATTAAACTTTCATATGTAATCCAGTTAAACTTTATTGGTGAATGCCATCAATGTTGGCTTATAGTTTTCTGCAGGAGTATTAACCTTGTCCATTGATTTAGTTGAATCATACATGATTCTTTGTTTCCTGGAAGATGAGCAGACGGTCGATCTACATTAGATTCTTCCTGATGTATTGAGCAATCATATAAACGCCAGGTAGCCTTAGGTGTCCCAATATACTATGCATCAATATACTATTGCACCTCACTCACATTCACCGACTATTAGTGTTGCATGATTGTGACCTTTATAGATTTATTTGTATATGTAGTTAACATCCCTTACACACCAACAGATATCAACGTTAATATGGCAGTTGAACATCTTAGAAAAATATGGGTTGTACTGATCAACATTTGTGTTATTCACTTTATGTTCAATGTGGATAATCACTTCTTTCTCATTGTCGCGATGGTGATATATTGGATATCATCTGTTGTGTTCTCTCGGAATGTTTCATCTGATATCATCTGCTGCATTCTCCATTCTTCACGCACATGAAGTCCACATCACATGGATCGTGTACCATGCAATTCTTGATAATCTCAAATAAAACTGAGTCAGTTTTTTTATCCAGAAATTCGGCACACACAAATTTATCAACCTTTTTAACTGTCTTAATTCTCTTCAGGACCATCGAAGAATATAAAAGCATGTATATGAGAGGTAAACCACGTTTCTGAAATTCAAATTGGCAAAAACGTGATGATATTCCGATCTTTGTCTAATTTTTGATATTTTGTGAACTTTGTCAGCTCGTGTTTTTATGTTCTCCTTTCGTTGTACATATATATGATCCTATTGTAATGATCTTTAATCCTATGTTTTTTAGATTCCTACTATCGGACATAATATATGAAATTGTGATCTTGTACATATGTTGTTCTCCCTGTATATACCGTTCCAACTTCACTTGTCGTAGTACGAAAATTCTATTACTTTCCGAGTTTATGTAGCAGTAAACCTTGTTATTTTGTTGGTTTATACATCCTAATTTTTATGTCAGCTTGTGATTCATATGCTTGAGCATTTACGGAATTCTAACTGATTTTGGAAATCGTCTGTAGTTATGTATATTTGCGTTATGCACGTGTATTATGTATACATTTATTTTTTACCTCGTAAGCCAGTTCACCAAACCTGTAACTTGATTTTTAATCATCGAAATTAACAAATTTTACAAAGTCACACGACAAACAGTTACTCGCTAAATTCCTAAAAAAGGTTATTCATCGAAACCAACATGTTGTGTTTATCTGGGGTAAAGAAAAAGCTATAGATTCTGAAGTTGATCTATTTGTGTTGGTTGTGAATCAAATCCTCATCTATAGATTCGAAACTATTAAAATAAAGTATTACAGATATGTGATAGGTACTGACATTGCAACCATCTATCCATTATTCCATTATTGATATTCCACATGTTCATGCTTGAATTTAATTTAATGCAACCACTTATCCTCTACTGCACTGCTAAATATCCAAGCATCTTGAGAAACTATACTCGGTTATTGTGAACATTGCTTTTCCACCTCACTAAGTATGATTTGTTGTTGGTAGCACTAACACTGTAACTTGATCTTACTCATGGAAATTGAACAAATCTCACAAACCATGGATAAACAGTTAATCAGAGATGAATATCTTTCTCCTGTTGGTTACATCAAGCAATTGGATCTTGACTGAACTGCGATTGGTGGTCTAAGTTGATGGGATCACACCTGAATCTGGAGATTTTGTAAGATTGTCGCAGCTATTCACTATTTTCATTTGTTTCACTAAGTTATATTTCTTGCTCAGTAAGAAAAATATTATAAAGATACTCGATCAGTATACCATAAGTAAGATTGTCAACTATTGTTGGGATATATTTCAATGCTTTCTCTTCCCTGACAACAGTTGTTTACTTTGCTCGTCTTTATCTAAACAAAGAATAAGACAATTTGAAGAAAAAAAATGAAGTCAATATCATTGGAGATAGAATTAATTATGGAAATGCAAACCTTCGATTCCATCAATTCAATATTTGGTTGTATGACAGGGCAATTAGAAGATAAGCTGCCAGCTTTGCTCGTTTGATCTTTAAAAAGACAAAGCTTCTGCGATATCTATCTACATTGCATTATCTACCGATCATACATGATTCGAATATCAATGAAGGTGGCATATAACATAGCAAATAGTTGTTACCAGTCCAGAACTGAGATGCTTGTGGTTGAGATTTTGACAAATCAAGGAACTGTTTTTTTCATGATGACTGAATACATTCCACGATGAGTATTACTTTCACCTTCATGCCAGTATCACGCAAGTGTTGCACTGTCAGCAGTAAAATGGTTTCCTATCTCTAGATTCATCACTTTCCGTCTTATTATTGTTCTCTTCCCAACAAAAAACCCGGTTAGTACTCCTGCATCAGTCTCTTGATCCCTAGCTGTGTTACCATTAATCTCGTGCCCTCAGGGATGCCCTGTCTTATAGAATAACATGCAGGGCTGATGATATACATAAGCTCAACTTGATTTGAAAACTCTCTGGGATACAACTGCACTTCTTCATCATAATTTTCGGAAGCAAAAAATGTAGAATTCATGATGTAGAATTCATGCTTAAGTATACACACTACCCTCCTCGAAGCAGGGGCTATTTCAAGAACTTTATCAGTGTGAGAGACATTCTTCTGATGATAAAATCACTCTCAGTTGATAAAAATAATGACTCTCTTTATGAGTAATACTTGTTCCCTGAATTCCCCCATTAATGTGATTCAGAATATTTCTTAGGTGCCTGCTTCCTATCATGCCTGCGATTCATCCAACAACCAATAATATATTAGCAAAAATCTAAGATTGTTATATATCTTTTGTTATTACATGACTGGATTTAGGTTTTCTAATCTATGGTATCAAATAAGTACAGTATTTGTCAGGATTTTCTTAGGGAATCACTGACAACCGCGGAATAACGGATCTTGAGATATTATGATGAATAATAAGTAAACCAAGCACAAGCAACTATAATAATACGAGAAAGATAAATCAACTCACAAGACGCAAGATTTATAGTGGTTCGACCAATACATACAACTTGTATATATTGTCTACGTCCACTTTGAGCCTCACCAACTCAAATCCACTATGAAGAAAACCGATTACAACGTCGTGTGAATCCCAGCAAACCCTTGGTTACACCGTAACAATTACCCGAGACGATAACCTTGTCTCTTGTTCCTCACCAATATGCTCTCACAACGAAATCCTAGCTTTAGACCTAAAAGCTATACAAGAAATCTCTCACCGATCTCTTAATCGTTTTCTACACAATGCATAAATTCTACAAGGCCTAAGAGCATGCACAATGGACGATCAAACCTATATATTTGGTCAAGAAACGAGACACAGCGGGACAGACTATCGAGTAAAAGCTGGACCAAAACCAAATCCCAGACTATATTTGGTTTGGGACCAAGACCAAACCCAAATATAGTCGAGCGAATGTATAAAGTGATCCTGTGATGGGGCGAACGTATAAAGTGATCCTGTGATGGGGCGAACGTATAAAGTGATCCTTGTGATGGGGCGGACATTATATGTGATCCTTGTGATGGGGCGGACATTATATGTGATCCTGACCAAATGGAGCGGACATTATATGTGATCCTTGTGATGGGGCGAACATTATATGTGATCCTGACCAAATTTACTCTTCCATCCTAGTGTAACATCACGGACTAAATTCAAATTTGGTCGTTTATTTTGGTCTTTGGTTTTGATCACACCACTGCAGTTGCTCTAACTACCTATTTATATAGGTTACAAACTTGGCCACCAAGAATTCTAACCGGTTTAGGAAACCCCTTCCCTAAATAACCACGACTAACTTTAGGAAATAATTAATTAGTCTTCAATAATCTCCCACTTTGAAGACTTATTGATTCTATTCCATTCTTCAACTTCGGATTGACGGCGCTAAAAACATCTTCCTTGTTAGTGCGGCTCCCCTCCCAGATCCTCATTCTGAGAGACCAACTAAAGCCTTGCAGAGCTTTAGCTTGTCTGATGTAACTCCCTTGGTAAACATATCCGCCGGATTCTTCGAACCAAGAATCTTCTCGAGCTTCAACTCTCCTTCTTCTAAGAGATCCCGAATGAAATGATAACGAATATCTATATGCTTCGTCCTAGTATGATAGGATGAATTCTTGGCTAAATTTATAACACTTTGACTGTCGCTAAACAGAACATTAGCTCACTGTTCCTTTCCCAACTCAGCTAATAATCCTTATAACCAAATCATCTCCTTGCTCGCTTCCGTCACCGCTTCCGTAGTAGACAATGTCACCAACTTATGTAACCGTGAGTTCCAACTCACTGCAGCTGACCCCATAGTATAAACATAATCGGTCGTACTTCGCCTTTTATCTACATCACCTGTGAAGTCTGCATCCACATAACCCCTCAAAATAGAACCACCTTTTCCATTGGACAATGGTACGTTTGTGTTACCTCTCAAATACCTGAGAATTCACTTCACAGCTTCCCAATGTTGTTTTCATGGGTTGCTTGCATATCTACTCACTACTCCCACTGCATGTGTAATATCCGGTCTCGTGCACACCATAGCATACATTAGACTCCCAATAGCCGAAGAATATGGTACGTTAGCCATGTACTCATTTTCTTCATCTGTCTTCGCACACTGCATACTTGAAAGACGAATTTGACTTCCAAGCGAAAAACTAACTGGTTTAGCATTCTCCATATTGAAACTTTTCAACACTCGATCAATATATTCAGCCTGACTAAGCATAAGTACACCCTTAGCTCTGTCTCTTATGATCCTCATACCAAGAATCTTCTTTGCTTCACCAGGATATTTCATATCAAAATCACTTGCTAATTGTTTCTTCAAATTCTCAACTTCTTGTAGAGATGTTCCGGCAACCAACATATCATCCACATACAATAGTAATATGATGTAGTCAGAATCATTCCTTTTGAAGTAACAACAATGATCTGCATTACACCGTGAGTAACCACTTCTATGCATGAAGTTATCAAACTTCTTGTACCACTGTCTCGGGGCTTGTTTTAAACCATACAAACTCTTCTTTAGCTTGCACACCATCTCTTCCTTGCCTTTTACTATGAATCCTTCTGGCTGCTTCATGTAAATTTCTTCATATGGGTCACCATGAAGAAAAGCTTTCTTTACATCCAACTGTTCAAGGTAGAGATCTTCGGAAGACACTAGACTTAACACTACTCGAATAGTAGTCATCTTCACAACTGGAGAAAATATCTCGTTGTAATCAACACCAGGTTTTTGCTGAAAACCTTTCACAACCAACCTCGCCTTGTAGCGAATATCTCCATTTGCTTCAGACTTCATCCGATAAACCCACTTGTTATGCAACGCCTTCTTACCTCTTGGTAATTTTACTAACACCCAAGTGCCATTCTCATCAAGTGAATTTATCTCATCCTCCATAGCAAGTTTCCACTTTCCTGAATCATCAGCCGCTAGTGCTTCCTTAATATCTTCAGGTTCGCCTCCATCCGTAAGTAATAGATAATTTAAAGCATACCTTGGGTTTGGTTTAGGAGTTCTTGACGATCTTCGTACTTCTTGTGAAACTGTAGGAATAACTCCCACTGCAGCAGAAAGTCTCTTCAACTTGTACTTCTCTTCCATCAACAACATCATGCTCTTCTTTTTCCACACTTCTTCCAGAAAAACATCATCAATATCGATATACAACTCCTTATCGACGTTGCTTGACCTGACATCTTCAACTTGTGTTGTATTCCTGTCCTTGTACATCTCATTCTCATTAAAGTGACATCTCTACTTCTAATAACTTTGTGACCCTCATAGTCCCAAAGTTTATACCCAAAAGCGTCAATTCCATAACCAAGGAATATACACTTCTTTGCTTGAGCACCTATCTTAGACCTCTCACCGGGACTAAGATGAACATAACCAACACAACCAAAAACTTTCAAATAAGAAAGATTTACCTTTTTGCCAGTACAAACCTCCTCTGGTATCTTCATATCTAATGGAATACTAGGTGTCATGTTAATTAGATAAGCAGCCGTCTCTGTTGCATGTGCCCAGAAGGTCTCGGGCAAACCAGACTGCAACCTCATGCACCTTGCACATGCATTCAACGTCCAATTCATACGTTCTGCTATTCCATTCTCCTGTGGTGTCCTTGGAACTGTCCTCTACAAATGAATTCCATTTGTAGCACATAACTGTAAGAATTCTGTTTTTTCATACTCACCACCGTTGTCTGACCTTAGACACTTCAACTTCAGACCAGTTTTTGTTTCAACCAAAGCTTTCCACTTCTTAAACACTTCATACACCTCGAACTTATTCTTCATGAAGTAAAGCCATACCTTCCTTGAGTGATCATCAATAAAAGTGACATTATACTGGAACCCGTTGTGAGATGCAACATCAATTGGTCCCCATACATCCGTGTGAACCAAATCAAGTTTTTCACTTCTCAAGTCTCTTCCTCCTATGCTGAAACTAACCCGTTTTTGTTTTCTAAGAACACAGTCTTCACAAAAACTCATATCAACAGACTTCACCTTAGGTAGATATCCTCCCGAACATAAAATCTTCATGTTCTTCTCAGTCATGTGCCCTAATCTTCTATGCCATAAGTTAGTGTCTTCACCACTACTAGCCACTGCTAAATTAGTTCCATCTGAATTCCGGTATAGAGTATTGACTCTAACTTCTCGAGCTAACACCATAGCCCCTTTCTTTACTTTCCAATTGTGTTTCGTTAACACAACTTCACAGTCATCATGACAAACTTGGCCCACAGACACCAAGTTATTCTTCAAATTTGGAACGTGTCGTACATCCTTCAATTTCCATGTCGAACCATTGACTTTCAAGATCACATCACCCAAACCGATGATGTCGCATGCTTCACCGTCACCCAAGAATACTTGGCCATAATATCCTTCTTTATAAGAGATCATAATACTCTTATCACTTGTTGCATGGAAAGAAGCACCCGAGTCTATAATCCAAGACTCATCTTGCTTGTCCTCAGAGAGTAGTAGAAAACCTTCCGTAATCACCTTCTTGTTATCAACAAGGACCTTCACCGGTTCCGCAGATGCAACTACGTTGACCTCTTCTTGATTACCTTTGTTTCCACCATTATTAGCACCTTTGTTTTCCGGACAATCGCGCTTGTAGTGTCCTACTTTCTTACACGCCCAACACTCAACAACACCTCTAGTCCGGGATTGAGATCTTACCCTTGACTTCCATCTAGATTTGTTGTTGTTATTGTTCCAATTTGAACTCCTGCCTCTATCTTCTTCATGCATACTCAAAGCCGAGCTTGAAGAACTAGAAACGTAACCTTGTTCTATTCTTCTCTCCTCTTCAGCAATTAACCTTTGTTGCACATCATCAAGCTTCAACTTATCGCTCCCTGCAGAATTACTTATGGTTGTCCTTGCAGTCTCCCAACTCTTTGGTAATGACGACAACAACCGTAAAGCTTGAATTTCATCAACAAAAGTAATACTAACTTTTGAAAGCTGAGAAATAATTGATTTAAACTTCCCAAGATGTGCTGAAATCGCTTCGCTTTCTTGCATCTTCAGATTAAATAATTGTTCACACAACATAATCTTCCCCGAGGCTGATGACTTTTGATACAACTTTTCAAGTTTATCCATAAGATCCTTCGTACTAGTTTCCTCTTGTACGTTATTGTAGACTTCCTCTGTTAGACATCTACGGATCACGGCTACACACTTACGATCAAGAGTTGTCCATTCATCGTCTTGGCATGCTCCTTTTTTCGCAACTCCACCCAATGGATCAGCAAGGTCTTTCTCATATAGTTAGTCTTCCATCTGAGACTTCCAAAACGCAAAGTTCTTCCCATTAAAAACTATAACCCTAGCTACCGTACTTTCGTTATTATCACCCATAACTCCCACTCAAATCGTACTACAATAAACCCTAAAACTCTAACCCCGAGCTTTGATACCAGTTGTCAGGATTTTCTTAGGGAATCACTGACAACCGCGGAATAACGGATCTTGAGATATTATGATGAATAATAAGTAAACCAAGCACAAGCAACTATAATAATACGAGAAAGATAAATCAACTCACAAGACACAAGATTTATAGTGGTTAGACCAATACATACAACTTGTATATATTGTCTACGTCCACTTTGAGCCGCACCAACTCAAATCCACTATGAAGAAAAACGATTACAACGTCGTGTGAATCCCAGCAAACCCTTGGTTACACCGCAACAATTACCCGAGACGATAACCTTGTCTCTTGTTCCTCACCAATATGCTCTCACAACGAAATCCTAGCTTTAGACCTAAAAGTTATACAAGAAATCTCTCACCGATCTCTTAATCGTTTTCTACACAATGCACAAATTCTACAAGGCCTAACTACCTATTTATATAGGTTACAAATTTGGCCATCAAGAATTCTAACCGGTTTAGGAAATCCCTTCCCTAAATAACCACGGATAACTTTAGGAAATAATTAATTAGTCTTCAATAACTAACAATCTTTTCTTAATGGATTTGGACTATCCAAAGAGAGAAGACATGTGATAAATGCAAACATGAAAGTGAATGTTGGTCTGGATGAAATCCAAAGCTATCTACCAAAAGAGAAGATGTAAGAACCACAATGGAAGCTCCCAATACACATGGACATTTTGCATGTTCAACACAAAGATGGTAATGGCCATCAAAAGAACATTTAAAAGAGCTTAGAACTTTCTGATGATAACGGTCACTAATCTTTGGTAATCTCATATTTTGTCTAATCCCATAGATTTGTTTTCAACTCAGAACTCAAATGAATACACAGACTACGTTTTTCTCTCTAGGGGGAGACCACTTTACATTGAAATTATTGAATTCAAACTAAGGTTAAAAGCCTTGTATTTATCATTTACTAACCTTGCATAAATCAAGGGTTCCTTGAGGGTTTAAGCGTTTGCCGTCATATCACTGCCGATAACTGAAATAAAATTTCAGTTTTAGTTTGTTTAATACTCTTTAACTGTGAACACAAAAATCACGAAGGCATCCGAATGCTCACAACCAATCATCGTAATCTAGAGAGATTTGTGATGATAATATCCTAGTGTTGATTCCTTGGCTCAAAACCTTCGGGTTTATCATAGCCTCATCTAACAACTCCATGCGAGGCGTTTGCGCACGGGATATAGGTAAAAACAAAGAAAGCAAAACGTATAAGTAAAGATCCATGGGGTTAGACAAATATAAAGTGCTGAAATGTAAACAAGACCGAGGTTTACGTGGTTCAGCACTAAGGCCTACGTCCACGGGGTTTTTTGTTTTACTATATTCTTCACGGTTACACGAGTAGTCGAATGACTTTTGGGTTTACATGTTTCTCTCTTCTAAAGGATTAACTTACACTTGCAATCTCTCTCTCTCTCTCCTTCCCTTCCTCATTTTTCCGATCCCCCTTCCTCTTGGTGGAGAAGGGGTATTTATAAGGTTAGAATGTGGGACCCATCTCTGAAGGCCGTTGGAACCTTATCTTCTTGTGTTCTTGCGTCTATCACGCAGAGGTCTGCGTTTGCCCCTTGATCCTGCAGATACATCCTCGCGCGTTCCACAGGTTGATCGACACGTACACTGCTCAGAGTGTTTAATGCGGGTAGTTGAGAGGTCTGCTCGTGTCAGACAAGTGTTTTCTGCCCCTGTCACGTCCGTGTCAGCTAACTTTCTCTCCACCGTTGATCTTAGCTTCTTTTGGGGATGAGATAAAGTAACTCCTCGGGGTTTATTCGGTGTTTCGCAGCGCATCATGTTTTGATGTCTTGGCCTGCATGCTTTCCACGTATCTTTTTATATACACGTGTCTGATAGTGAGATATATGTGTACACAATTTGCCCCTTTTCTTCGGGCTTGAATGTCTAATAGGTGCCTTGAAGAAAGACCATCGTCGCATATTCTTATCACTCCTAATAACTTCTCCTAGATACTCGGGCACGTCTTTTATTCGTGCATTAACTGCTTATGTAACGGGCACGTTTCCCATTCCTCCATTAATTTCCTTCTCTTTCTTTCGGATATATTAAGGAGAGAAAGAAAATTAATTTCATTCTTCCTAAACATTCTCTCAGTTTTCATTCTTTTTTTTTCAGCCCTTAAATTCTCTGTCAGTCTTCATTGAACATGTGACCTTAAATTCTCTCCGCCTTAGCATTAATCACGCCTGCTTCCACTGTTTGTTTCTTCTGCTGCTGTTTTTGCTAGTAAGTTTTTCTTTTCTTTGTTTCCACTGTTTTACGCTGTGTTGATTTGTAAATTCTTTGCTATTGTTGTTCCTTGTTTGTGATGAAGAACTTCTTTTAATGCTTGCATACTAGTTTGCCCCTGTTCTTCATCTTAAATCAAGGAGGCCACTGTTTTGCTTATCTCAAAGTATGAGTTCGATGAATTTCATTTGTTGACGACGGTTGGAGCGTTCGAAGCTGGTCTTATGCTGCCGTTGTACAAATCAGGTGATTCCTTATACTATGACGTGCTTGCTAGTCGTGAAGGCTCTTCCACCAATACTCACAGCCGTTCCGTATCCCAAATATGGGGGAATTATCTCCGCGCCCTGAAGGAGTGCTATCTGCGGAGTAAGGGAGAGACGTCAATGACTTGCTACGTTCCCAATCCCGCGGAGAAGGAATGGTATACTCCTGAGAATTTCAATAACTCCTTCGGTGATTACGTCAATAGTAGGAACCGCAAGCCGTGGAGTGTCAGCCTTCGGAATCTCGCTGCTCCTCGGGGCGAGATTCTTCTGTTAAATGAGGTCAGCGATGCCAAGCTGAAGTATGTTCCTGGCACGGAGGGGTCTAGTCATCGGAAACTTTTCCCAGCGCGCGAGAGGATCAAGCGCGACCATGACTACGAGTGGCACGCTACCGTTATCGAAATAGTTGGTCCATGGGCTTACGGTTGGATTCCTGGTCCCCGCGGTTGGAGGCCTACCGAGAGTAGCAAGCCACGCGAGTCTCCTCCTGCTCGTTATGGGGATTTCTGTCCCTGGCGTTTGAACTTTGCGGGTATGAATTTACCTTATTCCCTTGACGTCGTAGAGGGAGACGAGGAGGAAGGTTCTGGTGCTATACTTCCACCGAAGAGTACCTCAACTGCTCAGGTACGCGGATTCTAGCTGCGCTTCTCCTCTTTTAGAAATTCAACTGTTCGGGAAAAATAATTCTTTTTGTGGTGTGTTGGTTTTCAGGTGTTGAAGAAGAAAAAGATTAAGCCGAAGCAGTCTTCTACCATTGTGATGGGCGAGGCTGAGGCCCATGAAGAAGTTACTAGTCCAGTGAACGAAGAGTTTGCTGAGGATGAGGATATTACAGATGGGGAGGAACGTACTGGTACTTCCCCTATCAATGTCGAAAAAGAGGTCTTCGTGGGTCATGATGGTGATGAAGGGAGAAACAAAGCCGTGGTGGCTGATGACGGTGTTATTGGTGACATTTCTGTCCCTGCTGGTGATGTCGCGGATACCCTTGCCACCTTTCAAGAATTTTATTTTGATCGGATGTACTCCACAGGGGAGTTCTTTGACGATGTCCTCGATTTTCCTGAGGACTTCTCTTTACTTTCCCCCAATGATAATTGGGATGTTCTTGGTAGTGATGGTAATGGAGACGCTACTGTTGAAGATGGTGGCGCGAAGGAGCATGTTGCGCATGTAGGTGCCGACATTTGTGCTGAAGGGGCCGTGTCAGAGAAGGGGAAGTCGGTCATTGATGCGCCTGCTGGTAATCTTCCACAGTCGTCGACGTCTTAGGGTGAGGACGCCATAATGGATTGGTTCAAGGAAAAGAATCTTCTATTTGTCCCTCATCCCGCCCTTGTTGTTGCTGGGGAAAAGGAATCTACTGCGTATACCCGTCGCATGATGGAGATGTCTTCCAAGGCGCGGGTGTCTGAAGCCTGGGGAAAAAATTTGAGTGTTCCCGAAGCTACCCTTGTGTCGGAGCCTCCTACTTCCGTTGCAGATATGATGGCCATAGCCGACGGGTATCAATATGGCTTTCCGCAGCAGCGTGTCTTGGAGGTAAATTTTCGTACATACTTCTTCGTGAAGATCGAATTCTTCGGTGAAATAATGTTTGTCGTCTTGATGTGTAGATGATGAGGAGTGAGCATTGTAACCACGTGCTGTATCAGTTCTTCAAAGCGAAATATCTGAAGCTCGAGGCTAAGCTTCGTCACAGAGAAAAGGAATTATCTGCGGCTGAGGTGGAAATAGAAGAGCTGAAGAAAAGCCTCAAGGAGAAAGAAAAGCTGGGTGAAGCAGAGGTCGGTCTTCGTTCAGAGCTTGTTGCTGTTCGCGCTGAGTTAGAGCAAACTCGCGGCCAAATTTCAGCTTTCACAGGTTTGGTTCTTTTTCCCTCGCAGTGTGTCGTCCTCTATTTCTTAGTTGTTCTGTCTGAGTCTCCCCACCCTATCTCCAGTGGGTGGCGTCCCCGAGCTGATATGGCTTCGAAACGAAAGAGCACGGCAAAAATCTCGTATTAAGATCTTGTTGAGAAAATTAAGAATGAAGCCAAGAAATGGGATGCTCGGGCTGAGGTATGGCGCGCAAGGCATGTTCAGATGGTCGACATGCAAAATCTGTACAACCATGATCGTGCTTTATTTAATGGCACACTGCTGTGGACACGTGATAGTCTGCGGGAAGCCCGTGAGCGTACTTCCTTGCTGGAGTCTAGGATTCAGCTGCTGGAAGAAGAATTACAGAAGGCTCGATCCATTCCTCTTCAGGGTTAAGGATATATGCTCTGTCTTGTCAGAGAAAGAGATGATGCCCGTGCCGAAGTCTGCGCTCTCAGCAATGCTCTTGCCGCGTCCCGTGCCGACGTAGCTCGTCAGGCTGAGTCTGAGAGGAATCTTGAAGTGTGTATGTACAGACTTAGCAAAGGGGTATCAGAGATAAATAAAGAGGTCGACCACCTTCGTCACATGGATTCGATGAAGCAGGTAGAATTAGATGCCTGTCAATTTACTCTCACCAACCTTCAACTAGACTATAAGAAATTATCCGCGGAATATGACATCTTGATGAAGCGCGAGATGCGGTTGTTAATGAGTATGAAGAGGCTTCGGCTTGTGTCGAAGGTATAACCCTATTTCATCGAGTGTGACCGTGTTTTTTCTGCGCTAACTCCGTGGTGTTGTCTTTTTCAGAGCTCGAGGGACACCTTCGCGTCACAAATGAAAAACTTGAAAAGGCTCAATCTTCCTTAGCGCAGCAGGAAGAACAGACCAATCATTTCAAGAATTTAGCGGCAACCCGCGAGGAGGCCGTTGGTGCTGCTTCTAGAGAAGTGAATCGGCTATCTTCGTTATTATCCCAAGCCCAACAGCGGACAACAGTTATTAAGCACAAGGCTCGTTGTCAATTGGCTGAGGAGACGAACAAGATGACTGGAGAGGATAGAACTTGGCCTAAAGAACGAGCATGGTCTCGTGAAGAACTATCCTCGTCGTCCAGTTCCTTCTGCCTTGCCTGGCTCCTCGGGACCCTCTTCTGGTGGGAGCGTCCCTTCAAGTCTTCGGAATAATCCTGCCGATGGGGCAGCAATCTAGGTAGAGACCGCAGCATTTTGTAGGACCGCGGCATCATTATCCTTCCCTTTTTGTAATCATGTAACAAGAATATTTTTTGCATATCTGTAAAAGGAATATTTTTTGATGTGTATCCTTGAATTGGCCTTTCACTTTTTGTAATCATCCTTTATGAAATGGATCCTTTTCTTGATATACCTGCAATGTTGGTTTGTTTTTATTTTAAGCATTTGTGAAAAAAAAAAAAAAAGTTTTTAAGTGTTTGGGTGCGATACTGAAGGAAGGTACCTTCGTGATCGTCTTGAGACCTGTCACCCCGCTGGCGAATCCTGGGCCAGAGGATTCCCAGACGGTGGGGGCCGGGCAACGTTCTAGGATATGGGATTAAAATATTTACACACCCATTCCGTCGAGTTGCCTTAAGATTGGTTGGGTATCTCTTTCTGCTGGGTGCCTTCCCCCTGGTCTTACACTTATGGACACTGATGGGGGAGCCCTGAGAGATTGTAGATTAACTACTTTCCCCAATATTGTCGATAGATTCCGCTGACTTGATAATTTGAAAGCTTGTTTGATTGATAGTTGAGGCCTGCAATTCCTCTTCCAGAGATAGAAACATGTGGAGCGGTCAGGCTCCCTTCTTCTTCTGGTACACTCCAAGCAGATTCAAGTCTGCGTTGCTCCTATGGGAAGTATGGTTTGAGCCACTTAGCATTCCAAGGATGCCGGAGGACCTCGCCTTTTAGATTACGAAGGTAGTAGGAACCGTTACCCGCAACGTCGTGTATTATAAAAGGTCCTCCCCACGTAGGTGCTAATTTTCCCCATCTTTTCTTTCTGATACCGTGGGATTGTTCTCAACACATACTGCCCCTCTACAAAATTCCGAAGCTTTACCTTTTTGTTGTACTCCCTTGCTAGTCTTCGTTGATAATTTTCCATCTTTTGTAATGCTGCTTCCCTTCTTCCTTCCAAGTCGTCCAACCTTTCTAACATCATATCTGTTGTGAGGTTTTTCTCCCAAGCTTCGGTCTTCGTGGTTGGCATGAGGATTTCCGTAGGTATGACTGCTTCAGCTCCATAAGTTAGAAGAAACGGGGATTCCCCGGTGGCGGATCTTCGTGTTGTCCTGTATGCCCATAACACATTGTGCAGTTGTTCGCACCATCTTCCCTTATGCTCGTCTAATTGTTTTTTGAGTATAAGGGCGAGGGTCTTGTTGGTAGCTTCCGCTTGTCCGTTGCTTTGAGGGTATATGGGGGTGGACTTGTTCTTTCTTATTTTGAAAGTATCGAAGAGCATGTCTATATTTTTCCCCTGTAATTGCTTGCCATTATCAGATACAATTTCAGCGGGTATACCAAATCTGCAAATGATGTTCTGGAATATGAAAGTAAACACATCCGCGTCTCTGATCCTGGCCAAGGCCTTAGCCTCCACCCATTTACTGAAGTAGTCCGTGGCTACTATCAAAAATCGTCTTTTCCCTGATCCTTCGATGAAAGGCCGACGATGTCTACGCCCCATTTTGCAAATGGCCACGGGCTATCGACGGAGTTTAACATTGTGCCGGCGCGTGGATCTTTTTGCGAAGCGCTGACATTCTTCACATCGTCGGGACATCCTCGCGGCATCCTGTATCATTGTCGGCCAGTAATATCCTTGCGTTTTTGCTTTGTCAGCTAGTGATCTCATGCCGCTATGATTCCCCGCGTCACCATAATGGATATCATTTAGAATTCGATGCCCCTCTTTCCGGGACAAGCAACGTAGTAATGGTCCAAGGAAGGATTTCTTGTACAGGACCCCATCCCGAAGATCATATCTTCCACTTTGGAGAGTATCTTCCTAGCTTGTTTCTGATCCGCAGGTAAGCTTCCTTTTCGAGAAAGGCATGGATGTCATCAGTCATCTTCGTTGCTGAAGTCTTCGTCTTGATTTGCTCTTGACAGGATATCTCTTCGTCAAAGTCATTATGGATGTCTTCTCCTACCTGGTCTTCGATATTTTCTTCCACTGTATCTTGATTGGTAGCGAAGGAGAATTGAGATGCAATCGAAGGCTCGTATACCCTTGCTATTTTAATAGCTTCGACATTTTTATCCCTCAGCATGGATGATATATATGCTAGGGCATCCGCGTGCCTGAGGTCCCTTCTGCATAAGTGCCGGAACTTAATGTTCGGGATTTGTGATGCCAATGTTTGGACCAAGGCCATGTAAGCTGAGAGGGTGTCATCGTACACATTATACTCGAGCCCTATTTGCCGTATGACAAGCTGCGAATCACTTGTCAGCCTTACATCGGTTACCCCCATCTCTATTATTATACGGAGGGCATGTACGACAGCTTCGTATTCAACAATGTTGTTGGTATGCTCTTTGAATTCCAATCTAAGTGCCTGTATAATCCTTTCTCCAGTTGGGGTGATAATGACAATGCCTATTCCTGCTCCTTCCTTATTTTTGGATCCGTCGACGAAGACTTCCCATTGTCTTTGACTCGCAGGTTCGAGGATATCCATTGGATCCTTGTTTTCTTCCTCGGCTTCTGGTATTCCCTTAATCTCTTCGTCGTTGTCAAGGGGGAGGTCTGCAAATCCGCCAGAACTTGGGACTTCCGAGAATGTTGAATTTCATGAATGATGTTGAATTGGTCCAGATGGGTGTTCCATTTGGCTATTCGGCCCACTTTTCCCGTGCTTTTGAGGACTGCTTCCAATGGTGCTTTGCATGGGACCCTGACGAGGTGAGTTAGGAAGTAGGTTCTCAGTTTTTGGTAGCCCATACCATGCGAGGATGAGTGTTCAATCTTAGTATAGTTCTTTCCGCAGAATTGAGGGTCTTGCTGACGTAATAGATAGGTTGTTCTATCTTTGTATTGGTTTTGACCAATACGCGCTGACTGCGTCTCTGTTGCTGCTATGTACAGTGCCAAAACCTCGTCAGGTCTGGCTTCTGCAGGATGGATTGAGGCGGGATTAGGAGGTTTTTCTTTGATTTTTGGAATGCTTCCTCGCATTCACGGTCCATTCGAACCTGCTCCCTTTTTTGAGAATATTGAAGAAATGTTTGCATTTGTCCGAGGGCAATAAATCTGCCCAACGCTGCTATAGATCCATTGAGTTTCTGTACTTCCTTTAAATTCTTTGGGGACGGCATCTCTACTATGGCTTGAATCTTTGCTGGGTCTACCTCGATGCCCCTTTTTGTTACCAGATACCCGAGGAACTTCCCCGAGGTGACACCGAAAGTACATTTCTCCGGATTCACTTTCATGTGATGTTGTCTCATTGCTTCGAAGATATTCCTCAGGTCCTGGTGGTGATCTTTACGCAGCTTGCTTTTGACGAGCATGTCGTCAACGTAGACTTCTAGGTTCCTCCAATCCATGGCTTGAAGATAGCATCGACCATCCTTTGGTATGTTGCCCCTGCGTTTCGAAGTCCGAAGGCATTCTAGTAGCAATAAAGGCCATGTGGGGTGTAGAACGCTGTGTGTGGCTGATCTTCTTCTGCCAGGGCTACTTGGTTGTAGCCAGAATGTCCATCCATGAATGACAGTTCTTCATATCCTTCTACTGCTTCTACCAGCTGGTCTATGCTCGGCAGGGGATAGCTGTCCTTTGGACATGCCTTGTTGAGATTAGTAAAGTCGATGCATATTCTAACCCCTCCATTTTTCTTAGGAACAATGACCATGTTGGAGATCCAGGTAGGATACTTGACTTCCTTGATAAATCCTGCGTCTAGTAGTTTCCGAAGTTCTGTTTCTACTGCCTCATGATACTCTGGAGCTACTTTTCGTATTTTCTGCCTGAACGGGGGCGTGCCCGGTTTGATGCGTAGCTCATGTTGGATTACTTTTGGGTCAATCCCCGGCATATCTCCTAGCTTCCAGGCGAACACATCCGCGTATTCCTTAAGTAATTTGGTTAAGGAATGTTCCCTTCCTTCGTCCATTATGGTCCCGATTTTGATCATCTTCGGGTTTTCTTCCGTTCCTATGTTGATTTCTTTACGGGCTCCACTGGTGTGAACACAGGCTTCGGGTTTCCGAGGACTGGGACGTTCTTTAATTGCTATTTAGCGTGTTTCTGTTCTTCGCTGGTTGTTGAAGTACTTGTCTGTGCTTAGGACATTATCATCTTTCGTCAAGCCCTTCCCTGTAGTTTCCTTGAGGAACAGGTCTATGGCCTTCTCTTTCGCGGTTTCTTATTTTTTACTCTTCGGATTTTTCGCTGCTCTTCTTGCTCGTTGTTGATATGATCCTGAGTGGCCTGGCACTCTCTCGTAGTGATCCGATCTCCCTTGATTTCCATTACTCCCTCAGGTGTTGGAAATCTGAGATATTGGTGGTTGTTGCCGCAACTCCTTTGCTTATGTATCCATTTTCGTCCAATAATAGCGTTGTAGGGGGAAGGGGTGTCCACCACACTGAATCGGGTTTCCAGTTTCATGGGCCCTGCGTTAACCTGCAACACGATGTCTCCCAAGGGCTTCGTGGCTGCTCCATTGAATCCGTAGATGGTGTGATAAGAGGTCATTAACTGTTCATCATGGAGCTTCATCCGTTTGAATGCATCGTAAAATAGGACGTTTACGGAGCTTCCCCCGTCTATGAGGATCTTTTTGAGGTTACATCCAGCTACTGGTAGTGTTAGGACCAAGGGATCGTTATGGTCTTCCATATCTTCTTCGATATCCTCGGCATCGAAGATGATAGGAGATTCCATCCATTCTTCGTGTTCGTCCACCACTATCCCATCGACCTTATATAATTCGCAGCGGTCTTCGAATTGCTTCCGTAACCTCTTTCCTATCTGCGCTGTAAGTGAGGGTCCTGTGGCTTCAGAACACGAGATGGTGTTGATTGTTCGGTTTCCTTCCGGAAGTTGGACTGGTTTGGTTCGCTTGGATCTATCCTCGGTAACATCCTTTCGTACGTAATGTTTGAGCTTTCCCGCATCAATTAATTGTTGGATCATTATTTTAAGGTTCTTGCACTTTTCGGTCTGGTGTCCATTGAAACAATGATATTCACAGTAATCTTTAGACTTCTCGGATCTCGGGGGCTGCTTTCCCTTAGACCATGGCCACTCCAAGTTTTCCCTCCCTTTGATCTCTCGTAGGATACGAGCATAGCTAGCGTTGAGTTTCGTGTAAACTTGATCTTCGAATTTTCGGTCACCTGTTCTTCGTTCATCCCTTCGTTCCTTCCTATCTTCGTGAGGTCTCTCCACTGAGCAACTCCTTTTGGACCCATTGGTTTGTTCCGCTGAATTGGTGCGGTGAGATCTCTGCGGATATGCCCTCGGGTTTTCCCGTTGAATTTCTTCAAGTCGAGCGTGCTTTTCGATAATTATTCGAAGATCTCCCTCTGTCTTAGGCACGCTCCCATGAATTTCAACAAATAGGGGACTCATTCGGTCTAATCCCCATTTGTAGCAATTAATGCTTACCACTGGGTCCACGCACCCTATGGCTTGGCAGATATTGTGCCATCTGTTAGTGTACTCCCTCGTGGTTTCCTTGTAGCCAATCGCTAGTGAAAAGATCCTATCCATTCCGGTGTTTACAGTCTTGTTGTACATGTACGTTCTTAATAATTTCTCTGCGAGTTGGTCGTATGAGTGGATGGAGTTTGGTGGAAGATTATCGAACCATGATAATGCCGATCCCTTCAGGCTTGACGGGAAGTATCTGCAGAGTACGGCGTCGTTCTGACCCCATCTAGCTAAGACACGGTTGTAGTACCGAATATGTGCAGCAGGGTCACTGGATCCATCATAGCATTCGAACGTTGGGATAGGGAATTTCAGTGGAATAGGGGTGTTGGCCAAGCGATGAGTTAAGGGCGTAGAGTTAGATTCTCTCATGACCTCTTCTAACCTCCCCCCGCCTTGTCTATTTTTTAATTGCCTGATCTCGGCCATCATCTCATCTCGTAGCTCTTCCATCGCGCGGGGGTGCCCTAAATTCTTCTGCTCGTTACCATCTGACTCTCCGTCGTCATAATCCGGGTCGGATACGCTACTTCCCCTAGTCGAGTCTCCATTAGCCGCTATGACGACTCTACAGCCTCGGTTTGGCTCTGGTGCTTTGGAATTTGCTTCATCAAGTTGTTGGCTGGTCTTCGTGCTTAGAGCAATCCGCTCCTTTAAATCTTGATTTTCTCTGGCCAACAGGGCTACAGCATCTGCGTAAACCTGCTGGCTCTTCTTCAGTTCCTCAAGCTCAGCCATCAGCCGATGTGATTGGTTGGACCCCTGATTGGGAGTCCCAGCGTGTGCCACTACGGCCATGGTGCCTCCTTCCTCTACGGTCTGCACTAAAGGTGGCAGAGGTTCAGCTTCGGTTGCTGGCATTTCCAAATAGGGGTGAGTGCCCCTCTTCGGTGCTAGAGCCGCCGGTATGGTTTGATTTTGATCATTTGTTGGTGGCATTCCAAAAGTTGGAAGGTGCACGGGTTGGAATGTTCTGGATTCATCCACCCTTTCTCTTGGTTGATGAAGTTGATTCATGGCGCAAGTTTTGCTAGCCTCTGCAGCCTTCGGGACTACCGCAGCTGCACCGTACTTTGTCGCCGCTGCTCTGAGAGCCGCTGCTGCAACTGAATTAGCGTTCATAGGTGAAGTGATTTCCGCAGTATCTTGCCTTTGACTGGTCATTTTAGCTTTGTCTCCTTTCTGCTTGCTTCGGGTGATGACCGGGGTTGTCCTGGGTGTTTCTTTTGACAAAGCTTTGGCTTTTCCTGCTTCCTGCGTCTTTTCCATCACGGGTCCTTTTGTCGACAATGAAATCTTGCAGAAACTCGCCTTCTTTACTCACAATACGTTCTTTCTGCACAAGGAATTTCAAACAAAAAACGGAAATATCCGCGTGAATCGGGTTAGTTGGCGAAATATCTTCTTTCAGGAGAGGATTAATACACACGAGTTACAATACACGGGTTAAAGTTTTATTAAAGGAGATCCTTTTAAAAATGCAAGTATAAAAACTACGAAAACCCCCCAGAGAGACGGGTTCGCACGAGATCTAAAGAAAATCGTAAATCCACGGATTAAAACAATAAATCTTATCGAAGATAATAGGTGGGTTTTTGAATACAATACAGTTAACAAATGATCTATACGGAGCTGATAAATCAAAGCAATCATATGCCAATTTAAAATGAAATCACAGGACAAGATAAATCTTTTACCGGGACGAAGTCCCTGTTTCTAGCGCCAAATTGTGAACACACAAATCACGAAGGCATCCGAATGCTCACAACCAATCATCGTAATCTAGAGAGATTTGTGATGATGATATCCTAGTGTTGATTCCTTGGCTCAAAACCTTCGGGTTTATCATAGCCTCATCTAACAACTCCATGCGAGGCGTTTGCGCACGGGATATAGGTAAAAACAAAGAAAGCAAAACGTATAAGTAAAGATCCATGGGGTTAGACAAATATAAAGTGTTGAAATGTAAACAAGACCGAGGTTTACGTGGTTCAGCACTAAGGCCTACGTCCACGGGGTTTGTTGTTTTACTATATTCTTCACGGTTACGCGAGTAGTCGAATGACTTTTGGGTTTACATGTTTCTCTCTTCTAAAGGATTAACTTACACTTGCAATCTCTCTCTCTCCTTCCCTTCCTCATTTTTCCGATCCCCCTTCCTCTTGGTGGAGAAGGGGTATTTATAAGGTTAGAATGTGGGACCCATCTCTGAAGGCCGTTGGAACCTTATCTTCTTGTGTTCTTGCGTCTATCACGCAGAGGTCTGCGTTTGCCCCTTGATCCTGCAGATACATCCTCGCTCGTTCCACAGGTTGATCGACACGTACACTGCTCAGAGTGTTTAATGCGGGTAGTTGAGAGGTCTTCTCGTGTCAGACAAGTGTCTTCTGCCCCTGTCACGTCCGTGTCAGCTAACTTTCTCTCCACCGTTGATCTTAGCTTCTTTTGGGGATGAGATAAAGTAACTCCTCGGGGTTTATTCGGTGTTTCGCAGCGCATCATGTTTTGATGTCTTGGCCTGCATGCTTTCCACGTATCTTTTTGTATACACGTGTCTGATAGTGAGATATATGTGTACACATTAACAACATTGCAACGTGGTGTAAAAAAGAAACAATTAGCTAAAAAGGAAACCATAAAAGTCACTAATTAATGGAGGATGTACTTTAAAAGGACCTAAAGACCTTAACCTTGCCCAGACTGTAATGTCAAAATTAGTTACCGGCATTAAGGTAACCTACCATAGTAAACAAACCAAGAAGTCTGAAAACCCTGCAAGATCTTTGTAATATAGTTTTCCACTGCCAACACAAACAAGCTAAGGAGGCATATAGGGCCTCATTTCCTTCGCAGGGAACACCATAGGGACTTTGCAAAGCTTCTTCACAAATACTCGAGGCTACGCCTCCTTAGATGAATCCTCATAACTACCAGTCAAGTTTCAAGAGCTCAAGCGAAAGCCTGATTTCAATTCAGTAACCGAATTCAAGTATCCAGCTGAGAATGGCTTTTCTGCGTAAATAATGTTGTCGAGAGAACCTGCAAATACTGAATCCTAACCCAAGCAAGTGGTCGGAATACCAAAGAAGCGTGAAACCTACCCAAACACCATAAACATTAACTTATCATCCACAATTGACAACCGGGAACAAAATGAACCCTAAATAGCTCAAATGTGAGTTGTGCATCTATGATGTATTAACGAAGCAAATGGAATGTGCTTCTATAAATAACGCAAGTGGGAAACAGGTGCAAACCTTGGTTGTTCTCAACTGATACCGTGTTATTATTTACACATCTAATATCACCATTTCCAAAAGCAGCATAGATTAGATGTACAAATACTAACCCGGTTAAGTTAGCAACTGCCCCTTTCTCCAAACTTGCAAAAGAAATTTTGAAAAAGGCAGGCAATTGATGGGAACTTGCAAATAGCATTGTTATGTGTTTCATTGTTTTGCAGACTTGGAGAAAAGATTGGAGAGTTAACTACAGTTCAGACTCTCTTTATTCAGGCCGAGTTATCACCTATGCGCAACAACATACACTAATCAACATGTATAATTTGAATGTATCCAAGTCAGTTGCACTTTTCAGAAGCCTGAAAATGTTTCTGCAAATTAACTGTCTATCGGATCTCAATGCTGACTATTAAGATCCGAATTTGAACAAAAATGGAAAGCTATACAGTATTACCTGGATGAAGAAAATGGATACAATTGCTTAGTCAAACTCCAAATCTCTAAGATAATCAAATGCATATAAGACTATATTATCCAAAGTGAGCCCAGTAGATCCTGTAAGAGAGTTTTTGGGAAATCAATATCTTGAATTACAAAATAAACTCTGAATGCTAAAATTACACGGAAAAAAATTTCGTCTTCATGTATTTTCCCTTTAAATTAAGAGAAAAAAAGTTTGGAATAATGGCACCCTTAACCATCAATATTACCTCATCACATCTATTGCATTCTATACAAAAGTACAAAAAAAATTAACAATACTTAAGAATGCAAAATTCGCAAACATGCAACAATAAACACAAAGTTCAATAGATCCTTGTTACAATTCCAGTGGAATTAGAATTATAATAGACAACACATTCAAATCCTTACGGGATGTTGTAAACTTTGACTTTGTTTCCTTTCAAATCCTTGATTCTGTAAACCACATTCACTAAGTTTTAAACCACACTCACGTTGCATAAGAACTTTATATCTCGTAATAGTCCACCATTAGATATGCTTTCTTAGTACTCTCTTAGGAATTTTATGATCTTTTTATGAGCTAAACTTCTCAAAGCAAAAAATCCAAGTATAATAATGTAAGTGGAGTGGTTCAAAGGAAAATCAAATAAACTGCCAATGCCAAAGATTTCCTAAAACCCTAGTCATGTGGCGTTTAGGTTTAGGCATGTTGGTCGTCATTAAGTTCAGCTAGGCACTGCATAAAATTATTTAATATGTATGGTTCACCTTGAAGTAGAGTGAGGAAGACATAAATGACTCCAATGGGCATACATAGTACATTAGTGGGTTATAGAGAAATTGAAATTTTTTGGACATAGTTTGCAGCAATGGACAAATACCTAGGAAAATATTTAACTTAAGTAGTTTAGTTATCAAACAGTATAAATATGTAATGTTAATTCGCAGAGGCCAATGAAGGAAACAGCCAACAAATAATAAGCAAATAAATACTAAATAAATTCAGTTACAGAGACAACTTTCCCTTTCTAGGACCTATGTCATCGCGTAGTTGCAGAAGATGCCGGTGACTGCATCACTTATATCCATAGAGAATGATAAGACAAATCGATGATACATGTAATAAATTCTCTCGCAGAAATTAGAGAAGAAACTGTACAGTGAACCTGTTTCTAATGAGCTATTATCACCTTCTATATATCATCAAATTCTAATTAACAGAAACTTTAAATCTGAAACGTTATCTGCGGAGATGGAATACTCATCGTATAGGGATAACAACTCCAAAATGTTGTTTTCAAGCGTCTGAGAAGTGAGTCATACATATTATTTTAATCCAAACAGAAGCATATAATATACATGGGAAAGTCTCTTTCAGATCACTCTAGCTAAACCAAGACGCAATCTAAAAACCTAACTGAACAAATTAGGTAAGTTAAAAAGATTATGATTCAACGAACAATACCACAGATTTGTTGGAAAAAACGGGTTTGTTTTTTCTTTTGAATTGATAAAAGCAAAAGTTGTTTTTGGATAAAAGCAAAAGCTGTCTGGTTTAAAACAAAAGCATGCACTATTTTTCACTAGACATAACCACTAAATGTGAGAATCTTCTCAGAATTTTTGTGTCATACACATGGGTTTCTCTCCTCTTGTTTCTAACGTTGAGATTCTCTTTATTGTTTTTAACTATTGAAACATTAATAGAAAGAGCGTATTGAGTTAATTTTAAGAGTAGGAGAAGTAGAAGCAGAAGGAGAGAGTAGAGAGTAGAGGAGAAAAAGAACTTCACTCCTTCTCATGTTTTCAATAGGGAAAGAGAAAAACAAAATGAACTCCTTCATGGTCTGGTTTTATGTTTTGAAAGAAAAACAACTCAACATTAACTCATCTGTTTATTAGTGGAAAAATAGTAGGAGAGAAAATGAGAAAACAAGTTTTATTCTTCCATTTTTCTCTATGAGTTTTCTTTTGAGTGAAACAAGGTGGTTTTACTGAGTCGTTTTTCACTGCCAAGTTCTTAGGGTGTTCTCTTGTATGCTACAAGAAGGAATGCCAACGATAGTTGTATCCTGGAGGCAACTCGCCAATGAAGTTATAGCATCTCTCTATTTAGAGGAGTAGCAGGCGATATTGTCTTTAGGACAGCGTATCACATACGTGCCTCTATCAATTTTTGCTCTGCATGCTACTCGCCATGATGCATACACCAAGTTGCTGCAAATCAAGCTAAGTATCACTTGTTCTTATTCAATTTATTTTCATTATTGTTGTCAATAACCCCAACAATCTAAAGACAATATGCTACTCTATATTTTGTAACAATAATAAAGGAAAAATATTGTTGACCAATCAAACTACTAAGTTTAATGGAAAGAGTCATAAAGCATTTGGATTCAATAATATAAATTGATTGGTTTGTTTATAGTTGGTGTTTTACCAACTTTGAAAAACTAAAGATGTTCCTCTTTTAGTGAAAAAAGAAATAACAATTAAAAGTTTGTTGAGCTGAAGAGTTTTGAGTTTATCTTTTAACTCATAAGGAATTTTGTTAAATCCTTTTACCAAGTTGTAGTAGACATTTTGATTGATACACTCACCAAATTTCGTATTTTTTGGAATTGTAAAAGTATTTTTTAATATTTCACAAAATCTGATAAAGAACAAAAGTTAAAGTTATATTGAGTTGTAGAGTTTTTGAATTTATATCTTAACTCAAGAAGATTTTTGTTGAATGCTTTTTGCAACAACTAGGAAACATATTTATTGTTCAACCCACCAATTCTTATGATTTTTGGAGTTGTAAAAGTATTTTTTACATATTTTACAAGACTGTAAAATGTTTCTGAAATTTCTGACGGGCAGAAAAAACTCTGCTGAAAAATTAATTCTTTCTGGCATAACTATGAGTTTTTGGAAATGTTGATCTAAGTAAGATATTTAGTTCTGGATCTTATCTCTAAATCCCTTTTTGATTTATCTAATTTGGATATGTGGTTTGAGAGATAAGGCATTTGGAAAATTGTTGTGCATGTCTGTCCAGAAAATATGAAATGCGTGTAATCTCTTGATTATGTCTAGCAACATTTGATTAGTGATGTGATATCATTTTGAGCATATCATGAAAACCTGTAGTAGTGATTACTTAGAGGATATTTAGTTGAAATTTAATTCTCATGATAAATTAAGCATGTAGCTAGCAAACGATTCCTATGACATGAGCAATAATCTTTTGTAGAGGTAAATTTGAATTACTTTGTCAAGGAATAATATGATTTTGGCTAATTTTGGGAGTGCTAGAATGTTGTAGATGGTGGATTTTCGACAAAGGCTAAAATCATAAACTCATAATTATACGAAGCTCTGATTCAGCAATCATACGTGAGTATCGAGACACGGGTCTCTCATCGAATTCTCAACGGAGAGTACTTTCTCTCAGAGTACATGTAGATATGTAGTCTCACGACTGGACAACGGCATATCTCATGAATATTGAATACTTTCAGTGATTATTTCTATGTAGTATCACGAGATGGACGACTCCTAGACATCTTGCTCTGCTAGTATAGAGCGATAACGTCTTCAGGAACAAACAACGAGTTTACCCTGACTATATAAAGGATATGACTTACCGACAAGCTCATATCGGGATAGTTAATGCTCCTAGACAGCTTGCTCTGCTAGTATAGAGCCACAAAGTTAATTATTCCTAATTACAATTGCTCCTATTCCATGGTCGAATCCACGACTGGTCCCATGGAATGGCAATAACAATTGTTCTGATTCTATGATCGAATCCACGGCTTGATCTCATAGAATAGCAATAATTATATTATCTCATTACTCCAATTTCATGATCGAATCCACAACTGGTCTCATAAATGGTAATAGATAAATCTTAATTACTCTGATTCTATGGTCGAATCTACAATCCCATGGAATGGTAATGCTCGCTTTATTATTCTAAATTCGTAGTCGAATCCTCAGCTGATCTTACAAATTAATAATAAACATCTTATTGCTCAGTTTTGTGAATTACTCTCCACCGAATTCCACAATTAGTAATAAATAATCAACAATCGGGCGTCTGAGCTACCTCTAAGTAAGCCCCGATTCAAATGGTGAAGGTGTATTCAACGACGATACACTAACAGTCACCGCACGAACGAGTATTTCAAAAATACAACGAAATGATGAACATATACAAAATAGAGAAGAAAATAATAAATAATTAAAAATATTGACCAGGGTGCTGGGAGCACGGACACACGACCGACCGATCGTGTCGTGGTCAATCCACGCCAGTTTTATATTTTTAATGCATTTTTATTATTTTCCATGATTTGATGAAAATTCTCTCATTTTATCAAACCTCCTTCGTCTCGAGGAAACTCCTCGGTTTCATGGTACTTCCATAAATCCATAAAAAATAATATAAAATTAAGAAAAGGAGTGTGGGGCGTGACCATTGGCCAGCCGGCCATCCCTTGGTCCCAACCGGCCCCACACCCCACGGTTCCTTATTATTTTATTATTATTATTATTTCTCAAATTTCATGAAAAAAACTCCTTGATTTCATGGTATTTTTGCACAAATCATCATATAATAATAAATAAAATAAAATTATGAAAAACTTGTGGGATCGGGTCACTAGCCGGACGGCCATGCCCTAGCCGGTCCCACACGCCCTTTGCTTTATTATTTTATTATTATTTATCCTATTTTTCCTTGAATTCATCAAATTCCTTGATTTTATGGTATTTCACTCAAATTAGGAAAAATTCCCTCAAATCATCAAAAATACCTAAAAATATTAAAAAAATTATGAAAAACTCATGGGACCGGTCCATAGCCGGCCATGCCTCCATGGTCTCACATGCCCGTGTTTTTTTATTATTTTAATATTTTGCTTCCATAAACTCATGAAAACTCCTTCAATTCATGGAAACTCCCTAAATTCATCAAATTTCTCAAAATTCATTAATTTTTCTAAAATCATCAAAATATTATAAAATTAAGGAAAAGGCACCACGGGACTGTGGTCATGACCGGTCGACCATGCCTTGACCATGGCGGTCCCACGCCTCCTATTTCCTTATTTTATAATTATTTTTCATCATCTCATGGTGTTTTCCTCAGTTTCGTCGAAACCCTAATTTTGGCATATTTTCTCGAATGGATGCTCAATTGCACGCCAGAAAATATCAAAATTCTCGGGACTGAGACGCGGACGCCTTGGGGACACGAGCATGCTATCTTGACCGACCAAGATTGGATCTTTGGCTCACGGAAGCCGGTCCTATCAATTTTCACAGTTTTGACCTAATTTGCACAATTGCTCGTATTAGGTCCAAAACTCTTCCAAACACTTTGGATTTTCAGGAAGCGATCGTCAGGCGGTCACGTGACAACCCAGGGACGGTTTCATGACCCCATGGTCGGTCCCTCGCCTCGTCGTAATTAATTAGGTTTTCTCACCTAAGGCTCAGACGAGTATTTTGAATAAATGATTAATCCAGCATTTAATCATTTTTCCACCAACAAATCGTCAACTCTTCAGGAGTTCTTTGTATTTGCTCACGTCAGCATATGTAAACTACATGGTTGATCCACGGTCCCATGTAGTTGCTCCCTCCTTCGTCCCATGGTTAAACTTCTAACAAACCATGAATTGATCATCAATTGATCAAATTAGGGTTTCTGAATCCAAGGATCATCATTCCAAATTACAACCTTAATAATTTTACGACGACCTCATGGTCATTAATTTTATTAATTATGCTCGGTTCAACGACCAGTATTCTAATTAATATTTTTGGTACGCTACCAATAATCCATCAAATGAGCAACACATGCTCAGACAATAAAATATTCAACAATTCATCACATGAGCAATGCTTGTTCAGATGATAAATATTTGCTCAAACCAAGGAATATTGGTTCAAAAATCAATATTCAGCGATCCATCGAATGAGCAATAATTTCTCACTTCATCGTAAGAACTATACCTCTGTCTCATGACATGTTCAATTCATGAGTTTCAGAACATCATGTTCAACTCAGCAACTACATGGACTCATCGTCCCATCAAACCACGAAGTCATCAATTGACTAACAAACCACGAGACGTCAATCGTGTCACTTGGGGGATATCACTTAGGGTTTTGGTCTGGTGGTCTACGGCACGTGTGTTCAAACACACGATGGAATGTGAGCAAGTCGTGCAATCAGTTGAAGGAATTCACGAGGTAGTGGGTGGAAAATCGACCAAGTCTCCACACATTGAGCAACTGGTTTCAAACACGATCTCCACTTCCCCACTCCTTGATTCCATCAACTGTCACACTTCATGGAATCATGGTGTCTAAAATTCCAGCAATATAAATAAGTCTCTGAATCATGATTGAATCATCGGCATCATCAGTATCATCAATCTCACATCAAACTGCCAACACGGGATCATCAACTCATCAATTGAGCAACTACTCTCAATTGAGAAATCTCAATCACTCGGAGCTTATCATTTCTCAGCTTCCCTCCTACAGATCAACCCATCCTATCTTGTGACCGAATTTACTCTGGAACGATCATTGTCTTTATTTAGGCCGGAGTACTACATATTGATCTCTCGAATCTAAAGCACCCCCTTTGCAGCGGTGCATCTGTGTGAGGTTTAATATTTCGCTCGGTTCGAGGAGTCTCCTCCGTACGGTCGTCTCCTCAATTCCTTAAAAACCAGCAAATCGTTTTTCCCCATCTAAAAATGCGTGCTCCAGAAGAAACGTATATGTCTTCTACCAAAAGTACTAAGGTATGAAAGCAATTCATTGAGAAACTCAACTATCAAAAACAGTTGAAGGAAAAAATAGTTAAAAAGATTTCAGGTATGGACATCTTCATTCTCCACATGTGCATTATGCTCTAAATATAATTCCCAATGGTTATCTTCCTTACTATGAGATATGATATTTGGAAATAAGTTCATGTAATGCTTTGAAATGTTAGCATAATAGAACATGAGGAATTAATAGATAAAGTGAAACTTGTATGCTATTAATTTAAAATGAATTCATGAACATGTTAAGTCATAATGTTGGTAGGATACCATAATTTTATTATGCAGCGTGTGTTAAATAACACAATATAACAACATGTTGAGAAATATCGGTAACTGTGGGGGTGTAAAATAAATAAATATTTATTTTAATGTTCCAAGAAGATTGTGCAAGGTGCATAACCTATATTTGTGTTCTTGACCTGTATACCTAAAATGTGGGGGGTGTATTGTCTATTTCACCTCCCAAGCAAATCAAAATTTTGACCTAAGATTATGGATTGTGAATTCCTAACTTATCCTAAGCATACTGGTGCATATAGGTTAATGGTCATAAGATTTGACATTGATAACATTGGTATGAACACTGTAGTGCAATCTAGAGATGCTTTGTTTTTTGAACATATATTTTCTTTGAGAATTGGACCTCGAAAAAGGGTCTATGACAGTCTTTTAAACGTTCCTTCGACCAGTCAACCCCGTCTCAAGATGTTGAGACCGAACTAGTAGAAGTAAGAGAGTTAGAACTGAGACAAATTTTAGCCCCGTCTTTGTGGCTCTTATGGTAGAGTCTGAACACTGAACCTATAAGGAAGATATGTGTTCTCCTAAATAGTCTTCAAAAGGAAACCTTGGTACAGATGAAACTGTAGAGAAACACAAAGCTAGTTATAGCTAAAGGTTATAACCAAAAAGTAATGAATAAATTTCTTTGACACTAATTCACCTATCACTAGAATCACTTATGTTAGGATGATGATTACTATTGCTTAAATTCATGATTTGAATATATACATCAGATGGATGTTAAGACTGCAATGGTGAATTGAATGTAGAAATTTATATGTACCAACCTAAAGGTTTTTGTTGTGAGAACAAAGTATGCAAATTGATTAAACTTCTATATGGTTTTAAACAAGCACCTAAACAGAGGTTTAAGATTAATAAACTTCTATATTTGATCATGTAATGATATCCAGTGGTTTAAGATTAATAAATCTGATAAATGTGTTTACATTAAATATGAGGATGATGCTTATGTTATTGTATGCCTGCATGTTGATGATATGCTCATATTAGACAGTAACATTGTTTTTATTAATACCACTAAAAGCATGTTGAATGACAACTTTGACATAAAAGACTTAGACCCTATTGATGTAATCTTATGGGTAAAAGTCAGAGACACGTCTGATGAATATAGTCTTAGTCAACCTCATTTTTGCTGAAACCATATTAAAGAAATTTAATCACAATGAGGCTAAACCTGTTTCTACTCCTTGTGAACCCACTTTTAACTTGATAAAGAACAAGGGTGGCGGTGTTTCTCAAATTTTAAGTATTCTTGAGTTAGCAGTCTTATGTAAATTGATTAATTGTATAAGACTTGGTATTGGTTACGTTGTGAGTAGTTTTAGCAGGTACACTTGCAACCCTGAGCAGGATCACATGAATTCTCTCAACAGAGTTTTGCACTACTTGAGAGGCACTTCAGACTTTTTCTTAATTTTTGGGAAGAATGCCGCTGCGACATAAGGGTGATGTGATGCCAACTGGATGTAGGACTCAGATGAGTCAAAATCCACTAGGGGGTACATCTTCACACTTGGAGGTGCGTCTGTGTCATGAAATATATACAAATAGACAAGTATAGCTCGATCCACTATGGAGTCAGAGTTAGCTTTAGAGAAAGCACGAGATAGTGAAGCAGCTACTTTTTACTGGTATTATCTCTCTTGACTTTGTAATATCCAAGGATAATATTGCAGTTCCTTTGACGAAAGGTTTATAAAGAAAGGTAATTATCTCTACATCGAGGGGTATGAGACTTAAGCTCATAAAATAAATCACCATGAAGGATACTCAACCTTATGAATGGAGCTCCAAAATAAAGGTTCAATGAGACAACTAATTTATGGTGATGTCGAGACAACACTATCTTTGTTCATCGCTATGGTGTAACTGTGTGATAGTGTTACCTGCATGAGCTAGGATGATCTGTTCAGATCTTAATGGGTTCCATGGCTTTGTTTAAAGCGGGGTGTGGCGGGACACTCTTAATGGACTCACCTATGTGGATGTTGGAAGTGGGGCCGCTTCCTATGAGAATTTGAGCTGATTCTATAGAGACATTCATTAAAACCGGGATTTAGCCCACGGCCAAAACGGGCACAACCGCAAGAGCTTGGCAGCTTTCGGTAGAGACATCAAGTGTGGCTGTTATTTCTAAAGTGCATTCACTGTTGGCGGTTCAAGACATTGTGTTCACCATTACAAAAAGAAGTTTCGGAAACTTCTCACTAAGTTAAGGTTCAATCTTTGGGACACCTTAGCCTAATTTTGACGCCTTATGTTTTCTCGCATTTTATCGATATGTTTTATCATTCATGTGGGGGATTGTTGGAAAAAACGGGTTTGTTTTTTCTTTTGAATTGATAAAAGAAAAAGTTGTTTTTGGATAAAAGTAAAAGCTGTCTGGTTTAAAACAAAAGATGATTTCTGACAAAAAGCAAAAGTTGTTTTTCCTGATAAATTCAAAAGTTGTTTTTCTGAAAAGCTGTTTTCTGATTAAAGCAAAAGCATGCACTATTTTTCACTAGACATAACCACTAGATGTGAGAATCTTCTCAGAATTTTTGTGTCATACACATGGGTTTCTCTCCTCTTGTTTCTAACGTTGAGATTCTCTTTATTGTTTTTAACTATTGAAACATTAATAGAAAGAGTGTATTGAGTTAATTTTAAGAGTAGGAGAAGTAGAAGGAGAGAGTAGAGAGTAGAGGAGAAAAAGAACTTCACTCCTTCTCATGTTTTCAATAGGGAAAGAGAAAAACAAAATGAACTCCTTCATGGTTTGGTTTTCATGTTTTGAGAGAAAAACAACTTAACATTAACTTCTGTTTATTAGTGGAGAAATAGTAGGAGAGAAAATGAGAAAACATGTTTTATTCTTCCATTTTTCTCTATGAGTTTTCTTTTGAGTGAAACAAGGTGGTTACACTGAGTCGTTTTTCACTGCCAAGTTCTTAGGGCGTTCTCTTGTATGCTACAAGAAGGAATGCCAACGATAGTTGTATCCTGGAGGCAACTCGCCAATAAAGCTATAGCATCTCTCTATTTAGAGGAGTATCAGGCGATATTGTCTTTAGGACAGCGTATCACATACGTGCCTCTATCAATTTATGCTCTGCATGCTACTCTCCATAATGCATACACCAAGTTGCTGCAAATCAAGCTAAGTATCACTTGTGCTTATTCAATTTATTTTCATTATTTTTGTCAATAACCCCAACAAGATTCGTCCTCTCAGTAATTAAAAAACATTTTAAAATACAATCACTAAACTAAATCACCTAAAGCTTGTGCAAACTGTGAATATAAACAGATGAACGTGTGTAAAAACACTAAAGAAAAAATTCTTCATTTTTTTGAAAGAAGAAAAAACGTAATGAAGCAATCATATGAACTGAAAACCACAAACACGACTTTGACCAATATATATACTGTAAATAATATAAATATACACAAATTAAAAGCTACTCAATAAAGTAAACCTTATTAGGAAACCAAACCAATATATCCAAGTGAAGTCTTACCTTCTCGACCAATCCGTATCGCCCCAAGATCCTTCTAGCTCTTTTACCCTCAACATGAGTTATATTACTAAATGGGAGCTCCTAGCGCATAAAGGTAGTGCAAAGCTCCAGTAAGCATTGTCTCGAATCATTTATATATTTTACCTTCTCATCAGTCCCTATCTGAGTCTGTGGCTTCGCATTTCTTCTTTGGTTGATGCGTTTGCACCTGCCTTTTAATTTCCGATGTTGGAAAGAAAAAAAAAAGACAAAAAGTCATTATACAAATAGTAAAAGCACAAATAGAGTTATAGGGATTATCTATAGGCTTAAATTCCAATAAAAGAGTACCACATTGAAACATATAGAGTTATCGAAACAAATGTTAGGCATAGAAAAGCAGAAAAGCAGTTGAGCATTTTAATACATTGTGACCTTAGAGGAAAGTACTTGCACTTGGAACCAAATTTGTCACGTTAAAACTTATTCGAGTCCATGGATAAGCCAGTTAAGGAAAATCAAGTTCAGATTTGTATGCATAAATAACTTTAGTTCAAAGCTCAATGCGCTTCATGAATTTCCTTTGTAGACTCTTTGTTATTGGAATCTAGAACTCGGTCAGCGAAAAGGACTTTGTCAAGCCATTCAGTAAAGATGTGTTGCACATTATGACTGTCAAAACCTTACTAAATATATATTTTAGCCTATAAGGGAAGTACTATAGAGGTTTTAAAGCAACACAAACCTTGGATTTGCAAAACTAAATCTTTGCATCCAAATACATAAACAGGTTGTTAGCATCGCAGTCATCAATAACCAAGTCCTTTTTTCCGATTTGATTCTCAACAACCTTTCTGTAATGAAGTCAATAGAATAAAGAATTAGCAAACAGAAAAGGAGGATAGTGTTGCACGTCTACTTATAGTTGAACCGAGTCTAAGATGGTCAGCTCACCGAAGAGGACTATTTATTTTACTTAATCAGCATGATATAGTATAAAAATGATATTTAGATCAGCTCGAGAAACTTGGTTTGACCTAATAACCATTAGAGCATCCAGTCTTAAATTAAACCAATCCATGTTGTATGACTTGGGTCCTGCACAAAAGAAAGAGCACATTAAGTGAGCTGCCACAACCTACATTTGTCGTGTTATCATCCGCTTACCAATAGGCAAGCCGTGCCTACATAAGACAGGATAAAGATCAATTTTTACAAATGTATTTATATATATGAACTGCAATATAATTTAGCTTCTCTCTTAGTAACATCTTTGCTTCTCTCTAAGACATATTCTTCAACTTCATTTTCTTTCATTGACGCCACAAAAGGAGATTCAACATAAACTTTGTTCTCAAAATGGGTTTAATTTTATCTGAATCGAACTTATTTGGTGAACCATCCTTAACTTTTTATCTTTAACTTGATGATGAATAACAATTGTTCCCTTCATATCCACTACTACCACTACCATCACCAAGACCTGAAACACTGACAAAAAATATAGAAAAATAAAAGTTATGGTACCTTTTAGAGGATGAGGGGTTTATGCACCTTTTACTGTCTTGGTACGAACCCAGGTCACTTGATTTACTATCAAATCATTACTTTCTTCTTCTTCTCCTTTGAGTAAGTAAGAAGATTTTCCATCTTTAGTTGCAAGATAGGATGAAGAAGAAAATCAGCTTGCCATTAATACTGGTGCAAAAGTATTTATCGGGTTTGCTGTAAACTTTTAACCCTTTCTAGATCTTAGGAAATTCCAGCTAGCTCCAATGTTTTCTGACAATCAAATGAGCCCCAGAAAAATAGAGTTTTTGTTCCTCATAAAGTTAATCTAGAGGTTGCACCACCTTCAAACCATGCAGTTTCAGATTCTACTATTCATATTTACCACATCCATAATCATGAATAACTCTCCAAAATTAATCAAATTACCCCACCAACTAAAATTATCGTGTTATTCCACTGTTGTATCAAAGCTCTGCCATTAAAAAATACGAATCAGCATTTGTATGCAAAGATTAATAAAGTGCACTGTAGTTTTCATATGCGTCCCATTACTTGAAAGATATTGTGAGTCATGTTTGTGTTATGAATATATTCTAAAGAAAATTTAGTCAGAAAACCCAAGATCATTAGCCAGAAATTATAATAGTCATAGCTCATATAATACCATTGGCTCGTATCTCGAAAATAATAAAAATCATTAAGACCGTTTAAAAATTGATGAAAATTTTAAATATAAACAGAAACTAACCTAGAAAATTGACAAAAAAGCTTCATCTCCATCATTTAACCTAATTTCACAGTTCATTAACAAATATGGAAAGAACAATCGGTGTGTTAGAAAACTCTTTTTCTCATTCTTTTAGGTTCTTAAGATCAAAGTTGTAAATCATTCCATGTAAACCATGATAGTGGCAACTCTGGCTTTAAAACAATGTTAGTTGAAGCTGTGAATATACCTCAAATATCAATAAAAAATTTCAAAATGTGAATACAAACACAAACTTCGGGACAATAAGGCAGTAAACAGTTTTTCTACCACCAAATTCAGAATGGTAGTTGTAGATGGTGGATTTTCGACAAAGGGTAGAATTGTAAAACTATACTCCAAATTCGGCAACCAGATGAGTATTGAGACTCATTTATCTCATTAAAGCATGAAATCTCATGTCATAAATCTCTGACTGAGAAGGTTGTCTCTCAGAGTACGTGTAGATGTGTAGTCTCTCAGCTGAGGCCACAGCACATCTCATGAATACTGAGCAATTTCAGTAATTACTCCGGATCCGGCAATCGGATGAGTATCGAGACTCATGTCTCTGTGCATGAAATATCATGCCACCTCTGATGGAGAAAGTCTCTCAGAGAAGATGAAGATGTGCAGTCTCTCAGCTGAGGCCACGGCACATCTCATACTGTATAGAATCGAAAGATTGGGCGGCTCCTAGACAGCATGTCTTCTAGTATAAAGCGACAACGTCTTCGGGATGAAACCAGATTTTCCACGACTATGCAAGAGGAATATGACGCTCCAGCAAGTTCACGGTGCTCAACCCTCAGATAATTAATGCTCCTAGATAGGAAGCCCTTCTAGTATAAAGCCAGCAATTAATTATCTTAAATCGTCTGAATATCCAACAATATTCTACGAGCCATCGTCTAAATATCCAGCAATATCCTACGAGTCGTCAATTAATCGCCTGAATATTCAGCAATATTCTACGACTCCTCGTTATATTTGGTTACTTCAATCTGTGGTTCTTCCCAGCAGAATTCCACAGGTTAGTAATAAATATTCAACGAAACAGGCATCTGGGCATCGAATAAGCCCTGACAAAATGGTACAAGTGTAATTAGAAGAAAATACACAGACCAGCATTCTGAATGCACGAAAGAGCATTTTAAAAATACGAACGAACGAGGAACCTATGCAAAATAGGAAGGGAAAATAATAATAATAAAATATTAAACAAAAGCGCAACGGGAATAGGCTCACCAGCCGGCCAATCATGCCGTGACTAGTCCCGCGCCCAATTTTATATTTTACCATATTTTTACTATTTTCACGATCTCATGAAGGTGTCGCGGGACCGAGCACATAATTTTATCAAAAAATAATAAAATTAGGGAAAGGTGTCGCGGGACCGAGCATCAGCCGGCCATGTCTTGGCCGTGGCCGGTCCCACACCTCACATCTCCATTATTTTATTATTTCTCTCAAATTATAAAATTCCTTGATTTTATGAATTTTCCTAAAGTCATGAAAATTACCTAATTTCATGTATTTTTATCTAAATCACATGATTTTATCAAAAAATAATAAAATTAGGGAAAGGTATCGCGGGACTGCCGGCCGGCCGGTCATGCCTTGGTCGTGGACGGTCCCACACCTCACGTCCCATTATTTTATTATTCCTTCTCAAATTATGAAAATTCCTTGATTTTATGAATTTTCCCTAAAATTACCTAATTTCATGTATTTTCTCTAAAATCATGGAAAATATTAAAAAAATGAGGAAAACTTGTGGGACCGGGCTCTAGGTGGCTGGCCATGCCCTAGCCGGTCCCACACGCCCATTATTTTATTATTATTTGGTGTTTGGTTTCCTGATTTCATGAAAACTCCCTGATTTCAACAAAATATCTTGGTTTTCAACAAATCCCTTTGATTTTATGAAAAATTATCTAAAATCATCAAAATTACATAAAATTGGGAAGAGTGCCTTGGGGCCCGCGCACATTTTCCGGTCGGCCATTGCCGGTCCCACACTCCCATTCCCTATTTTATATTTTAATTTATGTCTCTCATCTCATGGAAGTTCCCTAATTTCGCCAAACTCTCCAGTTTCATGGAATTTCCCTTAAATCAGAGAAAAATACATAAAATCACATAAATCTGAGAAAAGAATGTGGGACCGCGTGTCAGCCGGCCGGCCATGCCCTAGCCGTGGCCGGTCCCACACCTTGTGATTCTTTGTTTATTTATTATTTTCATCATCTCATGTATTTTTGCCGGTTTCATCAAAACCATGGATTTTGCATATTTTCTCCAAATGTTGCTCATACGTGCATCAGAAAATATCAAAATTCTCAGTACTGAAGCACGGACACTATGGTGACACGGGAACATCCCCTTGACCGACCAAGGGTGACCCTGAGGCTTGCAAACATCTGGTCCCGCATGTTTTAATGATTTTAACCTAATTTGCTCAGTTGCTCATATTAGGTTCGAACTCTTTCCAAACAATTGGAAGTTCGTTCAAACGACCATCTACTGGCCCCACGACCATCAAGAGCCGGTCTCATGACCTCTTGGTCGGCCCCTTATATTTCCTACATCAGGTTTTATGATTTGTTGCTCATATGAGCATTATTTCAGTAAATGATTAAACCAGCATTTAATCATTCTTTCACCAACTGGTCCTCAAGAGACTTTGGTATTTTTTGCTAATTTGAGTATCTGGGCGTTATATGGTAAACCCGTCATCCCATGTAGCCGGTCCCATGTTAATTTGCAATAAATCATCATTTCGGTAAAATTAGGGTTTTGAATCCAGAGCTCTGCAGAAACGTGATTCTGTGCAGATTCGAACACTCGATAATTTTATGTGGATTCCATGATTGATATTCATATTTATTTTGCTCGACCCAACAGTCAGTAACTTAAATTAATATTTTATTTGGTCCAGCTACCAACAATTCATCAAAATAACAATATTTGCTCGAACTAGCAATATTCGCTCGAACCGGCAATATTTATTCAATTAGCAATATTCGCTCAGACTAGCAATATTTGCTCAAAGCAAAGAATATTGGTTCAACTACCAATATTCAACAATTTAGCAACACAGTTTTGCTCGTCTTAGGTTATAATGATACCTCGTCTCAGCAGACACATTAAATTCATGAGTTTCGAAACATTTGCTAATCATGTTCAACTCAGCGCTACATGGACTCATCGTCCCATAAAGTCAGCAACTGACTCCACAATCACGAGATTTCAATCGTGTCACATGGGGGGATATTAACTAGGGTTTTGGTCGGGCGGTCTACGGCACGTAGGTTCACCCACGACGAGAATGTGAGCAAGTCGTGCAATCAGTTGGAAGAGTCAGCAAAGTAGTGGGTGGAAGGTTAACTAAGTCTCCGCACGATGAGTAATTGGTTTTAACATGATTTCCCCATTTCTCACTCTCTGATTCCAGCAACTGTCACACTTCATGGGATCATGGTGTTTTCAACTCTGGCATTATAAAATGTCTCTGAATCCTGATTGAAGAAGAGAGATTTTTCGAACAATCGAACAACATTCGCCAAAACGAGCAATTTCTCATCAAAGTTCATACAGACAATCTTTCTCTATACGAACTCACATAAATTACTCTCAATTGAGAAAAATTCAATCATTCAGAGCATTTTCACGCTAAATTCACAACACACCTACAATCTCAGATCACCATTGATCTCACGCATTTCTCAGCTTCCCTCCTACAGATCAACCCATCCTCTCTTATGACCGAATTGACTCTGGAACGACCATTGTTCTTGGTTTAGGCCGGGGTCTTACAGATTTATCTCTCGAACTTAAATCACTCCCTTCTTGCAGTGCATCTGTGTGAGGTTCAACATTTCGCTCGGTTCAAGGAGTCTCCACACGGTCGACTCTTCAATTCCGTAAAAACCAACAAATGGTTTTTCCCCACTCATAGATTTGCGACCACAGTGGGAGGTTAATCTCTCGGTTGCAATATCACGATTTCACAAGATGGCTGGTCTTAGGTATGGGTTAGTTAAAGGTTCCAACACAAACGACGCTAGTACTAGCAACAACAACAATGACAATCAGAATATCCTGGAAATGATTCCGGCCTACAACACTGATGGTGGTGACATTACTACTCCTCACGCTGAAGGTCATACCTTATTCGGTCGACACCTTGAAGAAGTCAGAGGAAATCCACCACCTACCATTGCTGATCTTATCAAAGTGCAGGAGACTCTCGCAAAGAATCATACTGACATGGCTGCTACACAGAAGGAGCTGTGTAATTATCTCAAAACTCTTACTGATAAGATGACAGAGAAGACTCAAGAAAAGGGAAAAGAGAAGGAGAAATCCTCAGATGCTGTTGATCCTGAAGTAATGCCAATCCATACAGTGGATGATGATGAAACTGGCAAAGTTGCAGATTCGTCAGCAAAGGAACCATCAAATTTCATTACTCGGGAAGACGTGTAGCGCCTTCTGGAGAACCGTGGAAAAGACAAGACATCACATGTCCATCGTCACCAACCTCCTTATCCTGCCGCTACGCAGAGGATTCCCCTTCCAAAAGGTTACGTTTCTCCAACTTTTACTCTGTATGACGGAACTGGAAATGCTCGAGAACATGTCTCTCGTTTCCTCGAAGCTTTGGAAAAGCATGAACATAACCATGTTGTTCGCCTCAAGGAGTTTTCAAAATCCTTGAAAGGCAGAGCACACACCTGGTACAACAACATCGCACCGGGAACTATGAACAATTGGGGAGAAATGATCAACGCCTTCTACAGGAAGTACTTTTTCGTGTCAGAGCAAGTCACTCTCTCTGATCTTGGAAGAATGTTCCAGAGGGTCAGTGAAATCCCAATGATTACGTGAAAAGATTCAGAGTCCAGGCCCTGGACTGTCATGACCCAAATGTCACAGAGCAGCAGCTGGTAGATTTGTGTATCAACGGCATGCTCCCGGTTTACAGAGCTCTATTGGAGAATCTTCGATTCCAGACTTTCTCAGAGCTTCACGAAGCCGCGAAGAGATCAGCAACCACTGCACCTGCCCTGTTAGAAAGAGCAAAGTCCACAAAGACTGAGGAATCACGTGACACTCGAGGAAGCAGACGCCTGATCAACAAGCAGTACAACCTGCAGCCCTCTGCAAACGCTGTGAAGGGAGCAAGCGCAAGGCAGAATCCCCGAACAAGCATACTGCAGCTCCTCCAAAGACGCAAAAGAAGGACAAACCAGAGACACAGGCTCCTGGCCACCGCACAGAAGCTCCTGATGATGCACCTGATTTTCCTCTCCCCATTGGAGAAGTGCTCGAACTATTAGACGCCTGGATCCAAGATGGTGCAATCAAATTGCCATATGTCAGGAGAGACCCAACTGAGGAAGACATGGAAAATCCTCGTTACTGCCGATTCCACAGGTTCGTCAATCACCCCACAAGTAGCTGCAAAGTTTTGAAACGCATATTCAGAGAAAAGTTGAGTCAGGAGAACTTAACCTTGGAGCCGAAGGAGTACACAGAGATCCTCTTCCTGTCAGGACTTTCTCCATTTCTGAAGCACCAGTCAAGGAAGCGGTTCAGTCATTGATAGAGCATGTGAATTGCTCTATCTGTCAAAAGCACAAAGGGGAGACATGTTCACAGCTTTGAACCACATAGTGACTGGGAAACGCCTATTGATTCCAGAAGTACCTCCTGAACCTTCAGCCACCGACAAAGAAATGTATGACTGGGGACTGCTCACCACCGTGCATATTAAAGGAAAATGATTCAAAAGAGCATTCGTTGATGTCGGCACCGCCGTCAACATCATCCCTTTGAAAACTCTCAGAGCTGCTGGCATTACTCGACAAGAGGCTACTCATGCTCCCATAGCAATCAGGGACCACGAAGGAATCTCCAGAGATGCATACGGCTTCATCATTCTCAAAGTCACAGAGAATTTGGTCTGCACTGAGACCAAGTTTTACATAATTCGAGAAGATCCTGGATATGATATGATCCTTGGAAGAACTTGGATTCATGCTGGAAGGGTAATTTCAAAGCTTTCAACACGCTCTGTCGTCACAAAGACTCCAAGTTGGAAGAGGAAACAGAGGACACCCCACCGTTCGAGCATCTGGAGGAAGTAAAAACCTTGATGGGACTTACGCAAGAACCTGGGGAAAATCCACATACCTTTGTCAAAAGGTTTCGAGCTCAGGCAAGTCTTATTCCTTTTCGTGCTCCAATATTACCAATGTTCAAATATGATGCTTTGATTCAAGGACTTCTCCCTACAAACGATTTAGCAATTACCAAAAGTTATGAATGGACAACTTCACCCGCCAATATTATACCCAATGGTTGGGTTCAGAGCTTCTCCAAGTCGGTCATTCTATCAAGAGGTTTATTGCTGAAGACCTGGCTAAGCACGACAGACAGTATGCTGGGTACTCCTCTACATGAGTCCCATACGTGCCACAACCATGGAATCAAAAAGATATTCAAGGCGCGAACTACTAAGCCGAACAAATTCGAGGAAGGGAATTTGGTTCTCAAGGCGGCTAAACGAGATCTCCACTCCGCAAGGAGCTCCAATTGGGAAGGACCATTTATGGTTGCTAAGTCCATAACTGGAGGATACTACAAATTGGTCAACACGGATGGCAGAACCCTGCCAGTAATTCACGAGAATTGGCTTAAGGCGTTTGTCTGAAATTATTGGGTATTTGAGGTACTGAGCGTTTGAGCACTCATGATGTCTGGATTTGGCATTTAGGATTTTCTTTCATTGTATTTCAATTCCTCCAAAACGTTTGCAATACTTGCAATCAGTATTTGAATTCACAATTTATCAAAAATTCAGTTCACTTTACTTAAAGGAAAATCTCAATCAAATCCAAAAGAAAATCCTTAACCATCTAGCAATCCAAAACCAGCTAATATCAAAACCCAAATGAAAACCTCACATCTCTCAGAAGTTCAGAAATTCATGGGATTATGGAAAGGAAACTAAAGAAAACCATCGAAGAAAGATTTCTGCTCCTCTGCCTCCTCCAAGACTTTCAGAGCCGCCTTTTCCACCTCCAGCCTGGTTAGATCAGCAACTTCATTCATCTTCTTCAACACGGCATCACTGGTAGGGAAGGGAACATCGCCCTTTACTGCTTTCCTGATAACTTCAAGTCTTTGACGGAGCCACTTCAGATTGAAGCCAAGATCTTCAGCATTCTTCAAGTTGTATTCCCAATCAAAGAGTACATCTTGAGTAACACATTTCTGGCAGTAATCCGGATATCATCTATGACACGCAAGATAGCCTCCACTTGTTTCGTCAGAAAATAACTGCGTTCTGGATCCCGAGTGACAACAATGTGTCCATACATTTCCCACAGTTCCTTGTACATAGCAGCATATCCGATAGGAACGCTAAATCCTCCAACAAGCTGGTGATAGGGAGTAACTCACCAAATTGAGGATCAAAGGAAATCCCTGCAGTCGGATACTCATGCACTATCATCTGGTTCTCAACTACTGGAGCAGCATCGGTGATCATAGAGACAATTTCAGAAGAAGTAGCTTCCGCTATTTCGGGTTCGGGTTCCACCGTCTGAGGCACAATTAGAGTTTCTTCTACCTCCACGGCATCAACGACCAGCGCTTCATCATCTTGAGGCACAGATATGGAAGTCTTGTCACCGACAACTCCTGGATTGCCCAAACCATCATTACTGGATTCATAATTCCCAACTTCGTTATTCGGCACCTAATGCGAAGATTACATGGGATTAGAATGATTCAAGGATGGAAATCCAATACGATTATAAAATTAAGAAATTAAGCGAACTAATATCATCTAAGTTCCTTATCATGCATCTAAGACGTGTACAAGTAGCATCAAAGTCATGAAACACGTTTTCAAAGAAACTCAGCTGAAGAAATTTTACACTGCCCTGTGTTCAATGATGAACTAGGAGCAATTGGTATGGATTCTATATTTGTATCATATACCATTCTCTTCGTATGGAAGTCCTCCACAACATGTCAAAATTTCATGGAAATTGGGCGAACGAGCAAGGATCTGTGGTCAAAACATCGGGCAACATGCAATCTGAAAAAAATTCTGAAAGTCTCCTGGAAGTTTACTATTTAGTCTTTTTCAGGTCCTAAACGTACTCAAAACTTAAAAATCTTCTGTCCTAAAGCTTGGAAATTTCCTGGGCTTGAGGATACATATGCAGATATTGAAAATCCGACTCGAGATGAAGATTTTACGGCGTTTTTGGTAAATAAACTGGGTTCTGAATTTTTTGACGACGAAGTTCGACCAAGTTTTTTCATATATACACATAGATTCTCATTCATTCATTCACAAATCAGCACTTTCATACTTTTATGTCCGATGGTAAAGGAAATTACTCACGACGACTTCTTCTTCAACGCTCAAATCAGGAGTTGTCTGCCTAGCACCAAAGAATCGAAGACCGTCAGTACTAGACGGGGCAAAGTCCTATAACCAAATAACAAATATTGGTTTTGAGATCCTGATAATGCGGATGGAAGAAGTCACAGCGGAAAAATATCAACAACTCACCAAAAAGGCGACTGGGGACTTTATAGTGTTGGGCTACAACTTGCAATTCTTGCTCCGGCCTTCTCCACCGTGGGCAATTGCCTTCGCCTCTGAGAAATTCACTTAAATTCGAGGTCTCACAGCACGACCCTCTTGCAAAAGAAATTGATGTAGTAATTAAAGACGATTATACGAGTTGTATGAGGAATATGCAAAAGAATACATACCGGTGAATCTCCTGGAGATGTCTTTCGTTTGTCACCACCAGAAATATTCAATAGTCTGGGACGAGAGGCACTCATCTCAAAAGAAGGGGGATCCTTCACTAAAGGTTGGGAGGCCGTCACATAATCATTAAGACGCTCAAGCTGCTGATCCCAGAATTCCGTGTAACTTGGAGTCACATACGTGGTTCGATCATTGCAAGGGAACCAATAGGAGATCCCTTCATCATGTGTGTGATCTAAACAAGTCTTAAGTTGTTCCACTGATGGTCTTCTCCTTCTGAAGGTTGGAACACATTGGTCCATACCCATCTGACGGGCGGTTCTGTCAATATTATACTCCTCCACCGAAAAATCTCCATACGCTGCTGATATTATGTGACCGGGAGTACAACTCAGCATGAAAGATCTTTCGCCATCACTCAAATCAGCACCGGATTTCAAATACTTACTTTCTCCAGCATTGAAAGTATTCAATTGAGAAACGTGAGGAGGAACCACTACCCAAGGACGGAAGTTGAACTCAGACTCATCATTTAATACGTCGATGAAGCGTGTCTTGACTGAATTTGCTTCGTAGACCATCGCATAATCCTAGCGTTGTCTTTCTCATGAAAGATACGTCGAGCATCAGCAGAGTTCAGACTTTGTAAGACACTACGGGGAATGGGTGCATAGTTTCCGAAACGCTCCCACATCAGAGCTTGGAGGAACATCGTATTGGCGTAGCATTCAATCTTTATGAAGCCGTTCGAAACACTGGAGTCTACGACTAAAGAGTCCAGGTTAAAATATAAAGAACCCAAGAATAAGCTACCGAGCGGAAGTTGTTCACCTTGAGCCAGTTTAATAGCGAAAGGAATTACAAACGGCTTCAACAAGGTACCAGCATCTTCAAACACATCTCTGGACATCCATAAGCAAAATAAAGCAGCAATAGACAACATACCGTCGGGTTCATCAAGAGGGGCATCTCGTGGCCACCAATGTGTCAACCAATGAGCGTAACAACCTTTACCAAAAACCTTGTTGATTCTCTCCATCTCATCTGTTAAAGTTTTGGAAACTGCTTTCTCTTCCGCCGTCCAAAGTTCTTCAGGAAAGTTACCTGTAATTGGAAGATGCAACAAAGCAACTACATCTTCCAAGGTAATAGTGAACTCTCCCCAGCTGCATATAAACGTATGAGTTGGGATGCACCAGCGAGCAAGAAGAGCTACAATACCTCGTGTGTCATGAAAGATATACAAATCTCCAGATGTTTGAACGGCCCTGGTAATTTGTGCTCTATCCAGCATAGCTCTAACACGAGGAAATCCCAGCATGTGTCTAGACCATCCCGAGAACTTCTCTAAAGGGCGTCGAGAAAGCTTGAATTCAATCATTGAAGCCTGGAATAATCCTCGTTCAAGACAGAACCGAATAGCAGCACGAGGAGTCACCAATTTCTTTTGAGTGACCGTCCTGGGATTGATCAGAAGGCGATATACCGGGGACTTGAGACGATTTTCGGGCTCCTGAACCTCAAAGAAAGCGTTATCTATGTTTGGGACATTCTTGACTCCAGGTGTTTCGTCTTCCTCACTAACGGAAGTCTCATCCGTGCATGTTTCCTCTATGGAGATATCATCATATGCACACCTTTCATCTCTGGAAGCGTCATTGGCTGGAGAATCAGACATCCTCGCAAAGCTGCTGTGAAATCCACACAATGTTTCAGTCATCCGCGAATTCAATAAAATGATGGAATCATGCAAATTAAAACGCCGGTGTCTACAAACGGTAAATATTGAACTCTTACCTCTTTCAATCTCACTAACAATAGTGGTTGCAATACAAGAGTTAACACATGAAATCAATTCGTTCCTTGAAACCTGCAATAACGAACAATACTTCATTAGTTCATGGAAAATGATTTTCTCATAAAATCATGTACATAATTTTTATAATGTGAAAATTCACACAACTGAACTACGATATTTACAATAAGACATGACTTCATCACAAATAAGTTGTATAGTTTGAAGGTTACTCAAAACCCATGTCTATTTTACAGAACAATAATTAATGCAATTTGTTCATATAAATTATCAGAATTTATCTAATAAGAACAAATCCATGTGAATAAAATACGTCATCATGTTTCACATAAAATATGTCATGGCTACATGTAAAAAAAATATCTATTTTCCTTCGTATTAGTGTTTTATTAAAAATGAAGGTTTATGCTAGTTTTGTGAAAGCTCACACCTATTGTGATAAAATACTAACTCTCATGAAATAAATAAAGTTTTATCACTGGACATAAGTTTACATACATAAATATATATATATATATTCCTCGAATAAACATTATCCTTTAAAACGGAGTTTATTTTGGTTTTATAAAAGCTCACATCTATTAAGGTAAAATCTTGGTTCACATGAAAGCTCATACACTAAGTTTTATCACTGGACCTAAGTCCACATATATAAAAAAAATCTCTCATAAATCAGGGATTTTTATTAGTTTTCAAAACTAACGATCGAACGAACATACGTTTGATAAAACAAGGGTTTTCTACAAAACCCACATCAACATATACACATGTATAGGATTTTGATATGGTGAAAGCATGAAACACTCATGGAATCATCAAACATCTAAAAAAAAAAAAATTGGACGCACCTGGTCGGCGTCGGCCGGAAGTTGGCCGGACGGTGCTAGCTCCGGTCGGACGGACGGTGACGCTCCGGCGAAAACCCTTCCTGCTCCTGTCAAGCTCGGACCTGAAGGTGATGAAGAGGATGGTGTTCGTGGGAAGGAGAATAAAAAAAAGAGAATTAATCCCTTTTATACCTAATTTTATTTCCAAAACCTAATTCCATAAGGATTTCCCTTTTGGGCCCGACCCGTGAATCCTAAACCAACCAAGGTTCCACCATCGAACCAGCGGTTCTACACGGTTTTATGTTCACTGGATGACGCTCTATTATGCCACAGAGGTTTCCGCTCAAACCATTGTTTGCTCATTCAGTCGAAATCCGGTAATATCTTATGACTAAGTTCAATTACTTATTTTTATTTATACCTGGAAAATCACCATTAAATGCTGACTGAGGTACATGACTGTTCCTCAATAAGCAGGGGACTTAATGTAGATGGTGAATTTTCGACAAAGGGTAGAATTGTAAAACTATACTCCAAATTCGGCAACCGGATAAGTATTGAGACTCATGTCTCTCATTAAAGCATGAAAGCTCATGTCATAAATCTCTGACTGAGAAGGGTGTTTCTCAGAGTACGTGTAGATGTGTAGTCTCTCAACTGAGGCCACGGCACATCTCATGAATACTGAGCAATTTCAGTAATTACTCCGGATCCGGCAATCGGATGAGTATCGAGACTCATGTCTCTGTGCATGAAAGCTCATGCCACCTCTGATGGAGAAAGTCTCTCAGAGAAGATGAAGATGTGCAGTCTCTCAGCTGAGGCCACGACACATCTCATACTGTATAGAATCTAAAGATTGGGCGGCTCCTAGACAGCATGTCTGCTAGTATGGAGCGACAACGTCTTTGGGATGTAACCATATTTTCCCCGACTATGCAAGAGGAATATGACGCTCCAACAGGTTCATATTGCTCAACCCTCAGATAATTAATGCTCTTAGACAGGAAGCCCTTCTGGTATAAAGACAACAATTAATTATCTTAAATCGTCTGAATATCCAGCAATATTCTACGAGTCGTCAATTAATCGCCTGAATATTCAGCAATATTCTACGACTCCTCGTTATATTTGGTTACTTCAATCTGTGGTTCTTCCCAGCAGAATTCCACAGGTTAGTAATAAATATTCAACGAAACAGACATCTGGGCATCGAATAAGCCCTGACAAAATGGTACAAGTGTAATTAGAAGAAAATACACAGACCAGCATTCTGAATGCACGAAAGAGCATTTTAAAAATACGAACGAACGAGGAACCTATGCAAAATAGGAAGGGAAAATAATAATAATAAAATATTAAACAAAAGCGCCAGGGGACTAGGCTCACCAGCCGGCCAATCATGTCGTGACTAGTCCCGCGCCCAATTTTATATTTTACCATATTTTTACTATTTTCACGATCTCATGAATATCCTCTCGTTCGAGCAAATTTCCTTTATTTCAAAGAAATTATCTAAATCACATGATTTTATCAAAAAATAATAAAATTAGGGAAAGATGTCGCGGGACCGAGCACCAGCCGGCCATGTCTTGGCCGTGGCCGGTCCCACACCTCACGTCTCCATGATTTTATTATTTCTCTCAAATTATGAAAATTCCTTGATTTTATGAATTTTCCTAAAATCATGAAAATTACCTAATTTCATGTATTTTTATCTAAATCACATGATTTTATCAAAAAATAATAAAATTAGGAAAAGGTGTCGCGGGACCGCCGGCCGGCCGGTCATGCCTTGGCCGTGGCCGGTCCCACACCTCACGTCCCATTATTTTATTATTCCTTCTCAAATTATGAAAATTCCTTGATTTTATGAATTTTCCCTAAAATTACCTAATTTCATGTATTTTCTCTAAAATAATGGAAAATATTAAAAAAATTAGGAAAACTTGTGGGACCAGGCTCTAGCCGGCCGGTCATGCCCTAGTCGGTCCCACACGCCCATTATTTTATTATTATTTGGTGTTTGATTTCCTGATTTCATGAAAACTCCCTGATTTCAACAAAATATCTTGGTTTTCAACAAATCCCTTTGATTTTATGAAAAATTATCTAAAATCATCAAAATTACATAAAATTGGGAAGAGTTCCTTGGGGCCCGCGCCCATTGGCCGGCCGGACATTGCCGGTCCCACACTCCCATTCCCTATTTTATATTTTAATTTACGTCTCTCATCTCATGGAAGTTCCCTAATTTCGCCAAACTCTCCAGTTTCATGGAATTTCCCTTAAATCAGAGAAAAATACATAAAATCACATAAAACTGGGAAACGCATGTGGGACCGCATGTCAGCCGGTCGGCCATGCCCTAGCCGTGGCCGGTCCCACACCTTGTGATTCCTTGTCATGTATTTTTGCCGGTTTCGGCAAAACCATGGATTTAGCATATTTTCTCCAAATGTTGCTCAAACGTGCATCAGAAAATATCAAAATTCTCAGTACTGAAGCACAGACACTATGGTGACATGGGCACATCCACTTGACTGACCAAGGGTGACCCTGAGGCTTGCAAACAGCTGGCCCCGCATGTTTTAATGATTTTAACCTAATTTGCTCAGTTGCTCATATTAGGTTCGAACTCTTTCCAAACAATTGGAAGTTCGCTCAAACGACCATCTACTGGCCCCACGACCATCAAGATACGGTCTCATGACCTCTTGGTCGGCCCCTCATATTTTCTACATCGGGTTTTATGATTTGTTGCTCACACGAGCATTATTTCAGTAAATGATTAAACCAGCATTTAATCATTCTTTCACCAACTGGTCCTCAAGAGACTTTGGTATTTTTTGCTCATTCGAGCATCTGGGCGTTATATGGTGAACCCGTCATCCCATGTAGTCGGTCCCGTGTTGATTTGCAATAAATCATCATTTCGGTAAAATTAGGGTTTTGAATCCAGAGCTCTGCAGAAACGTGATTCTGTGCAGATTCGAACACTCTGATAATTTTATGTTGATTCCATGATTGATATTCATATTTATTTTGCTCGACCCAGCAGTCAGTAACTTAAATTAATATTTTATTTGGTCCAGCTACCAACAATTCATCAAAAGAACAATATTTACTTGAACTAGCAATATTCGCTCGAAGCGGCAATATTTATTCAATTAGCAATATTCGCTCAGACTAGCAATATTTGCTCAAATCAAAGAATATTGGTTCAACTACCAATATTCAAAAATTTAGAAACATAGTTTTGCTCGTCTTAGGTTATAATGATACCTCGTCTCAGCAGACACATTAAATTCATGAGTTTCAAAACATTTGCTAATCATGTTCAACTCAGCGCTACATGGACTCATCGTCCCATAAAGTCAGCAACTGACTCCACAATCACGAGATTTCAATCGTGTCACATGGGGGGATATTAATTAGGGTTTTGGTCTGGCGGTCCACGGCACGTGTGTTCACCCACAACGAGAATGTGAGCAAGTCGTGCAATCAGTTGGAAGAGTCAGCAAAGTAGTGGGTGGAAGGTTAACCAAGTCTCCTCACGATGAGTAATTGGTTTTAAAACGATTTCCCCATTTCCCACTCTCTGATTCCAGCAACTGTCACGCTTCATGGGATCATGGTGTTTTCAACTCCGGCATTATAAAATGTCTCTGAATCCTGATTGAAGAAGAGAGGTTTTTCGAACAATCGAATAACATTCGCCAAAACGAGCAATTTCTCATCAAATTTCATACAAACAATCTTTCGTCTACACGAACTCACATAAATTACTCTCAATTGAGCAAAATTCAATCATTCAGAGCATTTTCACGTTGAATTCACAACGCACCTACAATCTCAGATCACCATTGATCTCACGCATTTCTCAGCTTCCCTCCTACAGATCAACTCATCCTATCTTGTGACCGAATTGACTCTGGAACGGCCATTATTCTTGGTTTAGGCCGGGGTCTTAAAGATTTATCTCTCGAACTTAAAGCACTCCCTTCTTGCAGTGCATCTGTGTGAGGTTCAACATTTCGCTCGGTTCAAGGAGTCTCCACACGGTCGACTCTTCAATTCCGTAAAAACCAGCAAATCGTTTTTCCCCACTCACAGTAGTATATAGAATGCAAGACTAAGCATAACTGTATAGTAACAAAGAGAAATTATATTTATAGTTGGTCGGGTTACTTCCTAAGCATACCTTAAAAACATCAAGGAAGTCATGTTTTCTATGAAACTCCCTGTCCGTTTTTGATTCGTAGTCCAGCAAAAACAGAGATGTAAATATGGCAAGTCTCGCTGATCAAGTTAAGACGTGGAAGAAGATTTCTCAGCAATACTGATCTGGTATAATATGTGAGGAACAACAATTCACAATTTAAACATTGAAGTATGTTGCTTCCTTGAATTGGAATCAAGAGAACTGTTAATATTAAGTTAGGCTAGATTTTTGAATTGTTTTTGGAAATTACCAACCAAGAGACTACTGCGTCGATTTTGAACATAGATATTGTCCTATGTGTAATATTGTACATGTGAAATATATATACTACTGAGGCAACAATTACCATTAAAGCAGCATAGAGTGGAAACATGTAGACTTGGCTTAAAAACAGATAGTACCTGCGAGTAAAGTTCTCCTAACTGGGGTTTTATGAATTATGTATCAAAAGTTTATGCATAATATGCACATAGCAAAATTTTCAATCTGAAAAAGTTATGAACAATTACTATCAATGACCACCATAGCATACTATGTCCATGCATGAGACTTAATTCCAGGTAAGGTTAATCATTTACTTATTGCGCAAACAGTTTAAAAAGCTTACACTTGGTAATACCTTGAAAACCCTGCAAAAGAGTAATATTCAGTCTTTATGCATATAGTTTGCAGAATTTCTGCTGGTAATAGGTTCATAATGCCCAGTCATGCCCACGGTCTTTGAGAACTCAGCATAGAAATTTTTACCTCTAAAGGATTAAAAACAAAAACATTTGAGTACCTATGAAAACAATCCAAGATGCCTCAATTCGAACCTTAGACGTGTAATGAAGCACCCGTGAACCTTGATAAATAACAAGTATAAATGGCTTGATAAAAGGAATAAAAATACCATGATTGATCTGCAGAGACACGGTCTTTGAGAACCCAACATAGAAATTTTTACCTCTAAAGGATTAAAACAAAAACATTTGAGTACCTATGAAAACAATCCAAGATGCCTCAATTCGAACCTTAGACGTGTAATGAAGCACCCGTGAACCTTGATAAATAAGAAGTATAAGTGGCTTGATAAAAGGAATAAAAATACCATAATTGATCTGCATGCCCACGGTCTTTGAGAACCCAACATAGAAATTTTTACCTCTAAAGGATTAAAAACAAAAACATTTGAGTACCTATGAAAATAATCCAAGATGCCTCAATTCGAACCTTAGACGTGTAATGAAGCACCCGTGAACCTTGATAAATAAGAAGTATAAGTGGCTTGATAAAAGGAATAAAAATACCATAATTGATCTGCAGAGACAGTGAACTACCTCAGTTGGCTAATTAGAGACCTGTTAATCTCCAGTGAAGTCTACTTCAATATAAGTGCGATAAGTAATAAGATTTGGTACTGCAGAAAGAACTACGTTAGATTAGTTGCACCAAAACATGCGTACAACCATAGGGTCCCTCCGCGATCTGTGGTTATCGAACCCACGACTACATGGTTCACAACCACGTGCTCTTCCAGCTGAGCTAAGATGGTAAGTGTCAATACATGGAAACTGAATGAGCTCCGATAAAGAGATGAAATTATAATCATACATCATCTTGGGTCACTATATTGTGGAATTTTAACATAACAAAAATTCAGTATGACTTTAATATTCAACATCAAAAAATCAGTCTTCCCATCACAATAAACTTATCGATACTTGGCAATTTCATTTAGGAAAATTAAGTTCACAATCACCGGTTCATACCAATCGAGCAATTTCGATCCATTACAATGAATAAAATGACTTGGCTTTCTGGATGGTCTCGGAAGTTGAACATACTTGATACAAAAATAAATTTATAAGGAAACAGGTTCCCTATATCTAAGAGATGCAAAGGAAAAATCATCTATGGATCTAGAGTTAACTATACCCGACAACCACACTTGTAAAAGGAAATTTGGCATACCTTGGCTATTGAGAGTATAATTTTGGTAAGAAAAAGTCAACAACGAAGCAAATGCAAGACATATGTTACCAAGCCTTCCACGGATTAGTCCTTGGTTGAAAACCATCATCTGATCCAGATACGTTGATGTTGGGGCTCCACTGTCTGATTCACCTGCTTCAACCATTGAGCACATTGGTTACGATAAATGGAGAAAATTAAGGCCAATTTGTTGAGCTCAAATATGAAATTCCATGAGAAGAAACTTGATGCTCCGGCAAAGAGACCCAGATCAATTATTCAGTCTCCTTTGGCAGTTGGTGAGTATCATCAAACTGCTATATGTGATACATATATTTCCTGTTAACATACTATTATATCAACTACGTTTGCAATTCGGTTGGCTAATTTTGGTTCAAGTCGAAGAAGTGTGTCACAAACATTTGCTAAAACATGAACCGATTTGCTCGTTATGAAAGGCCCTGTAAGATTCTTCATGGGTTTGTTGTACACATTCGAAAGTTCAGATCATGATAGATACTGGTGTTCCTAGAGCTAATACTATTGTGCCATCAGTTTGACGACCAAACACATAAGGAATTTACCTAATCATCTCCTCATTATTTCGAATACTGAAACAAAATAAAATGAGGGAAAACAATAACAAAACAAACAAAAAAGGATTTCTTCTGGGCACCAGATCTCCAAGGTGTTAACATCAACGAAGTATTCAGACGCACATTACCATTTACCAATAGAATTTCCTCATTTGCGCACTTTTACATTCAACAGTTAAAGAAAACCACAACTATCATTCAGAAAAGGCTAATAAAAGCTATGGAAAGAGTAAAGAAAGTTCGTGTAAATAACAATAGAGGTGGAAACACTGACCTTGCTCGAAGGACTTGTCTGACAGCTGAGGTGCAAATTCAATAAAATGCAAGGATGAATATATGAGAGTACAGAATCAAATAACATGAGTAATCAGTACACCCCTCCTCTCTGACTGAATAACATGAGCGTAAAGGTCATATGATGTGCATTGGCAATATCCCGACATAACCGAAAAGAATTAATTTCGACCTGCAGAAACATCCAAGTCCCCTATGGCAGTGTGAATTCACAGAAGATACCAAACACCACCAACAATACATCGCAATGTTGTCGTGCCTGTGAACTTATTTTTTCAGCTAAGGATTCCAACTCATTTCTATTTTCATGCAAATACACATCGAGCACCATATCCTTGTGGGTCGTAATGCCTTTTCTGATATTGTTTTATTCAGCCATTCTATAACTCCAGAGCACATCATGTCAAGTAAAAGTGTAAAACAATTAGATTCAAATTTAAGTTCTCCTGCCTATGTGCTAATTATTTTTTACCGACTGAATATTATACTCGTCGGCATGCGTGTTCACCTCCTTGATGCTAGCAAGGTTGCAGGATTTTGACACCCCGGAAGGATTTCCGTCAAATAAAGTGAGCTTTACCCCAAAGATGGTCCATAGTATCGGTCCTATAAATGCGGATACTTATGAAGCTTGGTCATTGTTATTAAAACAGTAAAGGAAGAGGCCAGACGGCAAGATAGGCATAAAATATGGATGGCTTCTTCGCGCTGGATTGTTTCCCATAGATACCCGACTTGCCAGGCGCCGTAAGACAGATTTGATGAACAGAAAAGAAGAAAGAGTGCAACCACAGAATCTAATTCTCTCAAGCCATTTCCACAACCGTTGTATGCTTAATACAGTTCATTTTTTCCCAACAAAAGAATGGAGAAGACATGAAATCAACACAATCCAAAATTCAGACTTTCGAACTTGAAATCAGAGTAAAAACAGGGGAACACATTACAAATTCAAGGAGGAATTTCATTTTTTTTTCTCTTTGTTTTCAAGGAAGAGTTCTTCTTCACTATTGGTTCTGCGATCTCCAGTTATTTTTCGTCTTAATCCTCAACCGGATGTATGAACTTAATGGTGAGAACATCAAAACTATAGATGCCAATATCAAGTTAAAGTATCTATACTTACGTTGGAGGAGAGTAACAAAATTTCTTAATCACAAAGTATCCACATTCATATGGGAAGGATGTATCCATATTCATGTTCAAATGATCTCTTTATCAAAATTGTAAATGCCAATATCCTCTTTCAATTTATTTTGGCGAAAAAAAGAAAAGTTTTAAATATAGCAGTATAAATATATGCAAGTCCTAATATAGTTGCCTGTAATTGAATATAATAGTTGTTTAGGATCCCAAAAGCAGAGTAGTTCAGCTAAGACTTCTAGTGTAAGTACCTGAACGCTCGGATAACTATACCTGAACTGCTCAGAATAACGCCTGGCTGATAGACGCATTTATGTGTCTAATTTATCCTCAATGTTTCGTATTGTTAGTACTCGTTTTCGTTCTTATTATGGTGTTTTGTGTGTTTGTAGGTATTTTTTGGAAATAAATATTGTTGGAAAATTCGGCTCGAAAAGTTGATCGGAGCACCCCGAAGGACATTTGCTATACGGACCCCCACTTTTGCTATGTGTCACCCACGGCTATGTGTAGCCCATTTGTCCACAACACCCATTTGTTATTCAGCACCTGGGACGTTGGATAAGGGCTAACCATCTTCTTCATTTCAAAAGTTATGTTTTGGCGGGAAATTTTTGGTTTCAATGTCAGAACTAGGGTTGTGAATTTGAGCTTGTTTCAGTGAGACTAAAGAGATGGAATAGTTTGGGTATCTTCCTTTGAGCCTAACAGGATTATTTTGGGTCTTTGGTTCGTTGGATTTTGGCTAGAACTCGAGTTAGAAGAAATCAGGGAGTTACGGGTTTTGCATGAGAAAACCCGAGAGTTGTTGTTTTTGATCTTGGAGACTTATGGAGTGATTCAATCACTCAAATGGATTGATATGGGCCTGTTACGTCTAAACAGGACTGGTAAGTCTATCAGAACCGGTGAAACTGGGCTGTAATTGTGGATAGAAGAAAACAGGGAGGTTTGTTTGGCCGAGAAGACATTCACGGGAAATAACGTGAAGATAATGTTCTTGTATGAGTTTTATTTCACCAGGGACTCATTTTAAGCGTGTTTGGAGCATGACTGAGATTAACAAGGAAGGTCGGGCAGTTGCAGATGCATGATTGTGAAAGAAAGGAAAGAAAATATCTCCAAAATATTTTCTTTTACTGCCGAATATTGGAAGGATTTTCCGGAGTAATGAGCGAAGATTCTTGTCCCTGTTGAGTATAAATATCCTATTAGGGTATCACTGAAGGGTTACAGAGAGAATTGGGAGGATTTAGAACATCTCAGAGGCGAGAAATTGAAAGTTGCAGAGAGTCACCATTTCTGCTGCTGCATAGCTGAAGAACACGAAGAACAGACCAGCAAAGACAATCGTTTTTCTACAGTGATAACGACTCACAGCCGAGGGTCGTACATCAGAGGCAGACTTATTTGCTACAGTATCAGTGACACATATTGTGTGTCGTTCTGGTTTGTAACACATATAACTGTTACAAACCCGGTTTCATTATATTTCTCCCTTTTTATCATTTGTAAACCATTTTTGAGCAATAATAATGAATTTCGAGCGTGTTTCCAACATGATGATGTGCTAATTCTCTCACAACCAAGGCAATGAGGAAGCTATTTACGCATGAATAATTTGGTAACTATTATATTTTCTCTAATATTTAATTATAATTCACTCAATCACTGCTTCTGTAGAGTTTTTAATTGTTTGCATAATTTTCTTCATTAGTTGTGATTCAATTAGATAAGTTATGCTTTGATTAGATAATCTATGCTTAGGGGATACAATTAATTTTTGAGAATTTGCCTGATTATTTGTGAGTTAAGAAAATAAGGGACTTAAAGATAATTAGAGTTTTGGGTTATTTACCATCATTCATTCATGTGTAATAGTGGAATCAGTGTCTTGGTTATTTTCTCATATCTTGAAATCAAATTTTGAGTTAAGTTTTCTTTAATTTTTAAGTCTAAATTCTTTTGCTATCACAAGTCTCAACGAACCTTTTTACTACAACTCAATTGAAAATCACATCAATTTTTGGCGTCGCCGATGCGGGCTTGTCTTTAGGCTAGAGTTTTTAGATTTTTTTTTTTTTTAGGTTTTTATTTTTTTTTTTTTTTTTTT